>NW_022170819.1:32352421-32472659 GCF_008802855.1 Photinus pyralis | reverse complement strand
TATAATATGAACCAATCATGTCAAATCCCACGACTGGCCGCTGCCTTAAATTTTCAAACGCATTTAAATCGCCAGGGTAGTATTTCAGGACCACTCGCCCAAGTGACACAAGGAAAAAGTTTACGAATCCTGCCACTAGAACCATCCAAAATGGTCACAATCGAGAAATAAATCATAATCAGTAAAAAATAGAAGTTAAAATCTTGTCACTCCAGAGACACCCTTCGCCTTTCAAACTTCAGGGCTATGGTGGCAGCTGACTAGCTTGCACTTAGTCGTCTCCTGCGATACGCAGTGTCATCTGCTGATAGGGTTAATTTTTCTTATGTGCAATGGAAGGAACAGGTACTGTGCTTAGTGCTAGAAAAGTTCTTATGGATAACATAAAGAACAAAACTATCAGAATCTCCAGTGACAGCAGGGTAGCCTGGCGCTTTTATTATGCACAGGGCTATCAAAAAAAAACCTGCGGTTACTCGTGGGCATACTTTCTGGGCGCTGCAAACTAAACACGCACATGCACCGTATGTGTTTTGTAGAATCACCTCCTATCGTAATCCAGAATCCAGAATTGCGTCGAACATACCTCCAATTAGTAAGAGGGTTGTTTAGTTACAGTCACGCTTGATTTTGTACAAACTCCATATAGAGAGAGAAGAATTCCTGAAAAGAATGCATGAGATAACAATTGACTTAATAAATGGCTGCCACTTACGTATTTAATAAATGCAATTTTAAGCCTCCAATGTGGGAGAAAAGTGTAAAAACTCGGTCCAAAACTAGTTCGAGGATTTGTTTATTATTAAAGCTACATGAAAGAACTTTAGTGGCTGTACAACTCTTACCACGTGACCGTAGTATACAATTCTTTTCTAACTCGTGGTATTTGTTTGAAGTAACCCTGAAGAAATTGTTTTGAACGGTATTCAGTCGTTGATTAGTTTTAGAAAAGAGAAAAGCTTCCTTCTAAAATTAAGCCTTTGAAAAGTTATAATAAAATGTGTGGTAATCCGTCGGACAGATCGAGTAAAAATTAGCTTATTGCTTCATACCCTAATTACCGCAAGCTCCGAATACCTTCCCCGCTTGCTATCTCAGTAACAAGCTCGTGCTCAAATATAATCAGCAATTAATGTTATTTAAAGTGTTAATCGTCCCTATTGCATTTATTATTACCTACCTCCACCTTCGCATTCGTAACTACAGGCATAATGGAACTACCTTAGGGTGCAGTAAAAGTATTGAGTACCTAGTAATGTATGTGCAAATTAAGTATTGTTCCCACTGCTTAATGTGGATTATTGATTCCATTTCAGATCTCACTCTGTGCGTGTGTGCTATGCTATTAGTGTAAAGCACCCCCAACCAGTTTCCCCTATGGACAAGATTGCTCAACAATTCCTCTTTAGTCTCTCGCGACGATAATAACCCACTTTTTAAGGATATTCACTAATTTACTCTTATTATATTCACAAAATTACCCATACGAAAATAAATCGGAGGAGTTTCAAAGTTTTTGACGCCCTTTTAAAACTTTCACGGAAGTCCAAATTATAAATAATTGAGTTGCACAGCTAATAAATGGTGATCTATCGCCTTATTATGTGAAAAGTGCCTTTCAAATAAGAACCAACATTTCTACGACGTCTTAAACAAACCTTGGTGGAAATGTTAAGAATAATTGGCCAAGCTAGATATAGTAGTTGTGTTGTTTCCTTACGTTACAAGGGTTGTGTAGGAGGATGTTAGACTGTGGTTAGCACGCACGTGCTGCTGGACCCTACCTCATACTATTTATGCCAACCCATCCCTTATCCCTTTACACCCTAATTCAACCTTACTTCGATATGAAGCAATATGTATATGTTACATGCGAAGTTTCCGAATGTCTGTACATTTAAGTTTCGAGTTAACAACAAGGGTGCAACTCAAACCTGTCGATATGAAGAAAAGGGTTCGGAATAAATTATATCCAATTGCCAATTATTATAAAATAGGTGAGAATTATTTCGAGGGTGATTGAGTAAACGAATCAACCCCGAAACGCAACAATAAAAATACGATAATCGGAGGGGAAAGTGATGGTCATCATCCGTTGACCGAACGCGAGGGCCGCTTTTCATGTAATCCATCCGGGCATGAAACAAAATAATTGCCAATTGTGTAATCTAATCCTTTACTAATTGATTTTTACCACTTTGTTTACGATCTCTCCTATATTAGTCCGTTAACTTATGCTTGTTGATATAAACGCGGAATCGCTTTCCTAAAATACAGGACGATTTACGTATTATTAATTTGACTCCAAAAATTTTTCTTTTGAAGAATCTAAATGTCAATTAAATGTTGAATAAGTCAGAAAATGTTAAAGATAGCTATAGGAACATGTAATATCAAAATATGCCATTTTCGATTCTCTATCTCATGCAATAGTAAGAAAATGGTCATTCCATTTAAAAAACTGAGTTTTTAGTCTTTGAAGTTTCTTAAATTTGCATCTTCATTACGTGCGGTCGTACGCAACTGAATATTTTCAATTACACATAATGCTTTTTGGCCTGAGTGTGAAGGAATAAAATTTTGTAATTAACTGTATATAATGTATATTAGATTTTGTAAACGTATCATTTGTTGTAAGTTTAAATTTAGAGTAGAGGGAAGATTTGGCCGAAGAAAGACGGTAATTTTTATCAATGCGAATTAATTCGTTGTGGAACTCGCATTGTAAGCTCAAGTTTTTAACGCGCACCATTTAACGGTTGCAAAGTATTAAAAAGGCGCTTCAACTATTGCCGTTTTAGCCCAGTAATACCCAATCAAAGTGTAAATTAAGGCGAGTGTATTTCAAGTTACTGCCAACTAATCGGATCGCTCAGCGCGAAAGAAATTGCATCATCAATTACGTGCAAATATACCGTAAGTAGTGGAAAATTTCCTAAAAAGTGAAATCACAGTAACGCGCAGTTAAAAGTGTTCACGAACTACTTGCTATTAAAGGACCAAAGGCTTAAGCTCGCATTTTGTTTAACGCTTGCGAGTTCTATCGCTAGCGTTTGTTTCTAAATTTGACCAAGAAGCAGTGACGATCTAAATAAAAACTCAAGTTACTGGACTCCATCTATCCGAAGAGACTATAGCGGAGGGTTGCCGATTTCAAAGCACCAGGACATCGACCCACTGAATCAAGAGACTTCATTCATAAGGTAAAATACAATATTCATTTATTCTAATTAAAATCCAACGGTTTACGTATTTTAAAACTCGCGGTCACCTTGCTATTTATTCTCTATGCACTGATAAAAATGGGTTACCATAACTATAACCGTTTCCAAGTAAACAATTATCAAGGTACCATCTGCATCCGCCATTTTTTCTTTACAGTCTAAATAACTTAAAAACCATCAAAGATAGATATCGGCATGCGGGTATCAAAAGAACTAAAAATTCACGTAGAATCCAAAAATGCAATAAAAAATAGAGGCTGCCATTTAAAATAACGAAGTTACGAGCTACTTCCGGTATTTACGGAAGTGCGACCATTTTGAATATATTTTGCATAGATGCGGCTTTCAGAGTTAACTTCTAAGTACAAATTTTCAAAAACCTACCTATTTTATTTTCCCAGAAACGTTTACCTAAAGCTCCCCAAACAAAAACAGTGTGTCTGTATGGAGGTGAGCCCTAGCACTTTTATATTATGCACGAGAGTTACGTATTACTTGTCTTAAGCTCCCCCCCCCTCCTTCTGGAAATATCTGGAAAATGTTGCAATCATTTTTAAAGAGCTTTGGGAATGTTCAACACCTGAATTAAATCTGGGATACGTGATGGTAAATTAAAACATGAAAACGCTACACAATTGAATACCTACCTCGATACAGTACCCAGACAGACATATGACGTTGACTAGAATTCTTGAGCAAGGATTTAACATCGCAACAAGAACCGTTTCGAGCAGCGAGTACCGAAGGACTCCAAACCAATCAGATGTTACCCAAAACGGCACTCGTTATGATGTTATATAGAAGTTGAACAGAAATCCGACGTTAAGGAGAAAACTAAGTTGAGTTTAAAATTATTCAAAGCGAGCTACAATTTTCATGAGATTGCACCATAAAAATCAATCACGTCTTGGGAACATTTAACACTGAAGGTGGATTGGGTTGATGGTGACGATTCCCGGTCACCTATACAACTTTCTCCTCAAGGTCGACTGCCGCCTGTAAAACGGAGTACCTGGAGTTTGTATCACCGGCGTAATAATAGGCGGCTAAGGAGCATAATCCTAGCCAAATTCCCCATTCCAAATACGGCCGGCGTATGGAAAATCTGTAAACGCAGGAATGTTATTTGTAAACCCCTGTAAAGAATACAATCCTTACGTTAGATGTCGCATGCCGCCATCCCCATCGATTGAAATTGTAATTCCTTCTTATATCCCATCTTGTCTGAGCTTCTCTGGTCCGTGAAGTTGGAGTGTCGACTTGAAAGGAATTAAGTTCCAAGTATCTCATAATTTTGTGCTAATTTGTGCTGCTAATTAAAAATTTTGTGCTCATCAGGTTAATGAATAATTCAACTTTTTCTGATGACACTTCAACTTCACGCTGGAGTGTCAACATCGATATTTTCAAATTTGATGAGCACAAAATTTTTAATTAGCAGCAAAAATTAGCACAAAATGAGCACAAAATTATGAGATAAATTTCATTGTCTATAATACGCACCTATATTATCCGTAACTTCAATTCTAGTAGGTTAAATAAAACCTGCAGACTTCACGTTATATCGCGCTGCATTTATCTCTTGGGTTTGTGCTTTGGTCAATTGACCTGACGGAAAGACACTTGTCGTTGTCTTGCTTGTTGGTTGCTTAAAGGTTTACATGGAATTAAACGGACCCCGGGTTACGAGCATGAAATTTATAAAACTGGTTAAAGGGTACCTTAATTACGCGTTTTCAACAAAAAAATTGCGAAACAAGCCCTAAATTTTTATTTGATCTTTTACTTCATACCATGATGATTTTTATGTTGGTAAGAGGGTGCGTATACCTTTGAATGCTTTACTTCAATTTCTTAAGAAGTTATGTTAACATTTTTTGACGATGTTTTGCAGATATTTTAATAAACGTTACAAATTTTAGAAAATGTTGATGTAAAACCACGCATCTGTCTCAAATTATATCATAATCTCAGTAAGTTTTGTCCATGCTTCATAATTAAAATATTCACCAATTCAAATCATGACGTGACTACATTTTAACTCTTCTCTTCTCGGGTGTTCAAAACTGTTGATACGGAAAAGGGGACCCATAGAAAATTCAAGACTTTCCTCGTTCTCTTTTTGGATATGCAAGGCGGTCGAGGATAATCCGCGGTTCATACGGAGAAAGCGTTCGATACGGAAAAGGCGGCCCATAGAAGATGTGAGTGGTGCCCTTCCCCTCTTGGATGTGGAAGGCGGTCGAGGTTAATCGGCGGTTTGTACGGAAAAAGGGGTCCATGCGAAAAAGGCAGCCCAGGAAAGATGCGAAAGGTGTCTCTTTCCCTCTCAAGCGTATAAGGTGACCCTCTTCTAGGGCGTTCTAACATAACATCACATTTTGATGAAGGTAAGTAAACTTTGTATTAAGATTGTAGACAATTTTGGGCTTCTTCCGCAATTTTTATTTGTTGAAAACGCTTAATTAAAGACTTACGCTCTAATTATTATTAATAATTTCATGATCGTAGCTTAGGGGCCGTATAACGCTTAGAGATTCAACTCGCTCCATAATACGGGGTTGTCTACACCACCTACAAAAAAAAACAAAATAATAGTATATTTAGTTTTTTTAAAAATTGTCTAACTATTCCATTAAGTCTTGGACGGTCAATTATTTCCACTTTTCTCAAACAATCAAAGCGATTTGAATTTTAATTCTAATCATATTCCTGACTTCAAAAATAAAGCTATGCAGAAAATCATCACACTAACTAATTATACAATGAAAACCCGCTTACTTCGATTAACTCATAAAAGAACCTTTAAAATTTAGATAACAATAAATTACATGTGTAACCCATTAATCAATTGAACTACGAATGTTTAAATTACGATTAACATTTGAATAAGCCCTTCAGCAGTTTGCTGTGGCTAGCACAGATACCACCCGCACACCTACGCATGCGAGATTCTGCCCTTTTATGTCTAAGAATATATGTACCAAATTTGGCTCAGGGACGGTTATGACCCGACTGCCGTGGTAATACTCTTGCAGGCCCTCGTTTATGGGGGGTGGGGGGTATCATTGTGCAGCTCTGCACCTACCCCCCCCCCCCCCCCCCATAAGTAGCAACCCAGGGTGGATACAGGATTCTTCTGTATGAGATATATTTCCATTCAATTTTATTTGTTCTAACTGATGGTGTGGTGTTGGACATATGTTATTAAGTTATAGGCTACATTTTGTCGCTATTTGTAGCCGTATGATTCAACGTCCATTATTTTATATTCATTTGTTCCCATTTGATATCAAATCATACAAAAGTGCGGTTTTTATTTACGCTTTTATAATTAAGTTCCGTTCCCTTATTCTTATTTCAAGGCGGATTTATTAGGCACTCTTTTCCTACCCAGCTCCCGTACAATTCAATTTCAGTTGACATTATTGTAACGAGTGTCACTCTTCCATTCACAGGGCAACATAGTTATTGCTAGATACAAAACTCTAATCATATTTACCTACAAAACTACCACACTTCCGCGGGGCAGCCAAACCACAAATCATACGATAAAGAGAAATATCAACACAAAAAGCGAGCAGTTATTGAAATTTTCTCGACTATCCCGAGTTACAAAATTCGAAAATTAGTATGTAGAAAAAAATGTGCGTAATTCCGTTTGTAACGATTATAATGTGCGCGTCACTCGCAGCAGGTACGCCTTACCTTCTTCGTAAAAATGATCTTTAATTTTTCAATTTCTAGGGAATTCCTGCGAACGGCTACTTTCCCTTTACGAAAGTTTCGAGTGTGGACCGAACGACGTCATCGAAAATGTTGCCACTTCTTACTACTGCGCGACGTCGCCTTATAAAACTGAATATGCGGAAAAATTGTGTTATTTTAAGGGACGCTTTTATCGAAATGGGGAAACCCTTCCGCGGCGGTATGCACGTACTGTTTTTGAAGACGTTTGTGACTATACTTGTCGAATATCCGTCGAGTTGGGTTTAGGGTAGGTATAATCGAATGCTAAGTATTTTCTTAAGGATTCTTTTAGACCTTACTTTGAATACGGCAACTGTGACACTAATGAAACCATAGGTAAGTGACCTGTAATTTCATCAATGATACCAAACTTACCCCGATCTTTATTAAAACATTTGAAATTTATTATACACGCATTCGGTAATTGCAAAAGCAACATTTTTAGATAACCGAGGATTTTTTAATGAGTGTTTTAAATTATCCACAGAGCTATGATAAATTGGTTGTCTGTTAAATAACGACTAGTGTAGTAAGTACTTTGATCGAATTCTTGTAACTGGATGGTAATTAGATACATGGGTGTTTAATTAGATTTTCGTAGTTGTACAGGGTAGTTTCATTATAGGATAGGTTTCTCTAAAATTTGGTCTCGCTATTGTTTCTGGGTCAATGATTTTTGGGTCAATGAGAAAATTTGGTAGCGCCAGTCTGGTGGGAGATAAGTCAGAAATAATGGATCATACGTGTCGGTTTTTGTTGAGTTGAATCCGTTTCATGACCTGTATGAGGACTGCTTACGCTGCGAGTAAAAAAAATCAAATCAATCAAAACAGGCTCAATAAAGTCTTAAATACCTTGATACTGTCAATGATTCCAGAAACCAGTTTTACACCTGCAATGTCCAATGCAAAAAACGCACAAGTCATAATCATAAGCACTAAACTGACCTCTTCTCAGGAAACTCAACTTCTTTAGTTCATCACACAATCTCAACTATTTTAATTTTGTTGACCTACTTATAACCTTTTAATTCAATAAATTTTCCTTTTATGAACGTTACTGACCAACAAACTAACTTGACTTTAATTAACAAACAACACTTCGATTCCACTTCTTTTATTATTAAAGTAAGCACACTTCTCCTATCTAAACACGCACCTGCGAGAAACATCTGTTTACAGAATTAATTAATTTTAAGCGATAAAGCAACTCTTATCTACGAAAAGAGAAAAAAATGAGATAAATTTATCAAATATTACGCAAATAATTTTCCTTGTTTTATAAACGTAAATTCTTATCAATTAAAAACAAGATAAACAAACCACACTACGACTAAAAAAAATTAGACATCGTCCATACTACAAAATTTACACAGCAGTATCTAAAAGCGCAACAGAGTGGGTGATAGGTCCCAGACCTCACTGAAGGAGAGCTAGTTTACGTAATCCAATCCTGAGCGCTTGAATCTCGCCACCCAGGTTATACGTTATAGTATACCCTTGCGGCATCCACCATCGGATCAGCGGTTGTCCGGGACTGGACTGGATAGTAATGGATCTTTATTTGGCATGTTACACAAAATCTAGCATCTATTGCCGTGGGTTATCCTTGTAAGCCTCCCTAACGACTGTGTTTGCTCAAATCGTGCTTCCTTTTCCGTGCTCTGCCACGGATGTTTACAGGATCTCTCAGTAATTTACAGCACAGACCTGCTCGTAAGACTCAGCAAGGGTATTAACTGCATCTTGAAGACACTCTGATTCTCTCCTGAAGATGGTTTCTCGAGTTTTCTCCGAAGAGTTGCTCTTCGGTTCAGGAATAGACATGCAGTTTCTTTTTCTTAGAGTTTCGTTATGATTCGGCCACCTGCAAGCCTGATTGAGGGGTATCTAAAGACCTGCTCTACGATATACATAAAACAGTCGTATTCTCAATTCTAGAAAAACCGGCGAAGGTTCGCCACAGGGGCTATTCGGTACATTGAATTTTGGTCAAGCGGTTAATTGAAAGTCGGAATTTTTTCGTCGGAAAATGACACTGATAAATAGATCTAAATTCACTTCTAAAATACTGTAAATTTTAGTTTGCGAGACATTTAGGTGTTTTAAGGAAGAATTTGTTCCGCCTGGGACAGTTTCGTCATTTATGTAGGGCAGATAAATGCATTTGTTTTAGTAGATAATAATAAGTAAATATTATTGTACTTAACATAAATTTAATTGCGTGATTTATTTATTTACAATTAACGCTCTCGAGTATTCTAGAATGTTCTCCAACAAGCACGACATATTTCCCGGAAAGATTGCATCACATGCGCCTTCGTTCTTTATCGCCGATGATTTTTATTTTAATGTCAACGGTCAACGTTGCTTTGTATAGGAATTGTTGGATATTTTGTTTAAATTGATCGCCTTGTAATTTGTTTATTTAATTGTAAAAGTGAAATTACGTGTTAAAAAGTAGAAACATCTGGTCGTGTTTGCGCGTTGTATGAAAAGATTTATCTGGTAATCGCGATAAAAACATTCGTTATCGCGTTGCGTAAGGTAAAATTGAATTAGTTTCAAGATAAGCACGTGTTATTGCTAGGGTTTTCTCAAAAGCGGTACCGTGCTTTAGCGGCCGTCAATGTACCGTAACGTTGCCGCGTAGTATATGGACACTGGTTTTCAACCGAACGTTAACACACACGGTAACGGTCTTAATTGAAGCGGGAACCAGTACGGCGGTAATAGTTGTGCAACGTTTTATACTATAATCATACAATGATACTTCAGTTTCAGACTTTACGTCTATCTCCTATCGCTTCGACGACCGCTCTTTTCTCACCGCTTTTGTGACGTCACTCACCGTATTTTAACGGCCGTAAGACGGCACCGTAGCTTGTCTCGACTTACAGTTCACTTACGACACAAAGATTAACTCACTCTTAACACAACTATCTTTCCTCTATAAAATTATATAACTGGGAAGATGAACTGTTTTGCAAACTATGCTCAAAGTACGGCCATAAACTCGATTCACGTCTTCACCTAAAAAGAGTCACGATTAGCGTCCGGTTCGATTATTAAAAACCATTACCCTCTCCTTCCTTAATAAAATACTGCGCCGTCGAAGGAATTAATATCTGCTTACTTCTGTGATAATTACGTGCTCATCTTTAAACTTGCAAGTAATTAGCTTACGCCGCGATAAAGCGTCTTATCGAAAACGGTCAGAGAAAAACATGAGATAAACTTTTACAAATACAACGCAGATAATTCTTAATGTTACTTAATCTCAAAAAATAAAGATAACAATTATTTAAACAAAATCAAACATTAATTTCGATACAACACATTGATTTGAAATCAAAAGAAATATGATCGACATTGGGTTTAATCTCCAATAGACAACCACATTTAACGTCGACAGTAATTGGAATGCACATACAGGGTAACCCATCATTACGGTAGGTGGCGGTAGGTCCTTAATGTTTCCTAAAAATTACCTTAAAATCGCCTAGTAAAGTTACACTTCCAAGACTTATATACCTACCCTTCATTCACCCTCCAGAGATGCTGCCTTAATATGGTCTACTAACGAAACTAATTTAAATGAGTGTGCTCAATGTTTAGCAGTTAAATGCACCCGTAATTGCCTACGAATATGCTTTTCGACGAGAAATGCTAGTTTTTCCTTGCGACCGGTCTTCTTATAACGGGCGATCAAAAATGAGTTGCTGTCGAGTCGCCTTTGGAAGTTCAAGTTAAGTACGATTTCCCATGTAAACAAAAGTTCCAAAGGTGACTCGACAGCAACTCATTTTTGATCGCACAGTATAGCTTCAGGTGTATCAAGGACGTTACGTGCATTACGGATAATAGCACGACGCATATAAATAATGCGAACAAACCGGCTCATAGTAGTCTTTGGAACCTCGAACAGGCGCCTGAAATCACTTGAGAGCCCTTAAAATGCCTTAATTTAATACCAGACTCTCGGAAAGCGTTTAAAATCATTTACGTGCAGAATCCAAAGGCGATTAACCGCCCTTAACGACTTTAAAAGTGTACACGGTGGCCAACTAAGAATGCGAGGTATTGTATCTGAGAATCTATCCATCGTAGAGGCTTGCGGTGAAAAATTTTTTACTAAAACGGCCACGAGCAAAACCTGGAAAATATTTTTTAGTTTCTGAAATGACCGCTAGGGAGCGTTACTGCAATCTGGAATCTAAAAAAGTGATGTTTCTGTGAATTCCGCTATATTAACCTTACAAAAAAATGTCCGGTCTTTGAAGACGATGATCATCTGAACCTTTTTTGTTTGACAATTAGCATTGATAACGCCAGTTTCGACAGAACGCGGCCCCACTTACGCCGAACTAATGTGCACATCTTTGAACACCTGAATAACTAGTTAACTGTTTTAACAGCAACAAAAAACACGCTCGCCCGACAACAAAACCTCTTATCGTAAACGACCAGATGTGCCTACATTTAAACAGGCTATTTCACGTTTTATACGACATGTTAACCTTCTTTGTTTGACCGTTTGCCGCTATTGCCGTCGATGGCGCTTATGCATTGAGAGCAATTAGGTGATAGGTGTACCAACATTTTTGTAATGTTAATTATCTCTTTTGGCAGATGTCGTGGAAGGAGAATGCATTCATGATGCGCTAAGTAACGTGGATTTCTTCAATTATGATTGGGCTCCAGTTTTCTTCACAGGGGATCAGTGTCCCTTCTTTTGGATTGCCGATGAGCGTAAGTAGCATTGTTAATAAAACGCAAATTCCAGTAAAGCAAGACAAATCTGTCAATTTGAGCTACAACTTACATTAAGTTGGTTTTTGATGCACGTTTTTCTCAAGCCTCCTGGAAAATATATGAATCTGGTGATAGTAATCTAATTTTTTATAGCTTCCGATTTGACTTCTGATGATTGCTCCGAGGATTCAAGTAAGTAAAGTTTGTCGTTGCTAAAATGTTCTAATCCCACTTTCAGGAACCTGTTGCAAATATCTTAACTACACCATAAAAGCGGGGAGGAAATTTCGACCTACAGACTTAGTTGAATGCGACTGTACATGTCCTCCTATGACTGAATGTATTCACATCTAAGGCAGTTTTGTACTGAGTGATCTAAAATGATCGCACTTGAAATCACTCACTTCTAGAGATCAGTAGTAAAATAGTCATAGATGTAATTTTGAAGTTTTATTTTACATGTTATAAACACTAAGGGATGATTAAGAGATATTATCATCTTCACCATCATACCACCGTCAGGATTCGTTCATTAAAAATTTTCCAGCACGAGGTTCCGCGGATAAGGAAAATTTTTGGTAGTGAATGTGTTTTGGGAGTGTACTGCGACGGATCTGGTGAATGAAAAGGAATTCTGCTTTCTGAAAAATAACGAATTTAGACTGGGTCTGGAATACGGGGGAATTAATGGTCAGGTCTGTATTAATATCTGTTTATGGATTCTGTTAGGCAAAGTGATCAAGGTCTGGGAAAAAATCTCTGGTCAAAATCAAAATCAAATGCTTATAGGTACAAGGAGAGTGGGAAATTAAGAAGGGATGTAGTTTCAAAGGATGGGGACGAAGGCAGGCGACATCTAACGGAGGAATTCTACAACATTATTTATAGGGCGTTAACAAAATTTATACGTTACCCATTCTTGACTTTTCTTGCAACAGACGAGCAGATTTATTGATCCTCGGATTCGACCAACGATGATAGGACTAACCTGGTGGGTGCAGTATTAAAAATTCAAGAGCTTTGGAAAGAAATTGTCGTAGAAAAGATTCAGAGGTTTGGAAAGTTTCACTAAATACGATGGAATCGAACCTCAATCCATCAGAAGGGAGGTGTGGAAACGTTGAGTGACGGAATACCTTCCAAAGGGAATGATCATCCGATCCCTTGAAATTGAGGACGCTTGTCCTTATTTTGGGTCGAAAACATGCCGACGAAATGCTGGAAACGTGGCATCTTTTCGAAAGAGCTTTCCCTCTCTACAAGGTTAAATTTATAGGGTAGAGAATCTGCAGAGAACACAAATAAAAATGACATTGACAATGTTTCGGGAAAAGGATTCGAGCTGTAGATTGGAAATGACAACGCATTAAATACACACGAGAATCAATTGTTCTTTGAACGTGGTTTTTCCGAACGATTGATCTGTGTTTAGATTGTAAGAAGCGAGACTCTATCATCAAAGTTTGTGATTAAGGGGTTTATAAATTATTTTGAAACTTTTCCACCATTAAAAGGAGAAATTTTCACGAAATTAATTAATTCATGTTTTTCGGATACAGATGTTTAAAGCAATTTTAATGTTACTGACGCGAACTACACAGGCCAGTCTCGTTTTGGATTCACTAGCAGTGAAATAACTACACTGAATTTTTTAATACTAGCTGTTAATGGTAGAGAAAATGTACTGGCGTGCTTAATTACTTTGTCCTTGGTCAATATACCGTCGATTAATTCATGCTACTAAAACTTGCGTATTTTACGATAGTATTTATTTCGTACGATTACAAAATAATCCTTCCTTGTAATATAATAAACTGACACATTCATTTTTTAACTTCCTCTTTGCAACATCATGCTCTCACGATCGAAGGACCGGATTCTTTCCAAAACTTTACCGGATAATCACCGCCACTGAACAAATTTACTTTTTGCATGGCACTGCTTGGTCTGATAACCCAGTTCCGAACGAATGCAAAATCTTACTCTGGACAACGCACTAATCTAAATCTAAATCTTCTGGAATAACCTCTTACTGATTACTGATTAATTGAAGAAGGCTTCTAATAATTTAGTAAACCCTTTTTTCTTAAGAGCAAATCTCATTGGTGGTACCCCCCGAAATGTATATATTGTATATTATGTATCACGCGCTGAATTTTCTGCAAATTTGACAAATCTTACGATGACCAAACGGTCATTTCGCAATTTCAATCACGTAACCCTAAATAAGATAACTGAATCTAATCCAAACCCCGGACATACGGGCGACACCTATTTTCGGAACTAATTATGAGGTCGCTGCGTATATACTGCAGCTGTGACCGTTTAACTTAAATGCAACACCCCAAGTTGGGCGAGCAAATAAAAATGCAGTGTGTAATTTTAAAACTTAAACTTTAACGTAGAAACGTGCGTCTTCTAAATTTTCAATGGACAGCAACTCGGTCTCAATATTACTCCAGTATTTAAACGGACTTCCCTCCTTCAACAAATCGAAATTTCTTATCGAATTATCGACGCCTGGCAACTCAATAAACCAATCACCTTCCTATAGGACGCTTTCTTCAGTCACGTACGCAAACTTTATGCGAAATTATCTTATCTCAAATACAATATTTTCTACGAAAACAAACAGTTCCTTCCCCATTAAAGGGCAACCTTACCTCTAGATAATTGCATCAATATTTTGTAAAAGATAATGAAAATACCCAAATCTGAACTGTCACAAATGAATAAACAACATAAATTGATAACGAAAAAGAGCTAAAATTTTCCTATCCTTAGTAATTCTAGGAACTAATCTTTTTTACAACGAAACAAATAAACATCTTGATACGGGCTAGGTACCCAAAATCGTTTTGTGTTTAACCGTAATTTCACGAGATTATAGCACGTGATTTATAATTCACTTCAGGTGCCTGAACCTAAACCTCAACGTCCAAATCGACCTACATATAACAAAAACAACCGCCAATTCCACCAACTACTTACGGACCTTTACAATTCCACCAAATATAATATATTGGAACTTTTTAGTGGTTCCGAACTACCATGCCTACGGGCCTAAAAATTGTACTTATCTTTCGAATTCTCAAGAACTAATTGCAAATTCGGCATTTCCATGTTAAACGATCATTAACCAGGTTTCGTTGATATCAGAATTTATTTTCTCACCCCACGGTGCGCCATCTTGGGATAGAAATTTGGAAAAATTAAAAAAAAATGGAAACTAAAGCAGTCCTGGGGACTTTTATAGGGGCAGCACCCCGATTTTTTTTGGCACAACACACCCTGTATACTTAATGAAGTAAGCAAATACCCATCAGGCATTCTTGGCCCTAGGTATTCTTCTATTGTAATTTGTAGAAAAACAAAAGATGGGGAAGATGACAAAACGTTTTCAGGAATCATCTAGTTACTAGAGCATAACAATTTTAATAAATAATCACTGGCTAATTTAATATTTACAGATAGCGATATTTGTTTTAACAAGATTTGCGTGACCTCCATAGGAGGAGATTTAAACGGAAAGCATCAAAAGTATGCATCAAATTCATGACCAAACAGTTATAAAAAGTGTAAGAGAGGTGCGATCACCATTATTGACTTCCAGTGCAAACATTACAACATTATTACGAAGTCGGTGCAAGTTGTTTGCCCTTAATACACTTTACCAACACAATATTACATTAAACTAGTACGGCTGTACCTCTTTAACTCGATTTAGTGCACGTTGTATACATATCGTGGAACAGATTGCAGTTTATTACGAAGACTATGAATTATCTTCGCGAAACATGATGTTGACTTTTAAACTAACTAGAGCACATGCGATCTTCCACTACTCACGTAATTGCAAATTTCTGCTAATATCTATTATTTTATATGGGCGCTAACAGTATCCAATTATATGATAGGGGGAAGGTAAGTTTCGTTGGGCTAATTTAAATGCGCGCAAAACTGGCAGCTGACAACCTTTAGATAAATAGTTCGAATCACTTCCAAAGTTTTTAAGTGAAAAGGACAAGCGCGGATAATTTGTCCTGATTAATTACCGCCGATAAAAATTCTTTACGAGTAAACGTCGAAAATTACATAGTTTTATGCATTCCTTTTGGTGAAGAAAAAAACCCCGGT
Organism: Photinus pyralis; assembly: GCF_008802855.1. NCBI lineage: Eukaryota > Metazoa > Arthropoda > Insecta > Coleoptera > Lampyridae > Photinus > Photinus pyralis. The sequence continues at coordinate 32,456,794 of NW_022170819.1, read as the reverse complement.
CTAGACATTGTACTTAGACATTCCAGGCGCATTGCTTACTACATGCAAAATGGAAAAATGGTATTGTCGCATTACGGATTTTTGAAGATGCGACACTACGCTTGCAATTGCATGGATTGCTCATATACAGGGTGTTTTTTTGGGAGCTTTAGTTAAAAGTTTCTGGGAAAGTAAAATAGGTAGGATTTTGAACATTTGTACTTAGGAGTTACTCTGAAGGCCGAATCGATGTAAAATATTTTCAAAATGGCCGCACTTCCGGAAACACCGGAAGTAGATAGTAACTTCGTTATTTTAAATGGCAACCCCTATTTTTTATTGCTTTTTTGGATTCTACGTGAAATTTCAGTTCTTTTGATACCCATATGTCATATCTGCCATTTATGGTTTTTAAGTTATTTTGACTTTAAGAAAAAAAATGGCGGATGCAGATGGTACCTTGATAATTGATTACTTGAAAACGGTTATAGTCATGGCAAACCATTTCTATCAGTGCATAGAGAATGAATAGGGCTTTCTTTTACTGTACTTAAAACAAAGTTAAGTTGCGTACAACCGCACCTATGGAGATCCAAATTTAAGAAACTTCAAAGTCTATAAACTCAGTTTTTTTAAAATGGAATGACCATGTTCTTAATATTGCATGAGATAGAGAATCGAAATTGGCATATTTTGACTATACATGTTCCTATAGCTATCTTTAACAGTTTCTGATTTATTCCCATTTCATTGAATTGATCTCGGAATTGATGCCATTTTTTTCGCATTTTCTTTTTAGTAGTTGGCCATGATTTTATAACAATCGAATTTTAAACAAATCAAGGAATGGATTCTTTAATACCACTGATTCTAGTTCTAGTCTAAATAATTCATTAATAAATAACTCATTTAATAAGGATATAGGACAGAAAATTTTTGAAAAATCTAAACAGAGTCGTTCAACTGAATTTCTTAAACAACTTATAAGTCTGGAAATTAAGAGAGGTAATGCGATATCTGTTCTAGCAACAATTCCATACCAAAAATGTTTCAACGAAGTTTTTTATATTTTGCATTGAATTTATTTTGTTAATCTTGCATTTGCAATTCAATTCATTTTCTTAAATATTCTCTTGTAGAGCTTTGTATAACTTGTGCTTCAACGGTTTGTAGTGCATTAGGGGTACAAAATTTCAAAAATTCATACAATTTCGTTCTAGTTTTCGAATGAATGTACGGAAGCACGCGCCGCGATTCTGCCCATTTCACCATAAATAACAATTAAATTCCAAAATAGGTGAAACCACTGCGAGTCATTTTTCGATTTTTGAAAAACTTGTTAACCTATAACAGTGGGTGATGGATTAGTGTCACTAGATTTGTTTAAAATTCAATTGTTATAGAATCATGGCCGACTACTAAAAAAGAAAATCCTAAAAAAATAGTGTCAATTCAATAAAATGGGAATAAGTCAGAAACTGTTAAAGATAGCTATATGAACATGTATTGTCAAAATATGCCCATTTCGATTCTCTATCTCATGGAATAGTAAGAACATGGTCATTCCATTAAAAAAAACTGAGTTTTTAGTCTTTGAAGTTTCATAAATTTGGATATCCATAGGGGCGGTCGTACGCAACTTAACTTTTTTTTAAGTGCACTAAAAGAAAGCCATATTCATTCTCTATGCACTGATAAAAATAGGTTGCCATGACTACAACCGTTTTCAAGTAATCAATTATCAAGGTACCATCTGCATCCGCCATTTTTTTTCTTAAAGTCAAAATAACTTAAAAACCATAAATGGTAGATATCGACATATGGGTATCAAAAGAAGTGAAATTTCACGTAGAATCCAAAAATAAAAAATAGAGGTTGCCATTTAAAATAACGAAGTTACTATCTACTTCCGGTGTTTCCGGAAGTGCGGCCATTTTGAAAATATTTTACATCGATTCGGCCTTCAGAGTAACTCCTAAGTACAAATTTTCAAAAACCTACCTATTTTACTTTCCCAGAAACTTTTAACTAAAGCTCCCAAAAAAACACCCTGTATATATTAAACGGCTTTCATTGCTGCTCAGTTCTAAATCTAAAAACATTGCTTTTGTCAGTAATTGCAGCACCTCAAATTTATCCATTTTCCCACATGAGCTTTAGTACCTATACTTGACTTACATGGAACGCCGGTTACTTTAAATATTGGAAATAGTATGTAATGGTTTGCAACAATAATTTAAGATGAAATAATAGTTATTTACATCTAAGCCAGCAAAATAGCACATTACTGGCGAGGAAATATTGAACTACGAGAACCCTTTCGGGTCGAGTACTGTAATTTCCGAGTCCAAATATTCGAGTTTTGTATTAAATCGCCTTTTTTAACATAAAGCTTAGAATCATTTACAACTCTTTACTAGTATCATTACTAGTAGATATTAACTAAAACTTCCTGACAGAGTAGTTATGAGAATGACGTTTTCGGGACAATACAAATAACTTAGATATTTCAGAAACAATCAAATTAATGATATGTTTAACAATATGTCTAAAGCCAAGAAGACCTGAGGGGTATTTACTTGCTTAATTAGGTAAGTCTACAGGGTGCTAACAAAATTGGGGAGATTAGTGTCGTAAATGTTTAGTTTGGAAGCTACTCCTATAAAAGCCCCCAAGACTGCATTTGGTTAACATTTTTTTTTAATTTTTCATCAATTTTTTCAAATTTATAGCCCAAGGTAGCGGACTGGAGGATGAGAAAATCAATTCTGATTTTGACGAAATTTAGTTTTTAATAAACTTTTAACATGAAAATGCCCAATTTGAAAAGGTGTTTTTGAGGATTCGAAAGATAAGTCTGACTGCAATTTTTAGGAACGGTTGGACAGAACCCTTTGTTTATTAATTTAATATGTCAATCAAGTGCGTGGAAGTAAAAGTCAAGCAGGCCATATTTTGTTCTGTTCTGGGATATTTTCAAAGAGTAATTTCGTTCGAATTTTTTCAAAATGTGATAATTGTAAGTATGTAATTTCTCTGGAAATGACGAATGGTGGCAATTATGCATTTTAGAGAACTTGTCTAAACGGTTATTGAGCGAAATTTCGGGTTGTGATTTCTAAGAGACAGTTCTCATTATTGACTACTAGTTAATAATATCCACATTATTGACCACTTTGAACAACTGCCGAGAAAACCTACTTTACAAGAGGAAAAAAGGTTAATAATCATGGCATCAGACGCTAGTAGTGAAAAATTCATTTTCACTATTCCAAGATTATCACAAAAGTAGCAAATCAAATTCTTTCTTTCCCATGCAACAAATAAGTGATATTTCCGTTTGTGTTTGTTTTCTATCTGAACAAATGAAGATAAGCCGATTAAATAAATTAGATAAAGATTTTTCTAATTTTCTCGAAAACGAATCCACGAATTTAAAAAAATCGAATGTCTGAATAAAGGACTTCGAAAGACTTTTCAAACACGCTACTACTCAATACCACTTGTCATTTAAAATTTTTAAGGGAATGACCCTGGGGGGCAAAGGGCAAAAAGACGCGAAGAATTTTTTGGTTAAAAAGATGTCCCCTCTTTTGACGTGTCTCAGCGTTGTTTCCTTTAATCAGTAGTTTTTTGATAAGTTTTCGATAAATCCGTGGTGGGAAGTTTTCAAATGAACACCCTGTATATCTACCTATTGTAATGGTAGCAGTATATTTATAGGTTTATAGGTTTATATCACTTCCAAGAAACACTTTTGTAGTTATGAACGATTTTTACCAAACTTTAAGGGTTGATGTGATTCATAAATAATTCGGTAGAGTTGGTGAATCCAATTCCGCCATATTGGAACAAAATGGAAATATATATAGGTACCTACACCTCATCGGTCGAATCGAAAGGGATTTTTTAGTCACCAATTTTATGGATTTATCAACATCTAGCCCAGTACCAGTTTTAACCAATATCAACATATTTTCCACATTTAGCAAGACCTTACATACTAAACAGTTTACCTTATTTAAAAAAAAAATGGAATCACATTAATAACCGTCGCTCAGTGGGATATTTTAATAGAATATTGACCGATTTCAATAAGACTCTCTAAATCAAGGCCTACGATACTTACAGGCTAACAGGCCGGAGCGCTCGAAAAAGTTACGTGACATTAGGAGTCAGTTCGAGACACATTATAGTTATTTACATAAAAGTCAGGGAAATGATACATTACTGGCGAGGAAATATTGAGGGGCCGAGTACTTTAATTTCCGAGTCAGGTAATGTCATTTTACTGACGAGTTTTGTATTAAATTTTACCCGAAATCGTATTTTAATATAAAATTTCAATGTTCATACAGAACTTTTGATTAATGCCAATCTGTCAATGATGACAGGAGTCATAGACATTTAGCAATGTGACAGGTGCGACAGGAAAAGGAAAAGTTTTTATAGGAACGATATCGTTACAACACTTTCGGTGTCTTAAACTAGAATGATATGCGCTCCCAATTATGCGTAGGTATATAATGCTTTACTTGGTATTAGTGTAGATTTAACAGGACCTACAAAATCATACATTAATTATCCGCGCAGAGTAAAATTCACCACGCGAGAAACTTTTTTGTTATTACTAGAATTGTATCACATATATAGAACGAATTGTGCTAAAAGGTCACGCAAATGATTTTCAAAAAGAATTTTTATGAAATGGTTTTTTTCCTTTTTTCAGCAGTTTTAGTAAATAGCGCGACTTCAGGAATACCTACGCGAACGCGCAAAGGAAATTATAATTTTTTAAATAATTATTGCTAACCGACTTTCAAATGGTGTTTGTAAGATTTAGATAACCATTAAATTTACAAAATTAAAATATTATATACAGAAACAGTCAAAAGTATGGAATATATCTAGTGATATTGGACTTTCTTTAACGAAAAATCGTATGGAAAGTGGTACATTTTTTCACGATTTTTACTATGCGTTTCCATGGAGTAAAGTCCTGTCTATGAACAATAGCATCCATTTTTGAGTGACAGTAAATCGCGAATGTCAATAAAATTATTCAATTGTGAGATATTATGGATCTCTATGTAAAAAAATTTCGTGTACAACACGTGTTGAAAGTGTCTTTTTTCCATGAATTTGCTTGATTAACTCGGGCTTTGCCCTCATTAATCAAACTGAAAATTCATGAAAAAAAGTATCACTTTCAAAACTAGTTGTATAAATGGCTATTTAAAATTCGTTTATTTTATTTATTTATTTTGCCTTTATTTTTGAGTGGGCGGGGTTTCAGCCAAGGCTGCTCTACCAACCCAACCCAGTATACATTTACAAATAACCATGACCGAACCCGGATTGAAACCAGGGACCACTTAGCACCACAGTCCAGCTTCAACTGAACTGCGCCACACGGGCGTTAATATTAATTTTACATTTAAAGTTTTTACCTATACGAAAGACGCGGTACGACCAACAGAAGATTGCAGGTATCATGTCATCCTCTACATCAGCATCATCAACGAATACGCCATTCCTGTTCGCCATGATTATGACGGTGTGACTTGCTCTTCGCATTTAGTAAGTTTTACCCAATTTAAGGTTATACATTTCATTTTGTGTTCTTGTTAAAAAAAAATAAGATCGTATAGAATTGCCATTTACCAGTGGTAGACATTTATTTAGTTTTTGATGGTAGTGAGCTATTATAGAGTATTGTACAAATATTATGATGCACACATAAAGAAACCGGGTTGTCAGCTTACTGGTTAGTCGGTATCGACTATGAGCTCTTGTATTTGTACAAGTCGATTAGTATCTAATAATTAATTAAAAACTAATAATTTCCCATTCGATATATGTGATACAATTGTACTAACAGCAAAAAAGTTTTTCGCGTGGTGAATTTTGCTCTGCGCGGATAATTAATCCGCGATTTTGTAGGGTTTATTGAATCTACAGTAATACCAGATAAGCCATTGTATACGTATAATAGGAGGCACATATCGTTCTAGTTTAAGACACCGAAAGAATTATAACGGTATCTTCCTAGAAACAGAAATATGATGATGTAAAGATAGAAAAACACGGATTCACTAACATCGTGTTATCTTCAAAGACTTTAAATCTTAAAATTATAATTTAATTGCATGTGCCATGTGTCCAGCTCTCATTGAAATTTCGTGGCACTATATTAAACGAATCCGGAGTAAAAAAAATAAATAGTAGAACCGCGCACGGATTTTCCATAAGTCATAATGTATTTAATGCGTCCCGAACCGACTCCTAAGGTCACATGACTTTTTCGAGCGCTTCGGCCTGTAAGTATCGTAGCCCTCGCATGAATACGTTGCAATATCTTTTTTTAATTCAAGATGGTGGCCGAAAATGATAAAATTTTATATCTTGCTTTTATACGTAGGTACCAAAGTCGGCATGTGCTTGGGTATGCATATGACACGTATTGGCAAAAAATTGAAATAAATACAGCCAATGAACCAACCAGCAACCGTATGTCTCGAAACGACAATCATAATATCTAGGTAGGTTTGAGCCTAGTTAAAGTTTATTATGAAAGCCTCAATCATCCGTATTTACAATGTCACTGACACATAAGAAATAAGAGAATCATAGGAAATCCTTATTATAAAAATTAGTAGGCTACTTCAGTCATTCAATTGTTAACAAAAAAGATAAACTATACCGTGTTATCACAGAATCCAATAAAACTCAAACTTATCAGAATGGGAATGTGGGGCGATGGTTTAATTTTCGCAAGAGAAGGGGAACAAAAAATGCACAGCTCTGGGGCCCTCATTTGCAGAGTAAGTATGAGATGAGACTCGGTAACAATCGATAGAGGGGAATTTTATGGCAACTGTGGATGCATTGACAGTGACTGTATAAAGACAGTGCGGCCTATGCTGTATATCCGCGATGTTTTTCCAAATTCTTCATTGAGCTGTCAGCTGATTGGTTTAATTGAATTGGTAGACTTTGCTATGGTTACATTACTATTGCTACAACTGTTTGTGACTTCATCACTTTGGATTCCAAGTTAATTTCTACCAATCCGATTTATTTGATTAAAATATTGCGGACCTCCCACCTACCAATAAAAGTCAACACCAATATGTATGATCAAACTGTTTCAATACAGTATACAGTCACTGTAGAACCATTTTTATTACATCGCCATCTATGGAAAAATGCGCCTAGTTTTGTCGTTTTTCTATTATTTATTTAATGCATTTTTAAACAATTTAGTCATTTACGCCTATTATTTTCTAATATCTAATGTCTTAGTAGTTGTCTGTCCATCCTCATAAGAGAGGGACAATAATTAAATAATTTTAATTTATCCACTAGGTATATCTCCGAGAGGGGCAAAATTAAACTGATCTATTTGACGAAACAGTGTTTGTCATCTGGATTAAAAAAATTGGTTACGTTTGAAGGGCCTGTAATAAGCCTATAGCACAGATATACGTAAAGAATATATCTGTGCCTATAGTATTGGGGACGAGATTGGGGATTATTCGCCGTTATAGACGTAAATTCCTAGGTAGCTGTCAATCTGAAGTAAGCAGAACCTTAGTTTTTTTTAATGTTGCAGGTGAGAGTAGGTACTATGTGCTTATCAGAAATAGGCCTGTAAATAGTGACCTGAATTATTCGTCTTCGAAGCAAATCATACAAGTGGTCAACTAGCTTCGTCTTTAGCCAGCAGAGCCACAGTTTTTTTCTTTAAAGCACGCCGACTGAAAATTTGTTCTAGTGTCTAAAAATCAGCCTTTAATTCTGATGTATTTCGTCTTTCATTTTTCTAAAATGGCTCTGCTGGCTAGTGGAACCCAAACTAGGTAGAGATTATGTCGAAAATTGTTAAAATGAAACCATAACGCATTTAAGCTCACTCAACGCGAACAAAATTCGATTTCAAACAACGTAGAACATGAAAATCATTAACTGTTCACGCATATACAATTCGAACACGTTCGACCGCACCGAAAAAAAAGCATAGCAAAAGGTGCGGTTGTCGAAGTCAAAGTTTGTCAAAGTTTAACAACGTATACGCCTCAGTTTTTCATACAATTTGCGTAAACAGGCGACGCTAAACGCATTAGTTACGAAAGTGTTCAGTTTTTTTTCGCGCGAAAACTTATTTCCTATCTACCGGTAACGTTTAATTAAGCCGGAATGAAATGTAATGGCCGCTTTATATGCATATCTACATGCCCAACACATTTCCATACTGACTGATGTTAGTTTCCATCCATTACACCCCCTTCTTCTTGCCGAGCTCTTGGCATAAACTGAATCTAAGTTTGTAAGCGACGACAGGTACACTCCAACGACAAGGATCCAATTATTATTCTACCATTAAACCAATTTATCTAGTTTCGGTGATGAGTTAAATGATTCATTTGGTTTTTGTGCGAATAAACAGCTACGGCGTGATCCTTCCCACAGTTTTCCCAGCCGAAATTGTCAAATTCGACCAATACACGTTGCATGACAACCGAAAACACTACTGCAGAGCCCAGATTGGCGATTATTATATAATGCAATCCGATAAGCGTCTCTGTCTTCGAGGCAATAATCCACGCCACGCCGATCGTTTAAATTCCTGAAGACTGCATGACACCAATTTGCCCGCCGTAATGCACATTTTTGATCACGGATTTGATACCATAGGCGTGTAATGCTCCAATTACTCAAGTTCCTCGGCGCGTGTGTATACAGAGATGGTAAGATTTGCGTTATTAAATAATGGGCAAGGCGTGTTTCTATATGGTCACATTTTTTTTGCGTTCATATCATCTCATTACCGTAATGAGATTGGCGGACCGTATTCTCCATTCCATCCATTGATAACGTACACCAACGAGCAATTTGTCTTTAACCATTTGGGAAATTGTCTGCAAAATCGAGACTATTGCGATATTATTGGTACTTTCTGGTCATCATACGACAATGATACGGGCCAAGCTGGGGCTCATGATACTTAGAGCAAGGAAACCGTTGAGAAGTTAACTCTGCCTGGGTAGAAATGTTGAATTTTCTTGAGGGAAGCGTCTTTAATTCGGTTTTTCTCATCTTTACACACTTACGGTTCATGTACATACGTACCGGGTGACCCAATAACACTGGCCTTCGGCCATATCTCGGGAACCTTTCGTCGTATGACTTAGGGCTAAAAAAATGTATTGGGTAAGTCGGTTATGAAGAATCACTGGAAAATATTTTCAAGTTCTAAAAATGACCACCAGAGGGCGTAACTGCCATCTTAAATTTTAAAATTGCATTTTCATTAAATTTCCCATAATAAACTAAACATTATTTTTTCACATATTTAAAGAGAACCAGTTTATCTATCATTTTCGTAAAAAAACTCAGTTATTTCAAAAACAAAGATGGTTGTGGGGCGTTCAATTGTTTTTGCAATAACCTGCTTAAACTTTTTAACCGTTTGACCGATTGTAACAAATTTGGTATCGTTGAAAAGAGCATTCCTTGTGTAACAAAATATAGTTAATTTAGTTGAATCCTTCTCCGCCAGGGCGCTAGCTTTGACATTATGGAAAGGATTTTTAGAACTTGAAAATATTTTCCAGCGATTCTTCATGACCGATTTACCCAATAATTTTTTTACCCTTAAGTCGTATGACGAACGGTTCTAGAGATATGGACGAGGAACAGTCTTATTGACTCATCCGGTACATTTCATGTACATGGCACGTCACTGTTGTACTACCTTGTACATGCTAGGTAACTACGTACTTTGCTGTACGTACATTAGGCGTACTTTTATGTGCGTACAATGTACTTATTTTTACTAAAATTCATAAATAAACGACAAAATACAAAGTCACTCATTACATTTTTACCTTCAAACGAATGTTTTATTTCACAATAAATTCACTAGGGCACAAAATGTTGTACTATTACCACTTTTCTACTAATGAGTAATGACTCACGCATAACGTCCAGCTACAGAAATTAGAAAACTAAAGCAAGAAAAGCCGATTTTGGTGCCTGAAAGAGCAAAACGCGTGCACATGCTATGATCACATGCAAAATTACCAGTTGATCCGTATTGCTGGCGTATCATGTACGTACTTTGTACGTTATAGAGTTATAGCTTGTGATCGTACACAAATGTACGTACATCCGAAGGAAACATCACTAAACTGTAAACAGTTTATATATGTACAGAGTGTTCCATTAATAATGGTCACATTATCTATATCCATATCTATAGAACCGTTAATTGCACACCTTCGAGAAAAAATTGTTTTCAAGTCTATAGCTTCGCCGCTAGAGGGCGTACGATTCATGGTTAAGTAGAAAAATGACTTTTTTTCTAAAATATACTCAACAAACATGCATAAAAAATACATGCATAGCAATCTTGTATCCATTTTGTACCATTTTGAATTTTGATGCAGCACATATTGCTCTAGCTCATAAAATATGAGGGGTGTGGGAAGGGGAACATCTCTTTAAGGAATTGAATGTAACTTCGGTTTAGGTTAACAGATTTTCACTAAATAGGTGTTGTTGGAATGAGCTTTCTTCGTTGAATTAGATTTCTCGAGCTTTTCTTCTTAATTACTCGTATTTTGTTTGTTGTGTTTTGAAGGTGTATTTACAGGTAGTAACCATTTTCTATTGGTAGTACCTAATATAGTCTGATTTTTCGCCGTATCTGTATCTGATGGTAAGCTATACGAAGGGGGGGGGGAGGGGAGCACATGTGATGTTTCTGTGTATGAGTGATTCTACTGTCTCCGTGGAGTAGGTACCTAATACAGTCTGACTCTTCGCTGTATCTGTTGCCTGCTCGTTTCGTGCGGGTCGCAATTCTTGGCAAAAATAAAAAAAACTAGAATTTAGGGGCCTTCTAATTAACATTTCCTCTATTTAAAATATTTGTTGCTTGAGCGATAATTGACTTCCCCACGAATACTTGTTATTAGCATTCTCATATGTACTTTGAGAGTTAAATTCATTTATATTTAAGGCTGGAGTAGAACCACGTCATTTTGATGTTTTCCTATGTACATGCAATTTGTCATTTTACCAGTTGTTTTATTTCAATTGACTGTAGGTATACGTATTTTAATGTGTTTTTGTACTAAATTGATTTATCATGTCTTCCACTTGCATTTATAATCTCATGTGTTTTGTTTTTAAGAATTCTATAACTGTATTTAATCCGATTACCGCACTTTTATCGTATATTTCTATGGGCTATGACAGGTTTTCACCCGTAGAAGGTTTCCCTGGTTTGACTTTATTGTGTGCGTAATATATTTATTTGTACAAAAATTCGCACAACACTTTTACTTAATTCCCTACCAGATTATGTCTCACGTCCCAACACATACAAGAACCGAGTACACAACACTAGTAAGGGAAACCTTACTTATAATTACATAAGGCCCGTGTCTCTTAAGGTCAAATTTACGAGTGCGTCGGCTTTTGGATTTGCTACGCGTTACGACTCACACTTCATCTGCAGTACTATATGCAGGAGCAGGCCGTCCTGCTGTCGGTCATGGCTACTCTCCGCCGATAATAGTGTTAATAGCAGTTGTTTCAAGTGCGGGGTAATTTGTGGAAGGAAGCCATCCTCTTCCTTCTACGAGCTTCAAGCTACTTGCTTCATAGCGCTGACAATCCAGATAATTTTTGATATATTCAGCGATGAACAGTCGCATGCCAAAGAAATAATAACTTCTGGTGATGCGCTGAGTAGCGACGCGGAAGGTCAATTACTACCACATACAAATCACAGAGTGCGGTATGAGTGCAGGGTGGTCTAGAAAGCAGATCAGCAGAGTTAGTATATTTTCAGACCACTCCTATGATCCTCTGAAAAGTCGCAAGTGCATTTAGGAGACCAAATGGCATAGTTCAGTAACAATTAGGTTCATCAGGGTTAGCAAAAGCAGTTTTATGGCGATCAGGCCCGTATACAATAACTTGGTGGTATCCACTATGCAGATCTATGGTGACCTTGACCTAGGTCAAAACAAATAAATGCGCTAAAAAAATATAAAAGGCCCTAAGTGATCACTTTCACAACTAATGTTTCTTTCCGTTTGTTAATGATCGGGGCATACCCTTGTTAAAAAATTAAAGAATCTTACCCCAAAGGCGCTGACACAATTTTGACAACTTAACGGGAGCAGCTTCTAAAACTGACAATTTAATAAAGTGACAAAAAATCCAACTAGTTCAACATTAACCTCCCTATAGTCCTATTAAAACACACAGAAAATAGAAACCTTAATTTCTAATTTAAAATTTTACATATTACCATATAATAACTTAGCGGTTCTTTCTTTTTAAATTTAACCCTAATTAAACCAATAAATAACGAGCTATTGCAAACTAACTAAAATTTGTAAGGTGGATCACAACAAAATCGCAACACTTTTGGGTCCGTATTAGTTTGATGAGACGCTGATCTCCATAGATTTCGTCTTTGTTGAAAGTCCCCCTAGGTCAAGGTCCGTATTTGTTGGTATATGAAGTTTTTTCTTTACAGGAAATGAGAAAATTGACGTACAGTTCGTCCCAGATTAAGCAGACTCAAATTTGCGCGGTCAGCAATCTCAGCCTTCCACAAGGTTTCACTAGATACGTTCGCTCTTGCGATGTCGGTCAATGTCCCTGCTCGGGCGCCAAATTGTGTGGTGGCCCATCTGGTTTCCACTGGTAAAACCACAGAGATACGGAGGGTATTAAATCGGGACAGCCAAACCCTTTAGGTGAGTGTGATAACAAACTTAAATAAAATTTAAAACTTAAATAATTCTTTCAGCCACTTCTGGAATGGTAGAACGTCATTTGAGTCTGGCAGTAGCCCTATTACAGGTGAATTGGTAAGAGGTTAGGAAGGAACTTTGGGTCAAGCCGGAGACACTCCGATTTTATAAACAGGAATAAGGACCGGGTAATTCAATCTGTGTAGGTATAAAAGGGAGATGTTACAGGTTGTTTTAGTAACCAGTTCGCTCGGGAGTTCACCGAGGAACGGTGATACCGGTAAACGTTCCACTTTAAATAAGGTTTCGAAAGAAAGGTCGTTTTATTTGACGTTAGGCAACACACTCTCTCACCTTAAAGAGGTCCCATTGTTCCGACGCTCTGTAGCCGGCACCCACTTGGAATCAGAGGAACTGGTCGGGAGACAGGTTAACGGCAAAGATACTGGGAACGATTTAGGGTACGGACAAATAAAGAAAAGGATAGAATTTATAATAATAACTTTGTAATCAGGAAAGTAAAGTTAGGTCAACGGTGCAGGTAAAAAAGTTGGGGGGGGGGGGGGCTACAGGGCGTCGGAAAAGTAGGACCTCTTGGGATAAGGTGGATTACAACAAAATCGCAACATTTTTGGGGGTCCGTATTAGTTTGATGAGGAGTCGATCTCCATAGATTTCGTCTTTGTTGAAAGTTACCCTAGGTCAAGGTCCGTATTTTTTGGTATATGAAGTTCTTTCTTTACAGGAAATGAGGAAATTGACGTAGGGTTCGTCCCAGATTAAGCAGCCTCAAATTGGCGCGGTCAGCAGTCTCAGCCTTCCACAAGGTATCAATAGATACGTTCGCTCTTGCGATGTCGGTCAATGTTTATAACTGCGGTGTCTCGAAGAGCATGTCGCGATTCATTAAGCAACCACATTCCCTTTGTCGGTACCCACTTTCGATGTTCCGTTCACTCGCAATTCGCGTTTGAAGTTTTGACTGCACTATCAGCAAGATCTTATCGGGGGCTACCACCTACCCTTTGTCGGTACTCTCACCCGTAACGTCCCATTTTGGTGGATTTCACTAAAAACCCGCCACAAAATACTCGTAGTACACAATTCTTGGGTACTTCTCGTAGCTTGAGCTGCTATTGGCGACACGAGAAAGAGAGACCGTGATTAAAGCTTAAAGTTTTGGGCGCCCAAAATGGTTAATTTCGCCCCTGGGAAAAAAACAAAATTCCGTCACGTAGGAATGTTGCGGGTTTAAAAGATTCTTCCGACGACATCAATTTGAAAACAATCGGATCAAAACTGTAGAAGAGAGGAAAAATCTCCAGGTTAGTTTAACACGCTTGAGGATGGCGCCCAGATGTCGCCGACCCCACATCATGTAGACCCGTCCCTAGAGTTGTTAATTATATGGTCAAGGTACATGTACACTCCGCGTGTTTCTACAAGCGTTCTTCTAGGGGCCCGCATTTGCTCCCAGCCAGCCAGCCAGTCGGCCAAAGTGGGATTAAAAGCTACCCTTTTACAAATAAATTTGCAAAAATGCGGCGCACAAATAAATGATATGACTCAACACGAATTCACGAACAGGATTATTTAAACAATCTTCAGTGCAAACGATAGCAAAGCAAACAATCAGAGCAGTAGTAATTGCCTTAATTTGTTGTTTATAATTACACTAATAATTAACGACACCAATTTAAATACATAAAACGAAAGGGGTTCGAAAACTAAAGAGTGATATTGCATGTCCTGATCAATTAATTAATTAGAGGTGTGGAATACTTCGTTGAAATTATTCGATTATTTAATTAGTAACACATACTGGTGAAGAGTCGTAATTTTCACTGAGACAAATACGGATTGCGGTAGAATTGCAAATCCAACACCTGATACAAATTACTTCACAAATTAAATAATACCTCTACACGCTTTATATACATTCCGGTCAGGTTTTATAATAGCCAACTCAGCATTACCCTTCTCACTCATGTTCGAACTTAGGGGGAGTATTGCAACCTTCACGTCGCCTTCGTCGTCCTTGCGTTTCCAAACGTTAACTTGACGCGAAAATTTCGATTCGTGCCACTAATTTAGTAACAAATAAACGCCCAACACACATTTTTCGCCCGTCCCGATATCACTTACTTTATTCGATAAAGAAAGAATTTTACGAGCAATTTCCTCACAAGTTTTAGGGGTCCTTAATCGCCGCCCATGTTCACGTAAAATGTTTCACAAGAGCGATTATTTTATAATCGCCGATCCTCCTCCGAATGTGACCGGCGGTAATCAATTATTGCGAATCGGTAATCGCCAAATGACTTTTACACGAAGACAAAATAAATTGTAATTCGCATATTCTCCAATAATTTATAAAGGTAGCTCGAACCAAGTTGTAATACGACCCAAGCAAGGGTTAAAGGGTAGAGATATGTTACCGAACAAGGACTAAGGACATCGGTGAGTGGAGTGAGGGGGCCAAACGAGGTGGCCACATGCTAAGGGTGGCTGCTTACTGCTTCTAATCAATAGATTCATATACGGCCGTATCTGCATGCACACACACGATTCGGACCCCAGGAAACGGAAGCAGCAAGGCTGCCAATTCGAGGTGGAATAAGGAATTGATTGTCTAGTGTTGTAGGCCATGCTGAATATGTAGAGCTACTTATGCATGCTCGTCCTTGTTAAGCTTGTAATACAGTTACTTGGCATGTTAAATTTATTATTTCCTCTTTCCTAATTTCTTCCACTTATTCCTTCGCGCGCGCGATTTTTCTCAAAATAGTCTAAAAGACTTTATGGCAGCATCTATACCATGATGAGATAACTTTTAGTATAAATAAAGAGTGGATGTACTTCAAAAGAAATTGCGAAGTTGTAAAGTTGCGCAATTTCTTAAATAGAGTTTTGGAAGGCCTACGGCGTTAACGTGTTTAAACCATAGTGTAATTAGCGGATTATGTATTCATTTTTAGAACTAGTTTACTTTGCAACCCTTTGGCAGGCCCACTGACCATTAAACGTCTAATCCCCTTTTTTATGTTGAACTTTTATTTTGATTTTGTCAAAGTTGCTGTCAAAGTCCCTCAAAACGCAGACTGACAAGATATACACGGTGTCCATCTTTTGAGTGCCACTATGGGGATCTCACTTATCTTAAGAACTAGACATTTGGTTAAATGATGGCAAAGTTTCGAATTTTCGTGCTGAATAATAATCTAAAAAGAAATTTACATCTTCAATAGTTTTGAAAATATCGCAAAAAAACGAAAATTTCGGATTTTCATTTTTACCTTTTTCATGGTAAACTAATATTGTACTAAACATTTCTAATTAACACATTATTCACACACCTTTTAATGGAGATTTCGAATATGGCATCCCGTTTTTAATTACTTTCAAGATAACTGAGAAACACGTGGCAACTTTTAGTTTTTTTTATGAGCGCGGTTTTGGATTTTGATATTTTGAGATGACGTCTTTTTTTCTCTTTACAACGATATGTCACACATGGGGGTTCAGTATCACATTTTTTCTAAACATCAATTTATATTTTCTGCGAAGAGTGCTTTGCAAAAACAAAACGTTCTTTTGTTGACTTATTTCAAGCAATCTCATTTACGTTTCTGCTAGTTTTATTGATAAAATATTATTTATTCTTATGCATTTTGTTCTAATTTGAATTATAATTTTCTTGTAAAACGAAGGTTCAATTCTGTTCAGATGAAAATCGAATTTTCTCAACACAACTAGTTCCCTGCCAACGCTGCAACCAGACAGATGGATCAAACTGTCAAACTTTTGTTCACAATAAAAGAACGTTTTGTTTTTCCAAAGCTTCCCAAAAAATTAAAAATTGTATTTTTAGGAAAAATGTGACACTGAACCACCATGTGTGATATTTATTGTTGTAAAGAGAAAAAAAGACGTAATCTCAAAATGTCAAAATTAAAAATGGCGCCACGTGTTTCTTAAAAGTTATTAAAAACGAGATACCATATTCGAAATATCCATTGAATTCGAATTCGAATAATGTGTTAATTAGAAATGTCTAGTACAACTAGTTTATCATTAAAAAATTAAAAACGATAATCAGATAGTTTCGTTTCTTTGCGATATTTTCAGAACTATTGATGATATTTTAAATTTCTTTTCAGATGGTTATTCAGCACGGAAATTCGCAACTTTGCCCCCATTTAACCAACTTTCTATCTCTTAAGGTAAGCGAGATCCCCATAGTGGCACTCGAAAAATGGACAACGTGTATTAGGTCAGTGACACCAATTTAATATTTTAAGATTTTAGCTTCGTTAAGGCAATTAATAATCGATTTTAAATTCCCGTAGATAAGCAGCGTGCTTCTTGAATTCTTGACCTCACCGATTGCAGCTTCTTAGTGACTGTGGTGTTAATAGGATTAACGGATATTGGAGCTAGGATGCGCTCAATTAAGTTAAATGAGTTGCAGAAACCCGTCCGATTGAGCTGGGCCTTTTCTCAAAAGAAGCGCTCTTTATTAACTTGAATTTTGACACTGGTCCCGTATTTTTTAAGACGCCTGGGAAGGACGTAATTAATTAAAAACAATTTGTTTGAACGTATCGATGGGAATTCCAGTTTATCTCTACTCAAATGGACGTTTAGATAAATATAAAACACTATGAAATAGAATATTTTGCCATTTTGCTTGCCATAATTCGTACGTTAATTTATTGAGCTAATTTTTGCAACCGTATACCGTATTTAAATCATCATATTTCGCCTTTGGTGTTTTAACCGTATTTAAGTCTTTTGCATTTTGCCCATTCGCCAGTTACGTTTCTATGCATCCATACTTTGCAACGCAGGTACCTACCACACTATATTTATTGGAATTGACTTTTAGCAAATTTTTGCAGCACCGATCCGATTAAAATGTAAGAGTGGGCTTTTAAGTTATAAGGGGGGAATATTGTTCCGTTTTCCTGCATTTGCTTTCCCGTAGATTCCCCCAATTTCTATTTTGTTGCTTTCATTCCCGCTAGTGAGTTTACTGTAATTTTTTTTAGTTTTTCCGAGATGGCTACTCTTAAACCTATCAAATTTTGTATTAGATTGATCTCATGTTAAAATTATGTAAATTCAACTCCCTCTGATTGTTCAGTTTTGCATGTGTGTTTAGCGTTACCCACAATTACCTCCCTTTCTCCGAATCCATCCCTTCCATATTTAGCCTTTGTGACTAAATGATTCCGAGTTTTTCTTCGGCTCGGTTATTTTCTCCGATTAGTTCTGGGGAACACGGAATGCCTTTAGTATAAAATATATTTTGTCAAAGTTTGCAGGAACTCATTCGGCACCTTCTTCTGTATAGAAAACCAGGATGTAATCGGACGTTATATCAAGGAATCGACGAAAATAAAAAAATACCTTTGAACATCAGGTCGCAACCTTTTTGAGCTCAACAAGGGCGCTTTCTGTCTAATCTGTAACAGATAACATACACAAATAAACAAGGGTAATGAATAGCGCGGCACATAAAATATTGCGAATAGTCTGACACTAAACGAATCGGATACTAAAACCATAGTTAAATCTCAATAAGAATCAATAATTCAATTTTCGTTAACTAAACAAAAGCAAAATAAGTAAATTGAGCAAATTCGTCGGAGTACAACAAGTAACGTTACTAAAAATTGTAGATATCATTTTCTGACAAAGTCCCGGTAACTTCAAGAACTGGCAGTACCAATGAATCTTCAGGGTCACAAAGATAATCATCTAATGCGTGACGTCGCCAATGTCAATCTTACTAAAATGGCGGGTCCAGGTGAAAATGCGATGTCATTCAGGTTCCGCGTAGGTAATAAGTAGTATCCAAGTAGGAATTTAATTTAACGTAAATGGTAATCCAGAAGAGAGTAATGATGAGAAGATAAAGGGAGTTTGAAGGAAGATAAAGCCCTAAAAGAAATATGCTGAATCAGAATGATTATTGGCAAACATAAATTCGCGAGGCGTTATTCGGTAGAGCACAGCCAAACCACATCAGGAAGAGAAACATAAACCACTCATTTATATGCAGGCAAAGTCTTCACTGCTCAAAAGCAAAGGAAGAAATGGAACTGCACGCAATACCAAATTAAAGAAGGGATGGCCACCACTTCTGGCGGCGAAAAAAGAACTATTGTAAAAGAAACCTATTGCACTCGGATGGCCTCTAGCGACAAAAATAAAGAACTAACGTGAAAGAACTCTACTATAAAAACAATAACAACAAGAGTTTGCAAAGGAAACAGTGTTATTAGCGGTATAGGTTTCCAATAGTAAGCTTGGGTACGATTGAGTGCAACCGGGTTTTTCACAAAGTCTGGAGAACAGAAATCATCATCCAATTTCTAATTAATTTTAAAATCTTTCTATCAAATATCTTTTTTGTCGTTGGCGTATTTAGCCTGAACTGTATAAAATTAAACTCGATAATGCCGGGAAAATCCCAAGGCTTCACCTCGCGCCACAAAGGGGAATTTACGTAGATGTTTGATTCGATTTTCTACAAGAAATTGACTCCGATCCCAGAATTTTAATTTAATCGCGTGCCAGAATTAATTAAATTTAAAATCAAAGTCTAATTTCACAGAAATAATTAAGATTAATTTAATTAAATCCGCGAAACCGCAATATATTCGATCAATCAGGGCGCAAGTACGCACAAGAACCTCATTCTACTTTAGCCAAAACAATAACCACTCACAAGTTACGTAGCTGAGAAATTCCTTTCACCAAGGTTACGATCTTTTACCGGGGAAATCCTATTCCCCAATCCCACGAGTTTGCATTACAAAACAAGGTCACTCATTTTACGTCTTGGAGATGGTACCTGAATACATATATTTTTGAATTACCATGTATATAAAAATTTGCAATACCAAATCTTACAGTAATAGATATATTTTTCATTTGTAATTTAAGTTTAAACAAAATTAGTCACGCGATTCTGTTTCGCGGAGAAAATAAGCGCGTGCGAAAAAAATAGAACTTCACGCAATACCAAATTAAAGTAGCAACCACCTCTGGTGGCGAAAAAAAGAACTATTGTAAAAGAAACCTATTACACTCGGATGGCATCTAGCGGCAAAAATAAAGAACTAAGTTAAAAGAACTCTACTATAGAGGCGCGCGATTCGGTTTCGCGGGGAAAATAAAGCATGTGCGCCCATTCGCTTTTCGCATTCATTAGAGAGAGAGATGTGTGAGATAAACAAAGCAACCTTAAACCAAATTTACATGTGCGTTTGAATAAATCAATTTTTGGTGGAAAAAGTGCTAATATTGTTCCACAAGTGCTTTTTCATACACATCAACGACAGATCAAGGTTTCAACACCCATCGGCCAGTTTAGACGAGTTATCGCGGTTGACCTACTTAATTCCCAATTGTCGTGTATTACGAAGAAAGTGGTCATTTTTGCATGACAAGCCTTTTGTTGTACGTTTTCAACATGTATCTTGTGAAGAATTTGACGATCAAATCGCAGATTACCGCGAAAAGAATCTAAGATTGGAGGGAGACTTTCGTTTTAATAATCCTTCTGTTGTCGTTGTGATACCTTTCCGTAATAATTGTGGAAACCGGGGTCGTTTACCTGCAAATTTCTGTGACGTCACAGTTACATCAACTGTTTGAGATAAGATATGTCTTGCATTTTATGTACAGGGTGAGTCAACGATTGAGCGCAGTAACTTAATCCCTTGAAGATATGATTTTTCGATAGAGTGCGTATTATGATATGGTTGAATATTTTCCACATTTTAAAAATATTTGGAATTGTACAGGGTACGCTCACAAAGTAGGGCGCCATTTAGTTGGAACCTCCTGTATTTGTGTGTAATTGTATGAATTTTTTATTTTATGGTTAATATCCAAAAAATTAGTAGTTTTAAAAATAATCCGATTAAATTTGGCATTTGCAACCGTCAGTATATTGTCAAAATTATTACTTAAATTTTGATTCCAGGTTTTATATCTTTTATCCTGGGTAAAGTAAAAGTCAAATAAATACATCTACTATGAAGCATTAATAAAATAGCTTACAGGATGTTTTTTGTAGGTCCAAAGTTACAAACGCGCTAAGCAATTTTTATTCCAAAGGATATCCTTGGCTATCCAACGCGGAAATAGTGCATGTATCCTGGGCACTCTCCCGGCGGAAAAACAGTTAGACGAAATTTATGTGTTATAGTTATTGTTTTCTTGGTTACACAATTTTAAATATTTCGTATAATAAATATCGGTTCAATACGTGAAAAAAGAACTTTATATTAAAAATATCGCTTTTTTAAATGAAACACTCTGTAGGTATATTGTTCTGTCATCTTTTAGCTTCTCCAAAAACGTTCAAATTTTAATAATAATATCCT
This sequence comes from Photinus pyralis, assembly GCF_008802855.1. NCBI lineage: Eukaryota > Metazoa > Arthropoda > Insecta > Coleoptera > Lampyridae > Photinus > Photinus pyralis. Next base: position 32,435,634 of record NW_022170819.1, on the reverse strand, counting down.
ATCTCTGATAATTTCCGAAATATCTTGGTTTTCCTGGTTTTATATTCTAATCTTAAATGTTACATGTGATTTACTTAATAACGAGGTGGTCATGCAATAAAACGCATTTTTTATCTGCCTCGTCCAAAACGAAAATGATATCTATTAATTCACTTTTCGAATAATTAATTTAAGTCTAAAAATACTAGTTTTTCGGATATTAACCATATAATAAAAAAGTCATACAATATCACGTAGAATTAAAAAATGCATTCAAATACAGAGGGTTCCACTCAAAAAAATGCACCATTTTAGCGCCCTACTTTGTAAGCACACTCTGTATAATTCCAAATATTTTTAAAATGTGGAGAATATTCAACTATATCATAATACACAAGCACTCTATCGAAAAATCTTATCTTCAAGGCATTAAGTTACTGCGCTCAATCGTTGACTCACCCTGTATATTAAATAAAATGAATTAAGTTTGAGTTTCTCTGGTCAATCGTTCTATTTATATACACGTAAGACTATGGGGTAAATTATAATTGAATTGATCATTAGAATATTCGATTTAGACTAGATTTTTCCGTTATGAAGATTACATCGAGTTGTTTACTTTATTTAAAGTGTAACCTATAACGTTTGCATCAGAAATAAATCATTTGGCAGTATTTACTGATTTCAAGGTATGATTCAGGAAACGTATCGATTATGATGGGATACTTTTACTAAGGCCTCCACCAAAAACCGGGAAGTACCCGACCTTGGGACGTCACAAATAGTGGTGGGGAAATTGCTACCAAAACGCATACACACATTCCTAATCGATGACCGTATTTTTTACTACTGGTCTAATTTTAGGGATTTCCATACTAGAAAGTATAGGCTACTGCATATACTTAGTAGGATTTCATAAAATATGTCCACTTTACTAACCATGATTGACACATATTTTTTCATGCAAAGAAAGCAGTAAGAAGACCTCTAAGAGGGTGGTATTACGCCAGGATCATCGAGTTTTTATGGCTTTCTAACGTTATCCGTTCGTAAATGGGCGCATTATAGTTATGGTCATTCGTTTTAAAAGATGGGAGATCTAGAAAAAAACGCCTATTGATTTTTCTGTCCTTTAGAGTTTAGGTTAACTTCGATATTCCGTTGTATCGGTTTATTAAAAACATTATCGCACCCTTTCAACCTTCATCAATCAAATTAAATAAATGACAAAATTTACTCAACAGAAGTAATTATTGGTATGCAAATCGCTTTTTCCCAAGGATTTCTATCGCTTACTTGATTGTGATTAATTTTCGAATTATAATTATCGACGTTTAACTTTAAAGGACATCCCAGCGGTTAATAATACCCTCACAGCGCGCTTGTCCGCGTAAGTTATTAAAGGATGGACCAACCAATAACTTATTTAGAAAAAAGTGTTTCGACAGAGATGTAAATACTGTAAGCGACACAGACAGCGACACACGTCCTAAGAAAAGTGATAAATTTAGCGTTAGCGTTTTTGTGTTCATAAACTGACATTCACTAACCACATAATATTGAAGTTAGTGGAGCATTAATGCATAAAGGTTTTCTAAACCAATCGAAAATTCATAAATGCCAGAAAGCACCTGCAGATTTCTAAATGCATCGGAGCTCCTGTTCTTTCTTTCAAAAGGAGAATTGCTCTGATATACGAATTAAATATAATTTGACTGTTTCATGGTGAATCTATCACTAAGAACAAGTCTCTATGTAAATGAGTCTAAGATCCTGGGCTTAGCAAACCAACCTATCCCAGTCTTATCAAGTTCTGCTCCAGTCACACGCAAGGAATAGCAGCAGCCTGTCAGAACCCTTCTCCGGACATCTACCTACACTCTGTATCAATTAGTTAGACGCATCGCTCTTGTAATAATAATATTATTTATAGCAAAAGGACACGATATTAATGCACGACACGTTCGGGCACGTGCAAAAGCGTTTAAAGTATTAAATACAGATTTCACTTCTTTGTTCCGATTTTAAACAGATTTGATTGAGTTTTGGCGATAAATATGGGATGGAATCGTTGAATTGTAAACGATTTTAGCAATTAAGAAGCTTAGCGCGACGCGTAAGTGAAAGTCGCGAGGTTTGGGACGGATTGTAGTATCGTCTTAACTCAATCTTCGCATGTATGGACCGAACACGGTATACCGTAGATCCTGACCAGCAATCCGTGATGTGTGGACGTGAATATGCAATGGAGGATGGAGATGAGGCAAGATTAATGGAGCCACCCTCTCGGATTGCTTAGCCTAAAACAACCCTTAGTTATGCTGCGGGCCATATACAGTTTTCAGCCGGCCCATGTGTTTTTACTTGGTATGCAGATGAGCGGCTGCTTGTTTGTATTTGCAGGACTGCGTGGGTCAAGTTACCAGTGTTAAAATGTGTGTTCTGCGGATTTTACTACAAATTAAACGGTTTTAGGGGTTACTGATGTGTGGCGGATTTATTTGTTTCCATATTTCACCCGCGATCATTATATTTGTACGTCTCAAATGGACTATTTAATTTTCCTATTGCCTTAATTAATTTTATGGATACCCAGACTCGCGGGGACGTCATTCATATTTTACGTACGGAACAATCGCCGCATCCGACGTTTAAATGCACACACATCACCTCGTCTTGATGCATTTCACTCGATCCATTGTACGTAATGTCATAGACAGTGGATTTCGTCCTTAGGGGATTGTAGTTGTTTAGCATTTCTTGGCGATTAACATTAAGAGATTTATACTGGGGTGGGGTGTATTAAAGTCAGGGAGTAATTTCGTGAAAGAGTTATTGTACTATTCTCATTGTCTTCTTAGGGGGATAGTTTTGAAAAAATACGTTTAGATTCACCAAGCAGAATAAGTTACCTAAGCTGGAAAACTTGCGAAAGTTAATTTTCGCGATTCTGCTTCGCAAAATTACTTAATTAGAAACTGATCCAATAACCCTACGCATTCTTGTTTTCCATGAAAACATCGAACTATCCCTTAATTCTATGCCCATGAAATTCGTTTCCAATCCTCGAATGAAATACTTTTCCATAAGAAAATGTATTGTCACAATCAATGTGAAAAGAAAAATTTGTCTTTTGAAGAAAACAAGTAGCGTTGTCGATGGTGTTATCAATAAACCGGCCCAAAAAATGCTAACAAAAACATTATTAGATATTTTCTCTTTCCTCTCTCCTCCTATCTCTTTCTAGAAAAACCTTGGGGAAAATGAGTTAGCAACGAAGATTTCCAGTAACGTGACGTCAGGGTAGAAAAAACGAAACAAGCTAATTATTTTTTTAATGTGTAGGGAACATCTTTTTTATTAACATACTACAAGTCCCATTCGTTCCAACTGTGCCAAATTATAAAAAAAATTCCGCCATCTTTTTTTTAATTTTTAGACAACTTATTTACCTATTTACCAAAAATTATATGGTTACATAGTTTTTAGAGCTTAAGGGCGGGCATATTTTTAAAAATTTAAAAATGATAAAAAGTTACAGCTTTCACTAGAATGCGAAAAAAATAAAATTTTTGATTTAACCTGATTTAAGTAATAATTTCATTTTTATAAATAAATTTATGTTCGTAGTACATTTATACTACTATGTATTTTATTATTTTCTTGGATAATTAAATCGAAATAAAAATAAACTACACAAACATAGAAAACGAGCTCCTAGGTATGGCTATAGCATGTGCAAAACCAAATTTTAAACCTGATGTTAGTTTTGCTTTTATTTAAAGTGTACATGTATGAAATTTCATTTAATTGCTTCCATAAATAAGAAAGTTGGCACTGCACATCGTACACAAAACCAAATTTGGGAAATGGCGCTACATTTGCTTTTATTCCAAGTGGCTATGTATCAAATTTTATTTGAATGCCTCCATAAATGACAAAGTTGGCACTGCGCATGCGCAAAACAAAATTTTGAAACTGGCGTTAAATTTGGTTTTATTCCAAGTGGCTATGTATCAAATTTCATTTAAATACTTTTATAAATAAAAAACTTTGCAATACGGTTTATAAAAGGTCGAGATACCAAAAAGGCACTGTGAATGTTGATCGATTAGCCTCTTTTGGAATTGCGTTTTATATGGCTAAAGCTACACGCATATTAAATTTCATGCAATTCGGTTCACGGAGATGTCAAAAGGGCCTTTCTTATTCTGGGCTACATTGCCAATTCACGAACTCAGATCTACAAATTTGATAAAGAATCCACCTACAAAATTTCATCGTAATCGGTCCATTCGTTATCAAGATATCGTACTAACGGGCAGACGGACAGACACCGCAAAATTATAAACTCGCTAAGAGTTCGTTAATAATTGAAAAATCTAAGTTTTTTTTAAGTATTTTGACTGTGGTGCTTTGAGAACCTTTCTAGAAAATTTAGCTGTCATATGAGGTAATAATATACAGGGAGTTCCATATAGAAAAGCCGCATTTTTCTTATTATCTGCAAAATGCGATGTTGTTTTGTGTTTTTATTTATTAATTTTCGTAATTTTATCGTCTTCCTAATTCTACAACTAAGAAAGTTAGCAATAGTGTAGATTTAATTTGAAACAGATTGTATGTATCGGGTGTTTTTTTAAGCATGATATAGAACTTTCCATCGCGATGGCTGTGAAATCAGGTGTCATTTTGCTCATTATTAGTGACATTTAAATTTAGTATAGTGTGACAAATCATCATGAATAGACTCACTCTTGAACAAGAACAACGCTATCAAATTATTCAAATTTACTTTGAAAATCAGTCATCGATTCGCAAAACGTATAGACGCCTTCGTGAATTTTACGGCATACATAATCGCCCATCTGAACTATAGCCATTCTTCGGACTGTGGAAAGATTACGTACCACCATTTCTCTAATGGATGCAGTAACACCAATATGTCGAAGAAATGTGCGCACTGAAGAGAATATTGCCGCTGTAAATGAAAGTGTGCGAGAAAATCCAAAACTGTCTCAGTAGGTAGGGCTTTGTCCGTCCACTACATGGAAAATTTTTCACAAAGATCTTGGGCTACATCCATATAAGATACAGTTGCTGCAGGAGTTAAAGCCACAAGACCATCGATTGCGGCGTTCTGGGCTTTAGAGCAGTTGCAAGTTGATTTCAAGAAATGGACCTGTCAAGTGGCCACTCAGATTCTGCGATTTGACGCCTCTTGATTATTTCCTATGTGGCTACGTAAAGTCATTGGTTTTTGCCAAAAAACCAGCAACCCTGCACGCCTTGGAAGCCAACACTGTTCGTATGATTAATAACATAATGGCACCAATGCTCGAAAAAGTGACCTGAAATTGGACTGACAGAATTCGCTTCGTCAGAGACAGCCGCGGTGGCCATATGCCTCAAAAAATTTTTAACATTAATGTCATATTTTGATCTTTCCAATAAACATAGATTTTTTATCAAAAGCTGTTTTTTGTATTATTTATTCAAGTTTAAAATTCTATCGGGATTAAAAAAACACCCTTTATATATAAAAGAGAACAAAAAAATAACTGCTAATGAAGTAGTATGCATTTTTCATTTCTAAACAAAAAAGTATTCTACACATTTTTTCATAGAAATTCAATTTACTAAGATATTAACAAAAAATGGAAAAATTCAAGATGGCTGCCATTTTTTCCGTACTTGCCAGTACAAGTAATTATGTATCGATATTAGCCAAAACGAGCTTGTTTTTAATTTGTTCTACGTTAACCCCCTTATAAGCTGATATGTTTACTGTACTAAGTAATTAATTATGCGATTAACCCATTTCCATAGGGTATCGGTTTTTCACTTGCCACGAAAAAGTGTAGAAACAAGCAATTGCGATACCGTTTCGGACAGCCCATAGGAAATTTGCAAAATGAGCAACAATGTTGGAAATGTTTAACAAATTTAGGAATACTTGAATGAATTATAGCGAATATTCCAGAAATCCCGGTGGACATCGAGGCACCATGAAAGAGTAGCCATCGGCGATAAAGGACGAAGACAGGTGTGACGTGATTTTACCGAAAGATGTGACGTATTTTGTTTTAGAATGTTCGCCACCACTCGGAAACATTCGACTTTACTACACAGGCTGATTCAAATTCGGGGGCCGCCATGTGGATCTCGGGAACTGTAAAAGATAGATAGTTTAAATTTGGTAAAGTTGCGTATTTTGATGCTTACCAAAATGCAGTTTTAATACTGAAAAATTCCGGCTATTTTCGGAGATCCTGAAAAAACGAAATTATGAAAAATCCTTTTTATTTTTTACTGCAACGGGCCAGTAGGAACGATGAAGGCACCAAGACGCAATACAATGTGGGTAGTTGATATCGCGGGCCCCTTCCCGGAGATAGATTCTGGAAACAAATACATCTTGGTGGCCATGGACTATTTCATTTAATGGACAGAAGCATATGCGCTATCAAATCAAAAAGCGACAACCGTGGCAGACGTTCTGGTAAAACAACGTTTTAGCAGATTTGGAGTACCTACCCTTGAAAGTGCACTCTGACCAGGGAGGGATTTTTGAGTCGGCGCTATTCCAAAGCAAGTATCAACTATAGGGAATTTTCAAGAACAGAAAAATATATTCGTTTGTTCCTTTAACCCCAGAGGAACCCCGCAACAGATTCGTAAGACGGTGGATTGCTTTTTCGTCGTGCAAGTACCGCCATCAAGTTCACGTTATAGAACATGAATTGCCTGGGACTGTGTCTCCGCTCCAACCGTCGTCCGTGTTGCGTGACGCAAGGAGGGAAGGGGGAGGCAGTGTAGTGAATATTCCAGAAATCCCGATAGACAGACATCAAGGCGCCATGAAAGATTAGTCATCGGCGATAAAGAACGAAGGCGAATGTGACATAACCATTCCGGTAAATATGACGTATTTTGTTCTAGAATGCTCGCCAACACACGGAAACACTCGATTTTACAAGTTAATCTGATAGCATTACACGGCAGTTCCAACTTCGATGTTATAAATTGTAAATGATGAATAATAATTACTGTTATAATTCATTTTAAGACTGTTAGAGATTTATCGTTAGTTCATTGTAAATTGTAAATAAATAAAACGTAATGCAATTTACGTTACAGACGATATTTTGGAAAAGTTTCGAAAAATTATAGGAAATATTTCATGTGTTTTGGAAATGTGTCAAAAATGTATAGAAAAATTTGGAAACTGCTTCTCAAATTATACACAATTTGTAAGAAACTTTTAGAAATGTTGAAAAATGTTTTTGGAATATTTAAAGAATTTTGAAAACGTTTCAGAAAATTGGCCAGAAATGCTTCAAAAATATTGAAAACGTTTTATAAGCATTGGAAATTTGTGCAAAATGATAAGAAAATTTGCAAATTTGCCTGAAGTCTTTGGAGATTTCTTAAATTCTGGCAATGTTAATAAAAACTAAGAAGTAGAAGTGATGGAAATGTAAGGAAAAAGTTTCAGAAATGTGTCTCAAGTTTTGGAACTGTAGAAAATATGTAGCAAATTTGAAAATGCCTAAATCATTTTGGAAGTGCACGTAAAGAAACTTATACACTTTCCAACCATCGCAGACCAGCCCTGTCCTTTGTCATCTCTAATATTTAATGGGACCCCACCTCTATCATAAAATAATCTCTTCCGGTTTTTACAAATAAAGCACCAATCACAATTATATTAGATAACGTCGGCTGCGAAAGCACGCGTCAAACGTTCTTATCGCAAACAATGAAATAAGCCTTTTAATAATAATAATAATACTTTATTATCCTGGCGGAGACCAGCTGTAAGCTGTTTTTCCCAACCAGCAGAATTACAATTTACAATTACAAAATAGTGATTGAAAATAACATAAACTAAAAAAGGTATACTATTTCAATAACTTGAGTTGTACGAGACTACATGAAAAGAAAATAAATGAAATCTTAGACGAAGACAGATTGACAAAAATGACAAAATTTCTCCACGTGTGTACATAATATCTAAAAGAAGTATATAGAAGGTAACATATAGAAAGATTAGGTAACAGAAACTTGCTATACTTAAAGGTCTAATTATTATTCATTGTAAATCATAATTTTTACTTTGCGCTTAAATTGATAGCTATTCAATGATTTGTATTCATCAGGCAGCTTATTGTACAAAAATGCTGACATGTATGTAAACGAAGATTTGTAGCTTTGCAATCGATGTGCAGGTATTTGAATATCGTTTGTATTTCTAAGTTGACGATCATGTAAATCTCTCCGAAAACGTATTGTGGACTGTAAGTATGGGGGCACGCCAGATTTTATAATTTTGTGAATTAAACACAAATAGTGTATAGTCCTCCTATCGTTCATTCGGTAAAGATTCAATTGCTTGAGATGAGGTGTGATATGTTCTTGCCTATTTACGTTACTTACATAACGTACGCATGCGTTTTGAACTTTTTGGATTCTGTACGAGTCTGAATTTTTTAAGCAAGGACCATACACAACATCACAATAATCAAATAGGGACAACACAAGGAAATTAACAAGTTTACGTTTGACAGAAAGTGAAAGAATATTTTTATATTTATAAAGACACCGAAGCCGACCATACGCGGATTGTATCAACTTACTTACATGCGGGGTGAAGGTAAGATTTTCGTCCAATATCAGACCCAAGTTTTTGTGAACGGTTTTAAAGTTTATTACGTTGCTATCAATATTTACATCGGTTAGTGAAGAATTAATTCCCCCAAGCAAATGTTTCTTACCGATTAACATTCCTACAGTTTTAAATGGATTTAGAATAAGAGAGTTGTTACTTGACCATTCGGATATACGATGCAGATCTTCATTAATTAAGGTAGTTGTATTTGAAAACTGCTCTGGATAAAACGAATAATAAATTTGATTATCGTCTGCATAACTGTGGTACCGACCGTGGTGCACACATCTACTGAAGTCGAAAGTAAACAGGGAGAAAAGAAGTGGCCCTAAAATTGACCCTTGCGGAACTCCAGTAAATACTTGCATGGAAGACGACATACTTTCTCCACACTCCCCTTGCAACGCAACGTACTGACATCGACCGGTTAGGTAATTTTCAAACCACGCTACCGCGGATTCACTACTGCCCAGGTATGATAGCTTAGACAACAGCACTTTATGGTTTAGTCCATCAAAAGCCTTCGAATAGTCCAACATCAGAAGTAACGTTATTTTTCCTTCATCCATCGCTCTAAGAATATCATCCATAAGATCTAGCAAACACGAGGAGGTGCTGAAACCTTTGCGTAATCCTGATTGCCTCCCTGGTAAAAGATCATTTTGCAAAAGATAGCTTTGCGACTGCCTCAGTACAACACGCTCAATAATCTTTGATAGCATTGGCAAGATGCTTATTGGTCGAAAATCAGAAAATGTTTGGGGTGCTTCTACTTTAGGAATTGGACGTATTTTAGCTTGCTTCCAGATCGAAGGAAAAGTATTTGTTGAAAAAGAAAAATTAATTATATGAGTTAGTGCGTCTAAGCAAAAAGGCAAGCATAACCGTATCATATATGTGATATATATATATATATATGAGTGAGCAACAAAGATTGAAGCGTGCCGCTTCAGCTAAATTGGCAATGTGCCGCTCATAGCGTATGCTGATTTGATACAAGATACGAAATACGAATAGACGCACGTCACTGTGACAGCGCAGAACGTCATTTTCGTATACAACTCCATACAAAGAAGGTAGTTTTGATATTAATAGGAACAAGCGGTGATGACGCACGCTTCAATCATTGTTGCTCACACTGTATTATCAGTTCCAGAGGAGTTAGATTTAATGGAATACGTGATACGTTCTACATCGTCCTTGGATACACACACAAGACTAAATGGATTTTTTACATTTGGATGAACTGACGTGGAAAATTCATTCATGGTTGTATAGTTGGGAGGAATAGCTTTAATGGAATTGATAAAATATTTATTTAAATCTTCCGCGTTTCTTAAATTAATTGGTATTGTGTCAACCGGATCGTTACTGTGAACGCCTAGCGTTTTCAAATTTGACCAAAACTTTTTGGGGTTGTCCACATTTACCTTTAACACATGCTCCATGTAAGCTCTCTTTTCCCCCCTTATAGAAGCAGTCACAAAATTTCTTAGGGACTTATAAGCGATCCATTTACGATTAGATAATTGAAGATTGGCGTTAATATCTTTTAAGCTAGCTTTGTATTCCTTTAGGGCTTTATCCCGTAACGACATCATTACACGAATTACATCGGTGATCCAAGGGCACCGTTTTCTAGTATTTTATAAAATACATAAACTTGACAAGATGTGTTTTCCTTAATGCGTATTATCTAAATTCAACTTACTGCTCCGTCGCAACGGTTTATTAGAACTAGCAACACAGTCGATCTCGCGCATATCTATTTACCCATTCCATATTTAATTTCAAATGCGCACCGTTCATCGCTCTTGTCCCCAAACATACTTTCGTTCACGTTGAATGTGAAGCGGTGTATGTGTAAATTTCCCTATGTTGAACGAATTACGTAGACTACAAGTATTTTCTGATTGAGCTTTCCCGGTACTCAGTTTGGCCGACGACAATTTCGTGATTCCAGGTGGTCTTTTTCATGAAAGGGTCCTGTGGTAGGTAACAGACAGACATAATGTCTTTTCTTCATTTCTTGTTCACATACTTATGACGTAGGACAATTGATTTCTGATGATGAACCGATTACCAAAGGACTCCAACACAAATACCCAAGTCACCCGTTATGATGATTTCTAGAATTTCTACAGGAGATTATTCCTGTTCGATACGAAAAAGGCGGTCCATGCGAAAAAGGCGGTGCATGAAAGATGCGAAAGGTGTCCCTTGGGCGTATAAGTTCGCCGATACGGAAAGGACAAAATTGACCCTCTCTAAGGCGTTCTAACATAACATCACATTTCGATGAAGGTAAGTGAACTTTGTATTAAGACTGTGGACAATTTTGGGCTTCTTTCGCAATCTTCCATGTTGAAACGCTTAATTGAGAACCTACCCTCTAATCATTTTTATTAGTTTCATGATTGTAGCTTAGGGGCCGTATAACGCTTAGAGATTCAACTCGCTCCATAATACGGGGTTGTCTACACCACCCACAAAAAAAAATAAAAAACAAAATAAAAATAATAATAATAATAATAATAATATATAATTTATTCCCCATAAAACAAAATTAAAACTCTATACAAATAATGGAATCAAAACAGGAAAAGGGACTGCATTCAATGCCGAGAGACCCTGTTCTTCCATACAGCCCCGATCCAACGAATTATTAAATTTTAAAAAAATACAGAGTGAGCAACAAAGATTGAAGCGTGCCGCTTCAGCTAAATTGGCAATGTGCCGCTCATAGCATATGCTGATTTGATACAAGATACGAAATACGAATAGACGCACGTCACCGTGACAGCGCAGAACGTCATTTTCGTATACAACTCCATACAAAGAAGGTAGTTTTGATATTAATAGGAACAAGCGGTGATGACGCACGCTTCAATCATTGTTGCTCACACTGTATATATTATATATAATATATTTAGTTTTTTTTTAAATCGTCTAACTATTCCATTAAGTCTTGGATGGTCAATTATCTCCACTTTTATCAAACAATCAAAGCGATTTGAATTTTGATTCTAATCATATTCATGACTTCAAAAATAAAACTAAGCAGAAATTAATCACACTGAAATGCTAACTAATGATAGAATTAGCACTCGCTTACTTTGATTTACAAAAAATCTTTAAAATTTAGATCAAAATATATAAATAGCCGGAAATGAGAGTGCGATTCTGCCCAAAATCTGTTCAGATTTTCCGTTTATGTCTAAGATTATGTGTACCAAATTTCGTTTAAATCGGTTCAGCCGTTTAGCTGGAAATGAGAGTACAGACAGATACACAGGCCGACAGACCGATCGACATCATCGAGGTTTTGTTTGATTCGGATTGGTGATGCTTCAAAACGTGTATTTCCGTCAAGAAAATTGGGCACGGGAGGGGGGGGGGTCAGTTTTTACCACAATGCAATACCTAATACCTCCCTTACTAACGTGCGGGTGGTAAAGAGAAAACAAGAAAAGGATATGAATGGCTGGGGGGGGGGGGTCAATCGTGAGGTCCATAACAATAATTAATTATTAATGGAGGAAGCGAGCGACATCTCTTTAGAAAAAAATGTGATCGAAAACTCATTTTCCCCTAACATCATCAAAATCCATAGAGTAAACAACATAGTATCTATGTAACCCTGTTACTAAACCTACTAATGCCCTAAATTAACCCGTAGGCAATGAAAAGTGAAAGCCTTCCTGCAACGCATTGTAAGAACGCTGTACTTGTATTGAGCCTATACATTAGGCACCTCCAGAAAAAATCTCAAGGAGAACGAAACGGCTTAAACTTCACTAAGAATTTGAAAGATTTCAGTTTTGAAATAATATCTCGAGAGCTGTCTAAAATTTTCGTTTGATTGTGCTTTTTGAACTATCCCGAAGCGATGTAAGATTTAAAAGAGCCGTCTAAATAACTAAAGAGCGGACTGGTATATTTTCTGCATTCCTTAATTTGCAACGCCCTGAAAAATTCATTATTGTCTTGTCTTTTGTATACTGAATCGGTAATCGTACCGAGCCGATAAATTTTTTAACGCGCCAAGATAAGAGAGGGATCTTAAGTGTATATATCACGATCCGAGGAATATCGGGCATCATTAATTTTATGAATGTCAACCCATGTCCGATTTTGGCTATAGTGAAAGACTTTCGATTTCCCTTTATAATTTTATATGAGTTGTTGGTAACATTGATCCAACAGAAATTCCGAGTTAACTATGGAGAGCATTGTGAATATTGTAATACGGACTGTACGGGTTGAGGTCGAACGATATATAACGTCGCCTGGTGACATTAGCAAGCTAAGACAGTGGTTGGCAGGCCTGCAGTAAGACATCGCGACCGGGCGGACACGTTACGGTCCATTCGGACTTTGCAGTCGTCCAATAATTAATCATACATTGTAATTAGTTCCTATGAGGACTTAGGATCTGTTCTACGACTCCTGGATCTAACATTGCATATCGAATGCGTGGTTATATATATACGATTTAATGTCACGGAATACATTAAACTGACGTCACGTTTACAACCACTTTATAAAATTATTCTCATTGCCTCTATTAACTTTCGAATTGGGACGAGGGTAGCAATCTATTCATTAAGCGAAAACGCAACAAATTATTTCATTATTAACTATATTTACCGATTCATATTTTCGCAAAATTTCAACGAAAGGGATTTTAGCATCATTGAAGAGGGGTTTCATTGTTCGTTTGGTGATGAGAAACAACGAAGACAGCCGTAAATTTAAAGCTGACGATCTGACAAATTAAAACCTTTCTGGTTCATAACAAAAGTGCAAGCATGCTACACCACAAAGAAAAAAAGAAAATACCTCTTTTTTCCAGGCGTGGAAAAATAAAATAGTTTTAACGACAAAACTTGAGTTATTGACAACTTGGTTTTGGTAACTCAATGTGATACTATCTGCTCTAGCTAGAACAAAAGTGTTATACATTGTAATAACCTCATAAGATAAACACGATAGGGTTCACCTGAATGCAACTAATAATTTTTGTTTATTACCTTGATAGCACGCATAATTTTAGTTTGCGTAACTATGTTTATAAGAAAGGATTATCACGCTTCAGAAATTATTGCTTTTGTTTAATTTGATAAGATAAAATTTGCAGGTTTTCATTTGCGTAAAATTTCCCAATCCATATAGTTTATTTGTTAGGAATTATTTTTGTATGAAATTCAGAAGTGCGTTAAAAGTTAATAGATTGGAACATTTTTTTACGTGATAAGACAAGTCTTTCACTTTCTAAAACTGTGGCAGCATTGCGAAACGGTGGAAAACGGGAACGCCATTGCGCTCGTTTATAAAAGGCAGTCCGAGATTCTGTGTTGCCGGCATAGTGATTCCCACTGATCACAGCAATGGAGTAATCGAAATTACTTAGTTCAATCAGGGATATTTGCCGTTATTTGAGGTATTGAGTATTTTAGTATCCATTGTTTAGTTTTGACTGTTTATTGTAATGATTTTTTAACAGTTACCGGCGGATAGCTCAAAGTGATTTATTTTACTCGTGATTCTCATGATATCGCTCACGAACTGCACGCACTTGACGCTTCCGCGGCTAAAAACGGATACCCGCAGAAGTCTCTTTCTACGTCATCCTTACTTTCTTAATTTTTACAAAGTACGCCTACAAAATGGTGCTAATTGGTTTCGTTTACTCTTTCAGCCAATAAACATTTTCTCTTCTCACCAATCGTACTTATAGATATTATTCTATTATCGTTATCATTATTATAATGAAAACAGGAGCTAGTACCAGAGGTCTTGGTCGATAAGATCTGCAAAATCTTTGGTTTTCACGACTTGGTTATTATATGAGAACATCTAAATAAAAGCTACTAATTTTTCTCTTATCGTCCGTTATCGTTCGCCAGACGGACACTGACTACATTCCCATGGAATACAACGGTCACGAATGCGTCCGTTGATTTATAAAACAGAGCGATAAATTTATATAGAAACCATTGATTTAAAAATATCTAAAATAACAACATTTTGGAATAATCAACCCTGTAATGAGACTATTCTGTATACTTAATAATATCCAATACTTAAAGCCGCGCAACCCTAACGAAATTCAATTCTAACCCATTATTTAAAGAAAGCATCACTATACTAATTCCAACCACCAAAGTCTCATTAAAACGCTCTAGTAAACGAATTAAAATTTTAAGCAGAAATCGATTTAAATAAAAACGCTAGCGAACTCGCGTAAAATGTTTGAGAAGTAAATACCTTCTTAGAGCATTTTTTTAAGAATTAAAAAAAAATGTGCTATTGTTTGCGGTTTGTCCGTCCGTCCGTCCGTCCGTCCAGACCAACTTCTACCGTTTTGAACTACTTCTAAGGGAATGGTCTTAGAGTCCTGGAATTTTTTGAAGTAGGTAGCCTATACCTTGAAGGTGTGCCAGATGGCCATCAAATTTCGCTGTCTAAAAGGGGGCCCCCCCCCCACGAATTATTTCCTGAGATGCTGTTTTTGAAAGTAAAACGTGCATAACTTTTACATACGACAACCAATTGGTCTCAGATTTTGCATACGCATGCCTTCAGTGGTACCAAGTTAAACTTTAGAAAATGGGGGAGGGGGGGTCAACACATGTTCTACCCTTCATGGTATTCTAATGTCTCATCGAAATAATTTGGTTTGTACAAACTATAACTTTCCCGTGCGACTCTTTTTCGAGACCAGTGAGTGACGGGGCCTGAAGGGGGAGGAAGGGGGGAGGGGGTTAAAAATTAATTTTATCTCTCATTGTATTCTAATTAAAGGTCTCAACGAAAGGAACAGTTTTTTCCAAACTACCGCCCTTCTTTCTGTCCTCTTATCAAAGTACGGGGTGGAGAGGGAAGGGGGGAGTGGAACTAGTTTTATCCTTCATGGTACTCTAATGAGTCTCAAGGAAAGGAATTATTTTATACTAACCATAGTCTTCCTCCTCGATCCCTTGTCGTGATCGGTTATAATTCCTTATATCTTAAGAGTGAATTGTCAAAGGAAAGTACCTACAAAGAGCCATTGGGACGTTTGGAAGAAATATAACCATTGGGCATTTAAATAAAATTTGATACATAGCCACTTGGAATTAAACGAAATTTAACGCCAGTTTCAACTTTCTTATTTGTGGAAGAAATTTCGTAGGGGATTTTAAAAAAATGCGCTTTACCTGCACAAGGGTTGTGCACAATTTGTACTTGTTGTTTTTATTTTCGTTTGTGGTGCTTGTATCTCTACAAATAACAAAGTTAAGGGCAAAAAACTGCAAAGTACAATTTTCAAACATGCACTGGCGTTCATTTATTTGCAATGGCATCAAAATACGGCCGTCCCAGGAATTTTAGGGCTGCTGTTGGATGGTAAAACAAACCTTAAAGCGCACAGCAATTTTCCTAGCGGGAACATTAAATAAGTAGATTGGGAAAGCAATTGCGGGAAGGAACATAATACTCCTCGCCCTTATGGTGTATAATATGGTGGGACAATTTATTTGAAAAGCGAAAGTGCAAAAGGCACAAAGATCTAAATACGCTGTGGTAAACTTAATCTAAATGCAGAATGAATGCAGAGTAAATTTACGGAAAAGCTCAAAATTACGACAAGTAAAAATCGCAAAAGATAAACTTACTATTTGATTAAACGTCAAAAGCAAAAAGATCTCCCCAAACTCAAGCGTTTCCCTTATATAAAGTACAGTTTTGCCTAGCTTGCCGGCCTACTCGAAAATTAACACTGCTTTAAATAATTGCGTCCTTCTCAGACGTCTTAAAAATATGGGACCGGTGTCAAATGTCAAGTTAATTAAGAGCGCTTCTTTTGATATAAGGCCCAGCCCATCGGACAGGGGTTTATGCAACTCATTTTAGATGATAATTATTAATTACGCATTGTTAATTGGCATGCCGGGATCAACCGGCTAGGTTGAGGTTATCAGCATGAACTTGAAGTTCCAACGCTCGTTTTAATTTACCATAGAAAATAAAACCTGCTCATAATGGCTTAATGGCTGAAATAGTGTCAGTTACAGGAAGAGAACTGAAAAGTATCATTTTAGTACGGCCACGGTTACAGAAATGTCGTTTTAAACAAACAAGAAATCCGAAATTAGTACTATTACAAGTTGTTTTCCGGGGCGAAGGAAGATATGGCCAGGCGAGGCGCACTACAGACTGTCCGCCAATCGGTGGGAGTTTTGAACCAGTGCTCGCCTTTTCCGGCAATTGTATAAAGCGCGTATCTTCTCCATTTGCGGCACGCTCTTAACTTGTTTTAAATCTGTTTTCGCTATTTTGTAATAAATTCTATCGATGATATGTGCCTCCGTGGACAAGGGCTAAGGTCAAAAACATTTCGGTGAGCGTGTACAGCAATAATGGATATTACCTACGTAGGATATGGTATTTTGGCAGAGAGTTTAAATATCTACTTCTTTTATTTCAGGGAAAGCCAATTCGTCAAAAAAATACCAAAAGGTGTCAAAACCGCCAAATATTAACAAATTTCAATGGGAAAATGTAGGAAAGCTATGCGCCAATGTAAAATTAATGCTTAGTAGGTACTTAAGTAGCAAAAACTCCGCCCATGGGATCAAAATTTCAAATTTGGTTATCTCAGACAGTAACCTCAAATCGAAAATAGAAAATCTGGACGAAACGTATCTGTCGGTTGATGTTAAAACTTCAAATCCTAGTACCTCGAAAGCGGAATATCGGAAGAGTGTACTCTCATAGGAATTTTAAGTAACCCCTATTATGTATAGGATGTTCTCATAATTTTAGGTGCTGGGTATCTTATCATAATTAACGAGATCAATTACCTTGAAGATTGATTTTGAAGGTATCTTCGGCTCTATGTATCGAAACAGGCTGAAAATTTCATGGCGACCTGGTTAATAAGATTACCGGAAATAGAGGGAAAATCACTTATAAAAGCAAGAAAGAACATTAGAGTTACATATGCAGCCATGCATTGTGCTTTTACAGTTGATTGACTGCTGTTGTATTCGAGGTGAGCGTACGATCTTTTCAAGTATCAGTGATTTACCTGATTATTGGATCGAATCTTGCCCAGCATTATTTAGAAAACGTTACTTCCCACGGTCATTTGTTTTGCATGTCGTGGTTTCTCGAATAGTCGCGCTCTTTTTTGTCTATCGCTTCCTCCACTTAATTGGATACATGTTAGAGAGCTTTTTTTTCCCCATTTCGCGAGTTATTTGTTTAGCGAAAGATATATGGACGAAAGACCGTGTTGCTTATATAAGATGAGAAAGGTGCAGCAGAAGTAACGACGATATTGTAATAATGCCGGCTGCGGCTTACCGACGTACATGTGGTTTCGAATGTCTTTCAGTACGTTTTAGTGAAGAGGGTTGACTAATGTTTTCACTGGATGCTTGTTACCTTGTTTGTGTGGGTAGCCTAAGGTATGCTTTTTAATTTACCCCTTCCGCGCCTATACGGTGGTGAAAAGCAAGAATTTCTCGACGTAAGTTATGTACAACTTGGCTACGTTTTTGTTTAATTTCTCATTAATTCGAAACAGGCATTTTGTTACATTGAAAATTTCTATGTAAAAGTTCTGAAGCCTTTTCGCTTTGTGTGAATGTATATCTCAAAACTGTGCTTTTCTAAATATAGTAGTGGCCGGGAAATTCTAACAGCACACACCTCTTTGTATGTGGGCTGTTATCAAAGTGAAGTCGATGCTAATATAACCTCATTATTGAGGGCGAATTTGTTTAACTCAAAAATATCCAATAATTCCTCTTATATGAATGCATTTATGAAATGCTTGGAAAAAATCTACGGGGCAAGGAAAAGGAGAACCCCTGTGCTTGCATATCCCAGTAGTGTTTACTCTCAGGGTGGCATAGTCATCCTGTCGCAACCAACTGTGGCTGAGGGTATTCCATTTATAACTCTTGTGATTATTTTTCAAAGAGGGCCATCCAATTCTTATTTTTTAAACGTTTTGGTGGAAAACACAACAATATCTTCCAGACAAAGAAAATTTGACAGCCCTCCCTGAAATTGACCATAAGAGTGCTAAAAGTTTAACAATTTGGAGGAAAATCTAAGATCGGGGGAGTCGGGGGGTGGTGGTGGTGGTGGAATAGCCCCCCCCCCCCCAGATACACGCAGATATATACTCTTGGAAAGAAATACTCCTTTACGAATTGTTACGGAAATTCCTACATCTCTTCTTTCCTGGAATGTATACCTGTGCGTGGCTGGGGGGTATTCCACTTACAACTCTTGTGATCATTTTTCAAACAGGACCATGGAAGTCTTATTATTTTTTAAACGTTTTGGTGGAAAACACAATATCCGCGAACATAGTACCCCCCAGACACACAGATATATTCCAGGGAAAAAATACTCCCTTACGAATTGTTATCGAAATTCCAACAATTCTGCAATTGGCATGCACTTCACTTTACCAAACACGGTTTTTTAAATCGTTAAAAGTTTAAAATTACCCACAGGGTGGAATAGTCACCCTATTGCAACCAACATCTACTTCCCGCTCCTCTGTCTCCTTGGAGGCATATTCCGGGACCCTAAGCCTTAAGAAACTGATGTCGATCTCCGAAGCGACAGTTTCTAAAAGATTCAAAGTGCTAGAATCCTGATCACGTATCGGTTGTTGACTTCAAACTTGTCACCGAATATGCACATTTGACCGAGAAGGTAAAGTGTATGCAGTCCTCCTTGGATGCTTTGGTGTCCAAGGCGTCCCTTCCTACCCCAACCACCATGAGTTACTGATATCAGAGCAGCAGTCCCATATCGTGTAAAAATTTCTTCGGGGAAGTCTGTAGCGCCTGTTCCTAGGTTGTAACGAAGCGCTAAGTTAAAGATAGAAGCTAAAGTTTGTAGAATTGTGTTCTGCCGGATCTACCGTAATTAACGCTGCAATTAATCCGCCCGCCGCCGATTGCGATCGTTCTCGTATAGAGGTTTCAGTGGGTTTTGTTGAGTCGGCAAGCAAAAAGAGGCAAATTAATATTTTAGAATTTCATGACACACTCCAAATATTCAATCAAAAAGCATACTTATCTCATTTAATACTAATCGCTTCGATTTCAAAGTATGCATTTCACTTCACCCATTGTGAAGGTATGTCTTCTTACGACGATAAAACGGATTAATCTTGGAGTTTAGTTAGCTTTCGCAGCGATAACAAATTTCTAATCGCAACGACCGGAGATAACATTTTTACAAAAGAATAAATTTTATCTTTTAACACGCAATAACTATAACATTAAATATACAAAATACATCGCGATTATTTAAACAATAATTAGCAACATTAAATCATTCCGATACCAAATAAATTTACCATCGAATTCAAATATGATCAGATTTGTGTTTAATTTCCAATCATTTACGCTTAAAAAATAATTGAAAGGCATCATACAGAGTGACCCAACATTACTGTTGATACCAAATAAAACGTCCAGATGACGTAGTTTAGTTGGCACAACAATATTTACATTAAAAACTGTACAAAATAAAACGTATTTTGTTACAACAAATTAGTATTAAATTCTTGATTAGGCGCTAAAGAGTTACAGAAGCTGTTCCTTATGAGGATCGATCCTTGATATTATCTCCTTCACGACCCGGTGACCCATTTCACAGCAAAATTGCCGCTTGTAAGTCAAGGCCGCCGGGTCACAGGCAACGGTGAATTTAACGCAAGGTTACAAACTCGTACGTCGAACAAGAATCGTAGAGACAGTTAATCGTATCCGGAACTTACACTGATCCTTAAAGATTTAAATTGGATCTAAAACTGGTCCTTAAAATTGCATTTAAATTAGAACTAAAAACCCTAAAAGAAATCAAAGGTAACCCTTTTTCGTTGATGACATAAAAATTTACCTACCTCTCATATCGTGTGTCCCAGGGAGAACGTATAATAGGGAAACGGCAATGTATTTTTTCGCGAAGGATCCAGGGGCCCTTTGATGTGTATTTGAAGTTAGCGTTCAACGTACGTTATTGCGCTTGCTTAATGCTAGAAAGAGATTGGGGTAGTACGCTAAACGCTAATTTCAAAAGCCTCGTGAATCCTTCGCGAAAAAATACATTGCCGTTTCCCTATGGTGCGTTCTACCTGGGACACATTGTATAAGAGGGATAATTGTAGATGAAGCAGCAATTGTCGATGGAAATTGCAGTGCAACAAATGACAGCCGAACCTAAAGAAGGTACACTATAAATACACGAAATGCAAATGGCAGTACTTACGATGAAAAAGGAAGAACGCAATGTAAATCCTTACTAGGAGCATAGGTGAAATTACTTCAGAATCTCAACATTATGAATCCAATAGCCGGAGATCAATATATACGGAAAATGGCAATTAAAATTCCATCCGTTTCAGCTGTTGATTTAATTGAGGTGTATCTCGATACGGCGTATGAAGGAAAAGAAAGTGACAATCGACAACCAAAAATCATGGCGCCGCCAACCTGCGCGGTAAAATTGAGTGGTTAAATTCCAACAATAGATGGAACCATCTATCAGAATTACGGAGTTCTTTCAACAAGTAATAAACCGTAAGCAATAATAATGTATCGTAATGGAGAAACTAAATCGTTACAGTGTCCTTGAATACACTACTAATAAAGAGTTGTAGCTAGAGACGTCACTGTCCAATAAGATGCTTTTGACTTGATACAGAGGCAGTAACCACCTAAACTCGTCTCTGATTGCGGTACGGTTTGAAGAACGTACAGAGGGTTCGCCCCCCTCTGGTAACTGCGATGTGTAGGGCTACTCATCTTCGAGAAATGAGTCATAATTAGGAAAATGGAAATCAAAAACCATACTGCAAAGTACCGTTAGAGCATCTTTCTTGCACCGAACTGGCCTTCGCCAAAATCGAATGGTATTATACCCAATAAACAGTTACAAAATTGCGCACATTCGACTTAAGTCCGGGGTTCATATAGATCATATAAATTTTTGTGCATTCACAGAATTATGATGAAGGAGACCTTTCAGAACCTTTTCAAAGCAACATCAACCCTCTACTCAAACGCATTTATAGTAAGGGATGTTTTATTTGCAAGTGCAAGTGACATTGTCATGTTATGCTAATAGAATACATAACGCTTTACTCTTAACAAAGATTTACGTGTGTACCTACTCATGTCGAACATAACAAATAATAAAAAGTGAAATAATGTAATTCAACGTTCGTTTCCAAAGCGTGTAATTTCGTATTCACACTACAATTTTATTTTCATCAATTCATGTATTCGTATATGGTTAATTGGTAAATAATACATCGAAGCTATAAAGGAGTATCAATTATCTCAATTAATCTACATACAATGTTCCGGTTAAACCCGGCACTCTAACATTACTGAAATTTGTATTAAATTGTCCTATACATAAAACAGGTAGTTTAGCTATATGCCGAGCTAATTAGACCAATTAGTCTGAGGACCCTATCTTTGACACACAAAAATTTACACACAATTACGTCTACGCGGTTATTAAAATTCGACTTTCCGACGATTCTTTCATATTTTTTTTTTGCTTTCAATTGTCAGATTTCAGTTTAGGTAATTATGTCCAATTATCTGTTTATGCAAATACGTTTTGGGAAAGCATCTTCACACAACGACATCAATTGTTCGGAGATTTGCATCGATGATGTTATCGAATACTATCTCTTCCAATTGGAACCTTTTTGGTGTAATTCAGTCGAACTGTTACAAGAATCTTCCACGTTTTAGCACAAATGCACAAAGTAAACATTGTTTCTAAAGACCTTCAATTCTTAGTGTTTTTATGTATGCAAATTTACTCTTCCTGATATCTTCTATTTTCTGTTTAAATTTTTTGACCTTCTTTTTTATTGGCTACACTTCATCGTTTTGAAGAAAATCTGAAACAAAAAGGTCTCATCAAGAAATGCTGATTTTCTTCACTTGGTTGGGAACTCTTACCCCACCCGCCGTATTCGCCAGACTTGACCTCTTCTGACCATCACCGCTTCTCATCGATGGGATGAGCAACACATCCAGACTTTCGAGGAGGTGCAAAAATAACTCCATGAATGGATGTCAATGAAAGGATGGGTCTTTCGTTTGGAATGGTAGGTATTCATAAATTGCCTGAGATGGACAAAATGTGTATAGAAAGCGGGGGCCGATACTTTAAATAACTAAAATGTTTCGCCATTGTTGTTAAATATTTGCTTATATTTCATGAAAAAAACCACATTTTAAACTTGCACACCTGGCTACAAGCCGTACCTGTCCGAGATTGTCGGCAACGGCGAGAGTTTACCCGAAGTCGAGCTGGAGGAGGATATGTTGTAAACGCCACCTAGCGTTTTTCTTTCAAAATTAATCCAGGGTAAGGTTATATATACCTATAATTGGGAAAATGTTATATAAGATATTGAATTGGACAGAAGCGAACTACCTAGGTATGGATGCGCAGTGTGGTACTAGTTTTAAGCAGTTGCTATCCGTAATATCTATTAGGTTACATGTGAAAAACGGCCTTTGCCGATCATATTTTAAACAAAAACTGTGTTACACAACGTTCAATATTGGTTTATTAAGAAATAGTGTATACTCATGTCGAGTTTAAACGTTACAAGTGCTTTATAGACCAATTATACACGCGTTTTTTATAATATTTTGAATTACACCTGCAATATTATCTAAAAATAAAGGAAATAAAATAAAATCATATCGAAGTTATACTCGAATACATTTCCGATTTGTGACAGACGCAGAAGAAAAGTCGCTACCTACAAAATCCAGAAAAGCCTATTACAAAAGAAGTTGGCGATGAATTAATAAGAAGTAACTTACGAACAAAGTCTTAAATGCATCTATAATTCTGGCATATATGAAACAAATGTCAAAGGTATTTAAATTTTCTATCGATCGGTACATTCATTCAAAACTTCAAACAATGATGCGATAAAAACTAGAAAACGTTTGTCAGCGTACCCTAAATTACGCGCGTTTGTAGAAGCTTCAAACAAATAATAGATACAAGCCAAAGAAATATTTTGCATTTACAAGAAGCGACTTTTTCGACGAGTTCGATCGACACCCTTTACGTCGAAGCAAACGTTCTTCCGCTGTCTCTGGGTACAAAACAAATCTTCGACCAGTATTGTGTCCTTAAACGAAAACCATCCGAATCGCCGAATACTCGTGGATCAAACAAGAATGTTACATGTTCATAAACCTTGGGTACCACATTAATGGACTTGTAGAGCTTTTGGTAGTACCGTCAACTTTCACTATTAGTTGGTAATAAAAACATGTAGTCTCAGTTTGTACCCTCACGGATGGTAGGCATAACCAGGGATCTAAAACGCAGGACACTTTCGCGTTTATATGTAACTCGTAAACCATTCTCTTGGGTGTTACACATCTATTGTATTTACATTTTCTCATTTCTTCTACTCCTTCCGCCATATTACCTCCATTTCTAGCGCAATTTTGGAGAGTTATTTGTAAAATGGTTGCGTTTCATCTCACCGGCTGGTTGATGGCGGCAAATGAGGGCCCGTAGAAAGACGAATGTACGTGTACCTACTTACTGGGGTCGTGTACCTAATTAACAACTAGCGACGGGCTACATGATGTGGAGTCGGCGACATCTGAGCGTCGTCTCCGAGTATGGTTTACGAATGTGGTGATTTTCCAGTTTTTTCCCATCTTCTTCTACAGTTTTGGTCCGATTGTTTTCAAAGTGGTGTCGTCGGAAAGATCTTGTAAATTCGCATGACGTGTTGGATTTTTTTCCTAGGGGCGAAAAGTCCCGCGTCTTCTAACGATAGTGGACTTCAAAAGTTACTTTCCGTCGCGAATTTTCACGGTCACACGGTTTAAAGTTTCTTAAAGCTCAAGCCGCGGTCTTTCTTTCTCGTGTCGCCAATGGAAGCTCGAGCTATGAGAAGTGACCCAAAAATTGAGTAGGTACTACTTGTGGAGGGTTTTTAGCTAGGTTTTTAGCGAAATTCACCAAAATGCGAATTGCGAGGAAACTGGACGTCGGAACTGTGTACCGCCAAAGAGAATATGGTAGCCCCCGATAAAAAATATCGACTCAAGGGTAGCTATATCGAACCAATGCGGCGACATCTATTAAACCAAATGGTCACGGCAACGCAATGGTCTCCTAGTTTATTTATTGTTGTAGGGTACGGTTCTACACTACACATACCAACATACAACGGATGGAATTTTAATGTGTTATTGTTACTGTATTATTCTATTATTGGATTATTAAAATAAATAATCGTATTTTGAAATCAATATTGAACTTAATTATTCTACTTGAAATTTGTACTTTTTTCGCAAATTTAGTAATTTTATCTATACACGTTTTTTAAAAATTCAGTCCTAAAATAATCTCAAGTTGGGTAAATAATCGATTATACAGCACAGCTCAGAGTACCATGAATTGTTTGATATAAAGCCCGTGTCCATCCAAGTTTCTGCTACATCATACATATTTATTTGTGGAAAAAATAAATCTATTTTTATTTTTATTTTATTCAAATTTTTTGTTTTGTATATAAATATTCTTTAATGGTTGAATGGTTTATTAATAAAAGAAATGTTTCCATGTAAAGGTCTGTTCAAGTCTAAGACATCGGCCAGGCCAGAATTAACATACAAATAGAAAATAAATAGGTTTTGTTTCTTATCGTTACAAATAAAAGAATTATTCCATAACGTTAATGCGTACACGAAATATTTAGGCTATATAATTTAATCTAATAGAAATAGTAAAAGAGAAAAAGAAAAAAATAAATAAATAATTAAATAAATAAATTAAAATTAGTTTTATGACAAAAATCTAAATAAATCTATTAAGCTGTTTCTTAAATTAACTATGTATTTTTAATATGGAAAATACATGTATGTTAATTTTTGGGTAATCTTATCACCAAACACTGTGATCTTATTATATGGTTTTTGAATCACTTACAACAAATGTGGTGTAAATAATCGCCATTTCCTGCCTCCCCCCTATTTTGTGTCATTTTGACGGGCGTCTGTGATTTTGAAGTATTTCTAAAAGATCGTCTGCCGTAGTGTAAAAGCATATCAGATCGACTACATTCTTCAAATGCTTAGCATTTATTTATAAATAATACCTACATTGTTGCTAATTACTTACAGAGTGTGTAAGACATAGGGCGAATTAAAATAAGTAACAATTTTTAATGCTTACTCAGCCATGCAACAATCAGTGCCGGGGTAAGGACTAGGTACACACTTCCCTCTATCGCTATCAAAAATCGTGTCTGCGGGACAACTCCTTAGGATGGGGAGCTGATCAATGCATTCATAAAATTTGTGACAGCAATAGTAATGGGGGATAAAGACGCCGCCCATATTTTCCTCACACATGTCTAAAATATATTCTCTGTTTAATCTTGCTTTTTAACACATACTTTCTTTACTGGCAATTGTTGACGTACCCAATAGTAGAATACCAATGATAAAAAGTGAATCTAGAAAAGATTGCGTAAAATATCTCACCAAATAAGAGGCATTTACATTTCAAGTTAAACCTCATCATGTTTCAGCATTTGGGTACTAGAGATTGAGTAAATAGTACAAAACCGTACCCAGAAAAAAATATCCTTTATTTAAATGATAAGAATATATTGGGTAATATTTGTTAGCGACGTCTTGGAAATTCTGACAAGATAACTTACACACTGTACATACATAGAAACAAATGGTTTACGTCAGTGTTTTCCAAATACGATAAAAATGATCCTCCTGCTACATACGTTTGTAAGCCAAAATTCCAATCAAAACTGTATTGAATACAAAATATTGTATTGAAAGGGGATGAATTGAATAGATACGTTTTAGTAAATCTTTTCTCTTTTTTTTTTAATTGACATCAATTGCATATTTACATCTACTCTTGGTGAGTATTAAGCAAATGGGTTGTTAAGTTAAGACATTGTATTGAGGGAGATAAGCATCCATTGATGTTACTCCTATACATATAGCTATATATTACAGATTAATGCAAAATTAATGTAAGAGAATTTCCATACCTGAAATGGTTTGCTCCAAAATTTAAGTTTCTACCTGGGTTTCTAGTAAACTGGTAGGTACTGTCCAATTAAATAACAACTACTGAAAAACGTTTTACTTTTGGTATACTTATTGAAATAAAATAAGTAAAAACATAAATGGATACTTAAAAATGCATTTCTTGGATTACAATAAATTTTCATGAATAGTTAATTTCATACCTAAAAACCATACATAGCACCAATACGGACATGTAAATTCTAAAATGCAAGGGAATGGCCATTCGTTTGTAAAATATTGATAATAGGAAAATTACCACTGCGGGAGCAGCAGATTTGTTTTTTTACAACCACAAAATAAATATGATGGACCTTTGGAGTTCCATTCCTTTCAATGAACTTTAAACGTAATTTTGTTTTAAATCTAGGCAAAACTGGTCACGAGCTCCTAGGTCTCTTTCGGCGAAGATACAAAATACACACAATTTTACATATGTTTTCTGACACCTTTATGATCTGATTTTGAATTTGAATTATTTTTACCAGAGGTGCCTCTGCAGAAGGTTTAAGTTTCTCTATACTACTCCGGTGTTTACGAATTAGGAAAACTGCAGGAAAACCTAATTCGGAGTAGCCGGCAGCCTCAGCCCAGGTTCGAACGCCCGATCTCCGGATAGCCAAACGCTCTACCACGATTTATAACGTAATATCAGTACGTATAGCTGCTATATATGCCACAGTTGACTCGTCCGTAAGCTCGTCCGCCATTTTGGAGCCCACTGACCATTGACGTTTGCAAAACTCCTGCAATTTTTTAACGTTTATTAGTGCGTAAAGGTATTTAAGGTATAACGTTTTTCACATTTAAACAGTTTTTCTGCGCACAGACTTGGACTGTCAGTGGGCTATAAACCCACATAGCAGACTTATATACATTGCATATAACATGAACATTCCACGTGGGATTTTATATATCCATAGAATGTGGAAAAGCATGTCGCAAATGTCCGATGTATGTGCATGGGATATAAGTTTGGCATGTCTTTTGTATGATTGTATATGCATCATACATGCTGTGTATATTGGTATACTGACAACTGGATATACCATGAATATTCCTGTAATATTTAAAAATGTTCAATAGGATATTCTATGTATGTTGTATACATTCAGAATGGATGTTGTATAGAGATTCTTCTAACATTCGGGAAGTTTACTAGCATCTATACCTACATAAATAAATTCTTTTCACTGAGTGAAGCTTTTTGTTTATTAAGTCCCCTAGTATACAATGTAAAATGTGCTTAAGAAATTATTATTGGTGTATTATAGGTGTCTAACATACCTCCCATTCTTGTCCTTATATTAGTTCCCATCCACTCTTTACATCTCACTAACACATATTTGCAACGGTTAGGTCATGCACACACGACTTAACAAGTTAAAAAGTAATCGTAAACGATTTACATAAAGCGCATTTCCACTTGCATTCATTTCCCATTTGTAAGATGCAACTTCTGTTAAAATCGTAAAAATCCGGCCACAATATGAAAGATAACGTTGCACATGAGCCATCCATTTTTGACATGCTATTTCAATTTCAGTTTATAAGAAGAATTTCATTTCAATGCTTTTCTAAATAAGAAAGTTGGAACTGTGCATGCGCAAAACCAAATTTTGAAACTGGCGTTAGATTTTCCTTTATTCCAAGTGCCTATGTATCAAATTTCATTCAAATACTTTTATAAGAAAAAAGTTTGCAATTCGGTTTATAAATGGCTGAGATGCGAAAAGGGCACTGTGAATTTTGAATCGATTCGACTCAACTTTTGGCATTGCGTATTATATGGCTAAGGCTATGCCCATATTGAATTTCATGCAATTCAGTTCATAACTAACGGAGATGTAAAAGCGATCGGACATCTCTAAACAAAATTATCGTTCACACGGACAGATAGAGGGACAGACAGGCACAGGAACAGACGGACAGACCAACAGACAGACGACAGACAACAATACAAAATTATAAATGATCTCTAGGATGGTTAATAAACGGCAAAAGTGTAAAATTATGGAACATGTAAAAAACGGTTTTTTGTTTTTTTTACAATAACTTTTTTTGTAAGCGGTACAGAAAAATTCCTTCCTTGGTACAAGACTCGACACCATAACGAACCAAATAGCGAAAAAAGTAGAACAATAGCTCTTAAGATAAAGAACTAGTAGCGTCGCAAAAGTAGCGGACGGACGGACGGACGGACGGACGGACAAAGTGGCCACAATAGCGCATTTTTTTTATTTTTGTGGAAATGCGCTAAAAATCATTAGGTACTTTCATTGTCCAAATTAGACAAACAAACCCATTAATAACTCGCGGAATAACACTCCTGATTTTAAAAAATGAACTGTATTTGTAATAGCACCATACTATCTTCATCGCCGTAATTCACAGAAAATGAGACGCTAACGTTAGTAACGTCGGTAATAACAGAGAACGAATGTATCAAATCTAAAACGTATACACATAACCAAGGCAGTGATTTTATGCAAATGCATGTTTTAAATTAATAATATGCTATGTGTGTGCTTTTGGATCTGTGCTGATCGACTTGAACAGAGTTCAAATAACCCAATTAATTTTTGCATATTTTGCATATTTCAGTGCCCTTGTGCATAAAATATTATCAAGAGCATATTCAAGCATTTTTGATCCCTGTGTAGTTATTTCTAAAGAATTTTTGTCTCTGGCCTATTATAAAATTGCAAAGCAAGAAACTTTTGCGAAAAACATTTAATTATACATTGTTTTAGTTCCTTAAAAAATAAAGATTAAGAGTTATTTAGTGTAAGTTGAAATTCATTCGTTTTTAGTTATATTTTGTGCATTTTTTTTTGGAAAAATATACTATGAAGTTGTTGCAACCTGTTGTTTTAAATACTAAAATTTGTGGAAAAATTGTGCATTTTAAAATAACATCATGCATATTTGGTGCATAATTATCAGTATTTTTGTGCATATATATGCGCATATTTCTACATGTTGAAGTGCATATTATTCCTTGCCTTGCACATAACATATAATCCCATGTATATACATAGAAGATTCTCGTGAGGAGGTATAAGATTTATACATAAAAGGTACATACAAAGTGTGTGCCTAAACATCCATAGCACATCCAAAATGTATATATACAGTGAATTTTTTTTAAATGCGAACATAGGAGTTTGCATGCAATGTAATTTCCCTATGTTCGATTTAAAAAAAACACATCGATCTATTGAGTAGTTCACATGAGTAGAGATACAATTGACAGCTTGTCACATTTTTAAAAATACCGCCGTCCAATTTAATTACGAAATCGGTTAGGTTATTGCTTAGAATGTCAAGGAGGACACTTCGAACATTTATTGTAATTGTATTGAATGTATTGAATAGATCAAATTAGTAGAATACCAGGTGCACATGACCTACAAATAATTGAAGGTTGGTTCACAATGAGTTGTGGTGTCAGTGCGTGGCCTGTGAGGTCAAGTTATCGTAAGTTTATGAAAAATGTATCCTAAAGTTGCTATGGCCTCACATGGCTTCTTTAAAAAAATCTTACCGAGTGCTCTTCATCATCAAGACTATGAGTTGCTGTTCATAGTCACACAAGTTGCGCGATTTGGGAATGTAAATCGCGCACACCTCATAGATTGATGTGTTTTTTTAAAAATCGAACATAGGAAAATTACATTGCATGCAAACTCCTATGTTCGCGTTTAAAAAAAACTCACTGTATACTGTATCAGTACGCCAACGCAACGGTTGGAAACTAAATTGTTTCCAACCTTCGCATGGAAGTGATGTAGCTAATAAATCCAATTTCATAGCTTCCAAAAATAGCAGAAAAGTGTATCTCGATCCAGAACCAATTCTAGAATCACACAAACAACTGGTCAACCGTCCGAAATAAGTACCGCAAGAAAAGAATGAAGCCAACATGCGTCAATCCCCCAATCATAATTAGCCACGACGAAATACTAAATAGTTTAGAAAAATACAGTGGTCCATGAACAAACATTACATTGATACTCAACCAAAAATAAAATTGTTAATTGCACCTACGTGCTCAAGACGTTCCAACTATCGGTTTCGTTCCGATGATCTGATATTTTCTCCTTGGAAAACCAATATTTTGAAAAATTAGCGATATTCACTACATAAGGGCATTGTGTTATTTATTTGGCACAGCACTCACTAGGGACCGTGTTCCGTATCAGTGCGATGACATCACTTTATGTAAAATATGAAAACATTAGACAAGAAGTTGATGAACGGACAGCCAAGAACACATGTTCCACCAGAACCACCATGTAATCATAAATGATTTATTAATGAGACATCTGATTCTAAAACACCAATGAAAGGAAATCGTTACTATATACTTTCACCTTCAGCTCGTATAATGTCCACTTTCGCCATCCCTAAAGCAGGCTCTAACACCCTCACTTTCTATAGCGTCTAGATAATGATCTGTTTCTTATTATCATCAAGATAAGATGAAAATAAGCTCGCGTACTAATCCGTCTGGTGACAGATTCTGATACATACAGAGATAGGGGTGTATTTAAAAAGTGGTGAGAAATGTCTCTCGTTAGATTTTCCGGATTGAATTTGAAGGTGCGACAAGTACGTTTGTCGGAAAAAAGAAATGAAAATGTTATCGACAGTTTACGGGCGTATCGTGAATAAATGTTGCAATCATCTTAAAATATCATGCAGCTGTAACTGTCAAAAACATTGTATCGGTTTTGTTATAAATGTACAAATCGATATTTCAAATTCTTTTTTCTCCTCTTTGATTATTTTCGAAGTTGAGTATTCGAATAGGAAATCTTTAATTAAATAGTGCATTACATGAAGCGTTCCACTGCGCGAACAAACTTGCTTTGCGTTTTAAGAATTGCTGTTTTAGCACGTATTGATTGAAAGAAGCGTTTGCTTTTATTTTATTTTTGTATTCAAGCGGAATCGGTGCAGTCTAATAAATCAGAACGAGGAAGGTCCGTCTTCAACCGTGAATTAAAGCTGCATGTTTATTAATTGTATTCACGCGAACGGAATGGGGGGTTAAGAATATTTTCCCCAACTTTAAATTCTCTAAATGCAAAGTTTTCTACCTTTTATGAATATGACTGGCAATTAATATTTTAGGCTGCTTATTTTCTGCCTAAATCGAAATAAGCGCTAGCAACCTTGCATTTTTCATTAGGTTTACTTGAATACCGTTCGAAAGGTTATAGGCAGTGGAAATCTTTGAAAAGCGCAGCAAAGCTTCAAAATGGCGACACGGTTGCCACCTTAGATCATATAAGTATACATGTATGATCTAAGGTTGCCATCGCGATGGAAAATTATAAGTATACCACAACTGTCAATTGACTTGGTTAGTTAATCTCTGACTTGGTTCACTTCATTCTTAATTGTTCTCACATGATGTTCAGAGCCCAATAAACACCAAGGACGTTTATTAAACGTGTGTAATACGTATAATCGGTAGAATATACATATTGCGTATATCTGGTATACGTATATAAATGGTGTTAATAATAGACGTTTTCCTTTTTACGTTAAATATACGGTATTCTTAGACAGTAGTTATAACGTACGTTACATATAATTAATATACGTGTATATTAGAGTATAAACATACCCCTATGGTATGAAAACTACATTCAATAAACAATTTATTGTAAAAACTGTTGTTAGAAAATCAGTATCAACAGTAATTAATGCGCACTAAAACGCGTTATTGACATGCGCGGTAGGCACGTCGCCATTATAATCCTCATGGTGAGCATTTTAATTGTGTTGTGGTCGTGCGAACCAGTGTCCTTATATAAAGTGTTTACATTTATTATTATTATGCGTTTACCTATCTATGTATACTTATTACTCAAAATTTGTACGTTATTTGTAAATATTAGTCAATGAACTGTAAACTAACAACAGTAGCTACCTATACAGTTCATTAGTTTTAGCTACTCCTCACAGATCAGCTTTCAGTTTGTATTTGTTAGATATATTATGTATTTTAAATGTAGAACTTGACTTATGTTGTTTTTTATTTTTTTTAATGACTAAGTAATATAAACATTTATTTTACGTTTAAAAAACAGAATTATTATATACGTACAATACTTTTATACTGTGCATTTAGTCTAATACTTACCATACATTTAAAATATGCATATTTTACGATGTTTTTACTTTTTATGACTGCTTATACTTACAAACAAATTATGTATTTTTTTAATCAATAAATCACTAAAATTCAAGTTTTTTTCGGTTTTTTTAATGTATTCTAGACACATAAAATATGTGTCAATCTGTTTAATACTAATGGTTTTGCCTACATATAACAAACATAAAATTTACTGCATAAAATCGTATAGTTTCTAATTATTTATACGTATACTACCTACATAATATATAAAAATATGTTTAATCCCGCAATTTTAAACGTTTGTATTAACAAATATTAATGGTATAGTAGTACGTTGATTTTACATTTCAAAAAACGTATTTAAACCTATAATACCTATACAGGGTGGTGACTTGCGTAACGCATCATAGGAATTTCAATGTAAAATTTGGCTCCCCAAATTATTTTAGAGCAAAATTGTATTAAGGTTTTTTGTAGAAACAAATTTTTTACATCAGTCAACCGTATTAGTTTTCAATTTTTTGCATAATCAAGACGGAAAATTGGAAAAATAAAACCCGCATCTTTTTCAATAATCTGCGATGCCATGGAATTTTCTAAAACAGATAGATATCCAGTTATCAATTGGCAGCAGTTCGAAATGGATTTTATGATCGACTTGGTTACTGTATTGCAGTTAATGGTGACATATTCGAACATTTATTGTAAATTGTTATATTAGGAAACCGTTTTTAGTAATTTGGCCTGTCTTTATGTTGATAGAATTTGATTTGTTTTATAGCAGACATTCCATGGCATGACGGATATTAGCGTTCTTTTTGTATTATAAAATTCCATGGCATCACAGATTATTGCAAAAGATATTTTTCTATTTTTCCAATTTTCCGTCTTTATTATGCAAAAAATTGAAAACTAATACGGTTGATTGACGTAAAAAAATTGTCCTACAAAAAACCTTAATATATTTTTGCTCTAAAATAATTTGGGGAGCCAATAATCGCATGTTATGAATTTTACATTGAAATCGCTATGATGCGTTACGCAAGTCACCACCCTGTATACGGGCATCAATCTCATAACAAAATATGTATATTTCTAAATATTTTACTATGTTGCATACCAATTTTACGTGAGTATAATTAAAAATACTTATTAATGGTTTAATTCTACGTTGTTTTTACGATTCAAATACTACACACTAAACTCAAATTGTACGTATCGATTTCGGTGCTAATTACATAAAGAACATTTGTTTTGTAGCCACTTCGGGTCACTTCGTACTCTCTTCAGTTACTTAGATTGATCCAATGACCCAATTTGTTCCAGTGACCCAATTTCACCCAGTGACCCAGTTTGACCCAGTGACCCAATTTCACCCAGTGTCTCAATTTCACCATGTGACCCAGTTTGACCCAGTAGGCAGTAAAATAATTTGATCCAATGACCCAGTTTGTGTCAGGGACCTCCGTTCAAGTGTACAAATTATGAAATATGAAAATAACTGCTGAAAATAATACTCGGTTGCTTGGCAAGTGCCATCCATATCTGTGACACTGACTTAAACAAACTTTCCATTTCATTGCTTTAGGGCTTACCATTTGCTTACAAGATTACAAGAAAGAGCGCCTACGCTCTGAGAATTCCTAATATGTCAATGTCCATAAATCAGCTGGGTCATGGGGTCAAGCTAGGTCATCGAGTCAAACTGGATCTCCAGGTCAATGCTTGACCCAGTCCAACTCTGATTACAGGTCGCCTTGCACGGCACAAACACGAGAGTGTGGTCTTTAGTCTGGATTCTCACTTGGGGCCGCCATACGCCTGGTCGATCCTGGTGTTACACGCTCCCTTGATCACTAAACCACTCAAACCCCACAACCACGACAAGGCTGAGAGAGAAGATGATATTTCAGTGCAGGAACTATAGGTCACCGTAAGACTATTTGAAGGCACAATCCAATATGTATCGATCACTTTTGGTTACCATTGTTGCTTATTCCATACTATAAAAAACATGGAGGGACCCCGGAATTTGGATGCAGGAGCTACCGAGTACTTCGAAATTATTTTTGAACATTTTTCGAACGGCACAATTTATATCTGTAAAAAGCGTGAGCGCTGGGAGCCAAATTGGGACCTGATACTTTAGTGCACGAGGTATCGGGTATCGTAAAACCATATTTGGAAATTTGAACGGCACAATCCAATATGCATTCAGCACCATTCATCAGTGTCATTATTACTGATTTTACATTTGTAAAAATGGTGGGGGTTCCGAAGCGAGTTGTCTCCGAAATTTGGGTGCAAAAACTGTCGAGTGTCGTAAGATTATTTTCGAAAATTGCGACGGCACTATTCGTTATGCTCCCAGAAAAAGTGGAATTTGCTCCTTCACAAATCAGGTGACTAAGGGGTCTATTCTGTATATTGTCGTTAACAAACGATATCGTAATGGTAACGATTTGATCTTGAACGACAGATATATGCCGTATCACTGTCATATGTTATATGTCATACAGAATAGAGAAAGTCGTTGCCAAACGATATTCGCTATGTAACAACATCGTTATGCGTTAGAGAATAGGCCCCTGAGAGTCAAATTAGCTCCTGATTTTCAATCAAGGAAAACTGATTTTTTACATTAGCACAAATTAAAATTGGGTCAGTACAATTTAGCACAAAAGTAGTTATCTAAAAATGTTCATTACACATTTGCTCCTTCTTTGCGGGGCCTAACTTGAAGGAGCAAAAAAATTCAATGTTAGCCCCAATTTATATGTACTAGGTAGTCCTACCCTAGAATGTAACAGCCGTTACATTTGGACTCTAAACGGTACGGATTAAAAAAGGGGCGCCTTAAAATTTCTTAAAAAGTGTTAGGTACCTAAATTCTTGACAAAAAAAGGTAATCAGTGCCGGATTTAGGGGGGGGGGGGCTATGGGACTATTAGCTAGGAAAACTAGGAAAAACACGTTTCATGTTTTCGGGAAATCTGCACTTTGCTGACAAACGACAAAGGGTGACACTTTATTACCTCATCATCCGTTATTTACCTCTATTTTCCATTGACTATATTGTCACTCACATTTACTTGTTAAACGGGAATAAACAAAAATTAGAAAAACTACAAAAATTAAAGAGTATTACAAAAAACCACCAAGATTCGCCTTTTTTTCCCTACCTACTGGAGGTACAGTATGACTTAGCCCCCGGCGGCCCCTGAACTAAATCCGGCACTGAGGTATATGCTGAGGAGAAAATCAAAATGTGCGCTGGTTTGTGCTATTCTCCGAGCGTAATTTCGTCAGAAACTCATAGTGATGAGCAGAATCTGAACAGTATAATGGACCCAATCTTATTTTTTTCCTAGATCAATGAGATGTTTTTGTTTCCATAGTACTTGCACTTTTTAATGAAAAAAGTGTTTTCTTTGTGCGTGCATTTCAAACCTTTGTTTTCTGTGGACAAATGCAGAGATCAGTGGCGTAACTACAATGCCTCAAACGTACGCAATGAGGACGGGCCCCGACTTACTGCAAAAATGTACAAAGGGTTTAATTCGTATATACAAAATTCTGAAAAAAATTGAAAATTTTCCGAACTCCTTCAATGGTATGCTTCTAATAATTTTTTACATATTTTTCGTTACTAAAGGAAGAGATAAAACGTAAAATAAGCGCAATGCAAATGCTGGATAATATTTTATTAATGAAGGGCCATGCACCTGCTTTTTTTACAGTTTACAATTACAGTCCAAAGAAAATTATGAATCATTTTTCACGGATGGTAAATATAGATGACAAATTTAGAGCAATATCTGCAATATACAAAAATTAGCAATCCGAGGAAGTAACTCTTGAATTTGGATAATTTAAATCTGACTTTAATCTAATACAAAATTTGATATACTCAAAAGTAGCCAACTCAATAGCTTTAAAAGCAACTCCACTCCTTTCCCATTCGTGAAAAATAATATTCCTAAGTCTCTTACATAAAATAAATGAAATACTTTGTTAATTAGTAGGATCTTCTCCAATCCAGAAGGTATCTGGAGGTTCTGGATACGGTAACCTTAGACTGAAGTTGTATCTCAAGATGAATGCCGCTAAGTTAAAGACATTAAAATAGGCAGATTCATACACAAAGAATTGAAATCTCGAATCAAACAAAACGAGTTTGAACATCGAAGAAACTGGCCAATATTAAACAAATCAAAATAAGGAAAGCAGAGACGCTAAATTTTACAATGGACCTGTGAAACAATGAATTACAAAATTCAAAATCAGCAAAGCTAAATCAAGACATTATTTCATAAATATACACAACAATAAATCGTTTAAAAATTGCTGATATAAGGAAAGGGGCCCAAAATATTTTTGAAGGTGGGCCTCTAAAATAAAGTTACGCCACTGACATTCCAAAATTATAATTTCAATTGTTGGAATGTTCATAATGATATCACCGTCGAAGGTGGGCATTTTTTATCGTAATTTCCCACGTCCATAAAAATCTTTTGCGAGTGTTGGTAATTTAATCGCACCTTCAGACATTCATTTTCTGGATTTGGGATACAAAAAACTATTGAGTAAAATTTCTAGATTTTACTTTACTGTAATTGTTTCATATGGACCTATTTTTATGTAACAGAACTTATACACACAATAGTATAAAAGAGAGTATTTCTTAACCAAACAAGAGATGGGAGGACAAATCCGCTTAAATTAATGGAAATTGTCTACTAATTGCCTAAAAAAAAATCAGTAAAAATGCAGGTGCTTGCAATGTGCGAAAGGCAAATGGCTAACGCACACCCTCAGGTACCTAGAGCTGTAGTATAAATTACGACCGAACGACACGTTCCCTCGAAATTCTTAGGAAAAAAAACGTCCGAAAATGGCACACTTACCCCTGCAATAAAACATCCGCAAAATCTACCTGTTTCCCAGCGACTCTTTTAGCTTTTAATCGGTTCGTCGACCTGGTCCTGTACCTGTCCTACCACAAGGGTTGTTGACTTGGAACGGTTAGTAGAATCGGACTACCCGCTTGTTGTATAATAAACTTTCGTTTCACAAAATATCGTCGTGGTCGAATACCGATTTGCTCGAACTGCCACAAAATTTCTTATTTGCGAAACACATCCCTTACTACTTTCGCCACTAATCTAACGCCGTAGTTTTACGGACAAGGACAACCACCCAAAACTGGGTCGTTTCATTGCGTTGTGTCATATTTTGGCGTTCGCAAATCGAAATAAAGAGATTCATATGCGTGGCTGAAAAATGTTCCGTTTTCAACTTTTTATTTATACTTTACTTATCGTAATGAAATCGTCTACGTTAACGGTTAACAAATACTAATGAGCGAAAGGTGAGCTTTTAAACAATCGGTTATTTAAAATGATGAAGCGGCCGCGAATCCGTTATCAAAGTAAGTGAGATGTGTAGGAGATTGTAAGATACCCAATAAATTACATCTTAAAATATCGTTATGGATCAATGAACATAATAAATATTATATTAGGTTAGTAAAAGGTACCAATCGCTCAAATCTACAACTTACAAAAAATCGTTTTTTTTTCTTCGTAGTCATTTAACGCTTCATGCTGTTAGTTGGCTGTATGGAAGGTGCGGGTATTATAAACCAACTAATTCCTTTCGTGCCCTACGGATTTCATTAAACTTGCGTTACACGGAAGCATTTTGGAGACTATGTATTTAATTTAATAAAAATAATTTTTGTAGTCCTTTAACCTTCCCAGTATCAGGTCGGGCGGATTTTCGCCTCAACCTATTTTGTTGATAGATACATTTCTTTATAGTCTACTTACGTAGTTGGCATTACATTATTACATCGTTTTTTTTACAATCTTAGAAATTAATAAACCCAAATCCGATTATCTCCAAAAATAATAGAATTATTATAAAAAGCTGAACCGATGATTGCGTGTGGGGTATTTGGTTTCATCGTTTTGTAACGTAATTATTGGTACCCACTCTTTAGAAATGTCTTACAGAAGTTACTATTTCTATCGCGGGTGAGTCAACTATTGGGCGGAGTGCTATTTGTCGTTATGCTATTTGTATGATCATATATACAGGGTGGCAATTTGAAAACTTACCACCCCCCATGTCTTAGTAAATAAACGAGATATTTAAAAAAATCAAAATCCCTTCCGGTAATTCGGAGGGGGAATCACAATGACATAGTTGGCGACGCACCCTCTCCAACCCCCTGCGCCCCAGCCACCCCAACTTTTAAATCTAATAAGTCGTTGGAAAGCTCTGAAAAAATGCTTTCCAACCATACCAAATAGCATTACATTTAGGTTAATAATTATCGTGCAAAATAAAAAATAAACTAATAAAATACATTTGAAATCTGTCGTATTTAAAAACGCAACCGGCGAACATAGACGAACTAAGACAGAGAATAATTCAAGAATGTCGAAATATTGCAAAACCAACATTTGAAAATGTTGCAAAAAAACAAACAAATATCTTGGTTTTTCTACTTTTTATATTTTAATCTGAAATAAGTTCTAATTTACATAATAACGAGGTGAATATGAAAAAAAATCACAGATTTCGCAATCCTTGCAACCATCGGAGACATTGGAAATGATAACCGTATAACCTATAAATCATAAATAACCCTTCACACGGGAATAAACGTAAACTTTCTGAATAATAAGCGGCGTAACATGCTTGCAATACTATCACGGGCGATGTGCGAGAATTTTCAATTCGAATTAACAAAACCCCTGCGCACTGTTAAGTAAGTACCATATCGACAGTATCCGCGACTTTTCCTGAATCTACCGATTGCAGTCGAGTACGGTACAATCAACACTAGACGAGACACCACTGTCTTTTTAGCGCATTTTTGGTAACAAAAAGGAGCTTATCATTTCACTTTGTCCGGCTGGCTGGCTGGCTGGCTGGCTGGGTGGCTGGGCGGATTGAAAAACTTTTGATCTAGACATCGTAGAGAGGTCCGGTTTTTTGCATTATCTCCGTCTTGTCGAGTTATTGGCGCAATGGACATTCATTAAGCCCGTAGTGGTTGCGTTTAATTAGAATTTGCGAAATAACTAACGCCGCTTGAAAACTTGTCCGTGCGTATATCGATTTTAAGCCGATCCGATTGACGTAGAGGAATGGCTTTTTTATAAAATATACTTTTGGCATTGCTTAACTACGGTCACTAATATGACTTATCTAAGATAACTACTTCAAGGTGAAAACTAATCAAAATCATAACACGGTGATGAGTTTTACAGTTTGTGGTATAATTTTGGTTAAAAATATCGTATCCAGGTCTGAGCGGTTTTTAGCGTAACACAACGAAGTTGAGGTAACGCTTATGTGCTCGTGTTTCCGTCTGTCCGTCCGCCCGTCCGTCCGTCCGTCCGTCAGTCCGTTCCATCGAGATCTCGGCCCCTGGGACACCTAGAGACTTCGGGTTTTCGCTAATTGATAGCTGCTATGGTCTATATTTGCCCATTTCAGACAGTTTTATTGCACTCTCTATTTTGCGCAGACTGCGCATTGCCAACTTTCTTATTTATGAAATATTCTATAAGATATTTCTTTGAAATTTTAACCACAGATGCTTCTAGTAAAGGCAAACATTTCACACATAGTAAAAATTATGTAGACATGCGCAGTGACTGCGCAATGCCAACTTTCTTATTTATGGAAATATTTCTGTCGGAAATCGGGTAGAGAAATTTCTTCAAGAGAAATTCAATATAGTGATCATCTCTCCCCGAACAGTGACAACGAATGGCGGAACAATAATTGACGGAGTTTTTGGCAAAATGGTCAACTACACTGTTGATTGTTCGGTTTACGAGTCGTACTGTTCATACCATCGTCCAATTATTATTAGAGTTCGTGAAAATTAATAAAGAAATATATGTTTGCATAAACCTTATTTTATAATTAAAATTTTCTGATAAAATACTGATTGCTAATGCAATACTGATCCGTCACGCCAAAAATGCGCTGAAGTCTCATCGATGCACATACGAGGACTTTTGTAATTTTTTCCTACTCAGCAAACCTGGTAAATTCATACCCATACAAAACATAAGCATTTCCAATGCTAAAATGAAACTAATATCACTGACTGGATGACATTAGGAGTTAAATTAAATTTGCTTTGTAGTAAAATGTCTTTACTTATTCTCCAGTTTTTGGACTTAAAATAAATTGTTTGAAAAATAAATTAATCGATATGATTTTCGTTTTGGACGAAATAGATAAAAAATGCCTTTTTTTGCATGGCCGCCTCACTATTATGTAAATTACATATAAGTTATTTAAGATTAGTATATAAAATCCAGGAAAACCAAGATATTTCGAAAACTATCAAAGATAGGTATAGGATATTATTATCAAAAGTTGAAGGTTTTTTTAGGAGCTAAAAGATGACAGAAAAATATACAGGGTGTTCCATTTAAAAGAAGTTAGATTTTTTAATATGAAGTTTTGCAGCTTTGGACCTACCAAAAAAACACCTTGTAAGCTATATTTTTAATGTTTCATAGTAGATGTATTTATTTGACTTTTACTTAACCCAGGATAAAAGATATAAAACCTGGAATCAAAATTTAAGTAATAATTTTGACAATAAATACTGACGTTTGCAAATGACAAATTTTCTTAAAAATCGAATTATCCTTAAAACTACTAGCTTTTCGGATATTAACCATATAATAAAAAAAGACGTACAATTACACGTAGAATTCAAAAATGCATTCAAATGCAGGGGGTTCTATTAAAAAAAATGTACCATTTTGCAGTATACCGTATATTTTTGATTTTCGCATTAGTGTATACCGTATATTTTTGATTTTCGCATTAGTGTCATAACTCTAAAGGTTTGAAGTCATGATGTGTTTATTTTAAACGTGAAAAATAATATATTTCTAAAAGTCTGCATATGAATCTTTTCCATAAACCTGTAACAAATGTAAATAAGAGAGATTTTCTTTTAACAGAAAGATTAGACCTTTTGAAAATCGTCATTGAGATTTATTCATTTATTCGTTTATTTATTTATTCGCGAGATAAATCAATTAAATAAAATTAGAAGGCACGATCTTAAAAGCGATGGTGTCGTCAATATATCCGGAAGTGAAAGTGATTTTGTTAAATCTACTGGAGTGGCGTTGGGGCACCCGAGCCGGAACTGCAATTTTGACTTACCCTACTAAAAAAAATATAAGCAGAACCACCACTTTCGAATCTCGGTAGCAGTCGGCTAGGACCTGGTGGCATGATTAGGACCTACGTTGCATACACAGATACACATTAGCGGTTCTTTTATGTGATGGGACGTGAGACATAAACGGAATTGAATGAAATGCAGAATTTTGTGCGTAAGAAAAGACGAGAACAAAAATAGTTATTTATGTATCAAGGGCATTAAGACGATATTTATGCCGAGGGCGACAGAGCCCGAGGGCCTCTGGCCCGAGAGATTGTAAGTCGCCCGAGGGTTAAGTATCGAGTAATGCCTGAGGTGCATACAAAATTTTATTTTTCATCGTTCCAAATAATGCATTTCCAGTATACAAATGTAATGATTATTGTTAGTGCTTCATACGAATCAAGTAGCATCTTTTTTTATTACATAACTCCATCAATATATTTGACAGGCAGTTTGAGGGCATAATGGATTGTCATCTCATTATGCCCTCTCATTATGCCCTCGGGCGTCATAGACTGCTTTATATAGGTATCTCATATGACAGATATAATTGGCATATAATAGGCAAATGAAAAATAAAAAAAGTTAAGGTCTCGACTCAAATGCAGTTTAACAAATGAATGAAAATGGTAAACAGATACATCAATTTACTAGGAAAAACCGGAGCCAACAAAATAAGCATTGAGAAAACCCGGTACGCTTGCACACCTCCCCAGTCATCGGCACCAATGGTTGACGCTAACTTTTGCCAAACTAGGGCGCGAAAATCCC
The DNA here is from genome assembly GCF_008802855.1 of Photinus pyralis. NCBI lineage: Eukaryota > Metazoa > Arthropoda > Insecta > Coleoptera > Lampyridae > Photinus > Photinus pyralis. The sequence goes on along the minus strand of NW_022170819.1, from coordinate 32,392,693 downwards.
TGTAATTTAGCCTCTCTTGAATTTACTTTCTCTGTGAGGTGGATTTCCTATCGAGTTTGGTGAATTTTCGTCTCGGTTTGAGCAAGAGGTTAAGCTTGATTTTGCACACCAGAGCACAAACATTTGAATTGAGTTCTCAGGTCTGGACCTTGAGTTTGAGCTACCTATCTTGAGCCCATTATGAGCTATCCTTACTATTAAGCAAAATTGGAAGCTTCAACATTGGTTGAATTCTACGTTTCAGATTGGGCCCCTTAGTTTGAGATTGAATTTGAGCTTCGCTTTGAAGTGATCTCACCTTGAGTTGTTGAGTACACTTGACCTTGAATTCCTGAACTTAACCTTCATTGCGAATGATTTCCAGTGTTTTGAGGTTCTGAGCTGAACTTTTGAGATGAGATTTTGATGTTAACCTTGTTGTGTTAACGATATGGAATAAGACACCAGAGCAAGGTTCCGAGCATTTGAGACCTGGTTTTACGCAGCTACAGCCGCCTCAACTACAGCCATGTGGCAATTAATCTCAGGGGCCCAATATGATACCACTACCTTTGCCACTACTGAGATAGATATAGCAGTTTGTTTGTCTGTGAAAATGGGGAGTGAATATCAAAATGGTGCTTCACTTGCGTCTTTCAGTCTGTGCTGCACTTAAAATGCTGCTCACTGGTGGTACAAGAAAGGTCCCAAAATGTCTGCAGGTTCTCGCAAATGTTGAATATGATCTTAAGCTTAAGCTTAATGTTCCCCGACCATGCGTTAACCCTCCCTGGCTTTTCATTGACCTCATTAACACTTGTTCTATGTTAAATCTGACCATAATCCCGACCAAAAATTTTTCTTAGCGGCGAATCGTAAAGGCTACTTTTGTGAACATGCTCCATTCTTTTGGGTCCATTGTCCATCCTTCACGTCGTGTATGTACGGCTAACACTTTTGAGCAAAAAACTAATCTGCTGAATTGAAAAGAGTAGCATTTTTCCAACTGTGATGAGGTGGAGCTCCCTATCCCTCATTTTTTCCGCGGTCATACGAAAATACTACAGTCAGAGTTTTGCGGTTTAGTCCAGGCGAATTAAGCATTTTTTTAGGCAAAAAAAAGAAAATTGTTAATGGAGCTTTGCGAAGTGGATATGCTGAAACGGTCTATAACAAATACAACAAGTAAATACGTGAGCAGGGGAGTGGGACTAAGTTTTTGGGGAGGGTGAGAAATGGTGAAAATCATATGGCGGCAATTTCCGACAAAAGTTGAGATCAGAGACAAAAGTGTTCAATGGAAAAGTTGTAGATCGTGAAAAACTCAACTTTCTTTCCAGTCACTTTCTCACATAACCTCAAAATAAACAAAAAATCGCGGAAAACCGTGTTTTTTGTTGCTTATTATTCATTTCCGCAAAAATGATTTTCTTTTAACGAGAATTGGTTCAAATATACTTTGTTATGATTCAAATAACCACAAATTTTTTTAATATAAAAAATGGAGGGGTTTCCGAAATATTCTTTTTTTTCGGCAAAAAACTTTTTTTTTTCAAATGATCATTGTCCTTCAGAGATTTATCGTAGGGATTTCTATTTGATATCATTTTATTCGTTTCTATGAGGTACTTAGCAAACAACCTTTAGGAAAATTACATACCTATCAATTGTTGTTAATTCTGTAATCATATTCACTTTGATGCTTCAAAGGGTGCAGTAGATGATTTATTAACTTACTTTAAGGTACCTACTACCCCTACGACAGTGGTCTTGCTTCGTCTATACTGGTGGTGCTACTTCACCAAATGAAATCATTGTGCCGCACCCACCCCCAGGGCAAATTTTGCAAATGTCAGAAAGTCTGAATTCACTTAGACTGATTCCTACTCGTAACAAATCGATTCAAATTGACTGTCTTTGCGATTTCGAACTTAAAAATTAAATTTCAAAGAGTAAGCGGCATTTTAGATTCGTCGTCACCAGAAGATCAAACAAAAGGCGATTGCAAATAAACAATTTACCTGACCCAAGTCTCTTTAAAAGTGACAGTAACTTTTACGTAAATCTTAGGCAAAGCAGAGAAAAATCTCATTCACCGCCTTTACCAGATTTGTGTCAATACCTGTCCGATTTGTCCAAACTAATCTGCGGCGAACGCTTATGACTAACAACAACAACAATCATAAACACAGAACTAAGAATCTTAGTGGTCGAGGCTAACGGGCAATCCCAATGAAAGGCGGTCTTTTCTTACCTGCCCAACACGAAGACAGGTAAGAGATATTTACCGTAGTTCACTTGTTCTGAGAGTTGTCTTATGTTTGTGCATCTTTAGTTAATAACGCGCTTCGTCGGCGACGTTAAATGCCCACGTTTACCTACACTTGTTATAGTTGCGGCGTGATTAAAAATCAGTGCCAGTGAGTGGATGTGTTTCTGTTTATGAGGTGTTTGGTGGACACAAAAACGAAAAAAAAAAATAAACGTAAGTGATTTTTAGATTTTGCGGAATGATAGTCTTAAAATTGTCACGCTTTCCTAAGCATTATCGCAAATCGATCAATTGAAAGTATAGTGACGTGACATTCACAATTTTTTCGCCAATGCTGAATCACAAAATTTGCAAGAAATCTAGCGTCACTTGACAATTTTCTAAGGGCACGATCCTTTCCATGTGTACCGCAGATGCCCCTCGAGTTCTTAGTTGAAGTTTTTCTTGTTTGTTCTGTTGTTGAAACGTGCCCTTCTCTAAGAAATGTTTTCAAATCTGCACTATTTGTGGAATGGTAATAAAGTGAATCGTGCAAAACATACAACCCCCTTAATTGCCTACTTAATCTCAATATGTTCTGTGCACTAATAAAGGTATCATTGTAAACAAGTTCATTAGCATAATTCCTTCAAGTAGATTCGCGATAATGGCCTTTTGTTACATTCTGTTTTCTTTAAAATGACATGTAATCATGATCTGATTAAATTCAATATTAAATGAGTAATGTTGTAAACAAACATTTTTTGACCAAAACGATAATTGTAACTAGAACGATTTCTGCAACACTATTATGTGACCGAAATTGACCAAAGTAGCGAAATCGAGTATAAATAATAAAATAACATGGTCTCTATTAAGTTATTAGTGAAAAAAAACCTAAAATGTAAAATAAATAACTATCCCGTAGCCGATTTTTCATTTGTCAGATCTGAATGGTTTCCCTAATACCAACTACCCTTAGTTACAGAAAAGTTGACTTTTTCGGAAGGATGACGATAACTTTGTAAAACACTTATAAATAAAACCTTCTTTTTGGGTTTTTCAACGTATATTTTGAATGCAAACCGACATGAAACACATAGATAGCATCATTAGTGCACTTTTTAAAGAAAAAATTGAATATGAGACCTAGTTTTCAATGTAGTAACAGAATTGCATACAGTATTTTTTGCTGTAGCTTTGCGGGTGCGCGTAATTAAGGAAACAATAGTTAATCATTTTATTTGCCTGGTTAATGAGACGTGGACATGCTCAATGTGTGAGGTAAGAACAATGTACCTAAATTAGAAAAGGAAGGAAATGATTTTAAAAGTACACTCCTAAAATTATGCATTATACAGCATGTTTCAAGTTAAGTCGGCACTGTTTCTAACTTTCTTAGCTGTACAATTAGAAAAATTAAAATTGTGTACTTTTTTCTACTGAATGCAAATTTGCAATTAAAAACAAAACAACATCGCATTTTTAGCTAACAATTAGCAAATGTAACTTGTATATAGAACACCATGTATAGGTATTATTACATGATATGAGAGCTTATTATACTTTCTGGGCACTGCAAACAAAACAAACACATGCACCGCATGGGTTCGCATGGGTTTGATAGAATCACTATCTTGTTACACGGACGATGAAACGGCACACCACATATTTTGTTGAATGCCTCGCTCTAGTCCAACTCAGACGATCCATGTTAAGGGTGTCCTGACCGGACATGGCTACGATGATTAGAGCCGCCTCCCCTTCCAGCATCCTTAGGTTCATCTCACGTGTGGGATGGCTTGAGTGACGTTGAGGGGTCGAACGACTCTAGTCAGATAGGTAGTACAAAGGGCCCGAATTTGAGGCGTAGGTACGCGTAGACCCTGTCTACCTTCCTATCGTAATCCAGAATCAAGAATGGGCCACGAGAATCAAATCATCAAACATACATTCATTTTATTTCGTTCGTGGCCGTAGACGTAGAGGAGAATCTACGGGTACCTCTAGAGCGCACAGTTCGTGAATACACAACGGGGAGGCTGAGAGTCAAGATGACCACCAACATTTGTGTGCAGGAGCTGTGGGGTACCGTAAGACTATTTTCAAAAGTTTGAACGGCACAATTCAGTAAGCATCGAGCACAAATGATTACCATTATTGCTTATTCCATATCTGTAAAAAACGTGGGGGCTAGGAGTCAAGTTGGCCCCCGAGATTTGAGTGCAGGAACTACCATGTAGCGGAAGACTATTTTCAAATATTTGACCGGCACAATCCAATATGTATCGAGCACAACTCGTTAAAGTAGTATTGGAATTTGCACGTTAAAAAAACCGGGGGGTTGAGAGTCAAATTGGCCCCCGAGATTTAAACGCAGGAACTACCGTGTACCGTAAAACTATTGTCGAATATTTGAACGGCACAATCCAATATGCAGTGAGCACAATTGATTGACCTTATTTAGATTTCCATATTTGTAAAAAACGTGGGGGCTGGGAGTCAAGTTGGCCCCCGAGTTTTGAGTGCAGGAACTACCGTGAACCGGAAGACTATTTTCGAATATTTGACCGGCACAATCCAATATGCATCGAGCACAACTCGTTAAAGTAGTAATGGAATTTGTACGTTAAAAAAACCGGGGGGCTGGTCGTCAAATTGGCCCCCGCGTTTCAATAAAAAAAATTGATTTTCCAGATCAGCACAAATTAAAATCGAATCAGCACAATTTAGCACAACCCTAGCACTATATAAAAATCATTACATATTTTTTTTTAATTGCGGGGACTAACTTGATGGAGCTTAGTTTTACCTACTTATGGGGCCGGGACACTTCACCGAATGCCCACAACACCGACACGATGTTTGATGGTCCATATCGCCGACTAGGGACACTACGTCGACCGTCCCCACATAGGTATATGTTTACATATAAAGTTTCAATTAAATATCTTCATAAATAAAAAAGTTCGTTAAAAACAAATTGTTGACACTGCGCATGGGCAAAACCAAAAAATATTGGTATGCACGGAATCTTTGGACCAAGCCTTTTCAAATGAGCCCTATATCGCCAAAATCGGTTCAGTGGTGTAGAAGGAGTAGGTGTGACGGACGGACGGACGGACGACAAAGTGCAGCCAATAGCGATTTTTCACTTTGAGGAAAATACGCTACAAATCAAGAGAGGATCGAGACCGCCATCGAACTAGCCAGTTAATGCATATCCACCGATCTTTAAATAAATGGTGCCAAACAGCAATTATTCTGTGAAAGTTGTGCGGCGGCACCCCATCTTGTTGTCGTTCAAAAAGTTCCTTAAAACGCCTGTTATTAATTTGAGGCATCCTTATCCATTAACTACAGTGTTGGGTACGAACCTTTAATTCTGAATGTATAAGATACAGATCCAGATGCATGCAAATATCGTGATCTGCATCCAGATACAAGATCCTACCAAAAGGATCTAGATCCTTTATAGCTGCTTCATAGCTAAATCTGATTTACATGGGTGGATTTGTGTTCTGCTTCATTATTCGAAAACGCTTAGGTATCTCATTCCGTGTAACCCCTTCCAGGTTTACTTATATTTACGCAAAATTTGCAAAACAGCAAGAAAAATTAGACGTAAATCGTGAAAAAGTCCTTCCTTGAAAGTTATAATAACCGCCGGGTCTCAACCGTTGTAAATTATATTGCACTTCGGTTTTCGTGCTTTGAGATCAAAGTCTGTTATTCTTCTAATGCTGACAGACTAATCCTTCACCTGTACCCGCCGTAAAATACGCGGATTGAGAAATTTCAAGAAAAAGTAGGTGTTAGGGATCCTATTAATCTAGGTACATAAGTGAATTTGCATAAATACCAAGAAAGTCTCGGTAGTAGACCAAAATGTCGCCTGTAACAGAACTAAATTTTTTGTCGCAAAAATGACATTACAAATCTTTAAATCTCCCAATTTGTGACCTTATTCTAAATCTGCTTAGGGAATTACTACTTAAGACAAAGTGGTGTGCTTACCTACATATAACAATCACGGTCTGTATCATAACAATAACGTAGTAGGCCGGCGGCGGCATGCCCATGAATTAGTTATACTGTAAACAATTACCAGTAATACCCCCTAAGCTAAACTACCCTTACTGCTAATGAATTCCTGCTTAAAATTGTCTACGTTTAAAACTTGAATGAATGGAACACATATTTTATTCTTTAAACAGAAACGATTTACTCCGTCAATGTTAAATAATATTGCAAAAAAAAATTTTTATGTAAATTAAAACGTTCTTTGGATCTACGAGTGGAAGATCGATTATAAATTATAATATAATCCAGATCCAGATACAAGATCATCATCTAAGCACAATCTAGATCCAGATCCAAGATCCGCGCGATAGGTCTGGATCGTGGATATTGTCATATAGATCCATTGGATCTAGATACTACTCAACGCTGATTAACTGTACCGACATAAAAAAGAGTTCTAATAATTTTTCTGCCCATAATACGATGCGTATGAAGTGGGTTTTAGAGATTTCTCGGGATCCATAGTGCATATTCTTCCTGTTGAATGAACTTCAAAGTTATATGTCAAAAATTGTACAACAAACAACATCATTTTATCATTTTTATTGATCACTAGATCGAAATGAAAATAATTTAGAATCTTGGTTATTCGGATTTGGATTCAGTAGAAAGAATTTTGATAATTTAACCGTGTTTCTACTCTACAACTAAGTAATAGTACTGATTCAATTTGAAACAGTCTGTATTCCCAAAGTTATACATATAGCGAAAATGCTGCATATCTTGTTATGATTCGCAAATTGGAGAATTTTTTTTAATTAAAATACCAAACACTATTGTTGTCTACTGAAGTACGTAATGGTAAAGGCTTAACAATAAAAAACGATTACTGAGACGCAGATAGTTCCGGTAATTTACAATACTTAACAAGATCCTTTTTTTTAAATCAGCGCATTATCATATCAATATCAAAACGTATTGGGTTAACACCACAATGAAATACATAAAAAAATTGACGATGGTACCCTCTTGATCGGTGGATCCCATGCCAAAGTGTGGAGAATATTCAAACATATAACAATACAAAACCACTCTAACGAAAAATCTTATCTTCAAAGCATTGTTACTCCGCACAATCGTAGACTCACCCTGTACATTTGTGATCGTGCCATCATCATTTTCTAATAGCTTCTTAGAAGACCCCATGCCAAAGTGTGGAGAATATTCAAACATATAACAATACAAAACCACTCTAACAAAAAATCTTATCTTCAAAGCATTGTTACTCCGCACAATCGTAGACTCACCCTGTACATTTGTGATCGTGCCATCATCATTTTCTAATAGCTTCTTAGAAGACCATCTTCTAACCGTAATTAGACCCGTTGAGCCCAATACGCCTTTAAAACTTGACCATATACCAGGTCACGTCTTGCGATGGTCTTCGTTTCACGCGTATCTAAAAACATTGTACACGTGTTGCCAAATACAGTGCCATCTATGTATAAACTATTTGGTTAATTTTTAAGTGATGCGACGCCAATCCTATCACAATCGGACTATATCAGCTTCTGGTTCTTGCACAGTTTCGCTCATTGCTGTAGGTAAATGTTTATTCTCATATCGAGCTTCTGTGATACAATTTGCTCAAAACCTTTTTGCTGGTGTTCTGGAATCGTATACAAAACATGAAACGGATCTCCACATAATGGCGTAACGCAACTATCAGTAAAGTGACCTTCTCTTCTGCTATCCGTTTATTTGTAGCGCGAGCGGCCTCAAACTGTCTTAAGTAGGAGGACCACGATGATTTTCCGTCGAATGTCGGTGGCTTAACTCGAATCTTTGTAGTACCATTGTAGTACTTTCACACGGTTCTGAGGCTTTCTTGCGGGAAGATTGTGGAACAGCAAGTAAATTTTGTAGATGACCCATCACTTTTATCGCGTTCTTCTGTCAATAACATGAATTGCTTTCGTACTCCGTCGATAACAGTTTTCATTTCATTTTCTACTGCATGAACTTTATCTTGGACACTCTGTATCTAATTTGGGCACTATATCATACAGGGTGTTTCGAAATTCGCGCACACGGACTGTGGGATGGTGTTATACAACGAAAACCAGGACGAAAACTGAATAAAACGTTCCTCTACCACTTTTTGATCAGACCGGCACTTTTTTTTTCGACGTGCTTTTGTTTTTAAAAATATGTTATTATTAAGTTTAACCAGTGGCGCGGCGTAGGGGGGGCGGAGATTTTTAAAATCGCGGTAGCTCGAAAAATATCGGTTTGATGGAAAATTGGTAGAGTAACTTTTTGTTCAGTTTTTGTCGTATAACACGTCCATAGTCCGTGTGCGCGAATTTCGAAACACCCTGCATACCTGCTTACTGACCAGCTTCTATTTTAGCTTCCATGGTTTGCTGGCCGGCTTTCATTTCATTTTGACCGACCGACAGCAGTTGTTCCATTCTTTTCTGACGTTGATCTGGTCACTATTGGCATAAACTTTCGCTAATTGTCCATTTAACACGACCCTTCACTTGACACCAGTGTAACATAAATTCAATTACATGGTTTATTTATTACAACTAATTAGCAATAAATTATGGTAGTCTTGAAAGTGGAACTAATTTATAACACTTAAAATATTATTTATCACGCAATTTATAACAGCGCGAACTATTTATTACTTCGACGTCGACACTGGAACTATCCTGAAACGCAATTCGATTGGTTGAAACCCCGGCCACTTCAAAATTAAAGTCCACTAAAATACAATTTAAGGCTCATTTCTTTGAAAAAATGAAACACCCACTGGGGTTGACAAATGGTAATTCATCAATTTACTTGAGAAATTTGGTGCCCAAAATTTGTATAGATATCAGATACACAATTTCTTTGGTACGAAAGACCAAATTTTTGGTTGCCAAGGATTACGAGTAAAAGACCGTAACTGATCGATTGTTGTTTGCTGGATGGTGAAATAATATAGAGATAATTATTTGCTCCCTTGGTAACAATCTACGAAAATATCATTAAAATAATTAAAATATGGCTGTTGCTCGAATGGCATTTTTAATAGGTATGCCGTAACTGTCAATCCGAAAATACAACGGATATTTCAGAATAGGAAAAAAATCAAACGTTGCACAATACAAAAAGTCTATCTGGGCACACTAAAATTACACTAATTCCAAACCACTCGCAAAGCTAAACGCTTTTACAGTACTACTCTTCTTAATCAGATGTTAAAGATCTTCACACCATAATGTGCGAATCGCACTCGCTAATCGGCTAATCTGCACCACGCAACACATTCCTGGTATGTTATTTGCACAAAAAAAGTCCACTATAATTACCGATGAGAAAATACTAGGCCTTAACCCGTAAGCATGTTTATTATTGGACACAAACGTTATACGTGCATGCTTTCCGCACATTAAATCATTGTTAATTCGAACATTAAAAATGTACTAATTATAACATTTATTTTCAATTACCATACATTAGCTCGTATTACTCCCTAGGGCGAAGCGGTGTCTTTAAGACCACAAATATTTCCGAGCCTTGTAAAGTGATTAATTATAATCCTTAATAATTTTCTTTCTTTCGCTTACTTGTACTCCGCGCAAAGGCAAATTACATTTCTTTGACATATAAATGTCTTTTTGTCGTGAAGTAGGTACCCAGTCATCGGGAAATTAAGAAAATACTTTCATGTAAATGGCAAATTTCAATATTGCTTTTTTTGTTCGCCATGCGAGGATAGTGAATTAATTCTAATGCATTCATTAAATAACCAAACCCTTCGTGGGGCGAACAATTAGAATTAGATCACACTACAAAGTCCTCGACGTCACTGTACTAGTCAACATAATCCTTGCCGAAAAAAACATAACTATCGGCACGTTCACGTTCTTATGGAATTCTCTTAGACATTAATTTGATCTTTCATGGTATTCTAATTAAAGGTCTCGACGAAAGGAACCGTGTTGGAGGGGGGGGGCAGTGTAACTGGTTTTATCCTTCATGGTACTCCAATAATAATAATACTAACGAAAGGAATTAATTTCTACCAACCATCTTCGACCCCTTATCGTGATCGGTCCCTTATATCTCCAAGACGGATTGTCGAAAGTCAAAGAGGGTACTCACAAAGGGCGATTGGGACGTCTGAAAGAAATATATATTGGTGATTTGATTTCAAAACTTTAAGAGCGGATATGTCGAAAACGGTTTGTCGGAGAAAAGTACTCTCACAGGTAAAATGAATCGACTGGGCGAGACATATCTATTGATGAAGTTGAAGCTTTCAGTACAAATGAAGCACAGTACTCTATTTATCACCTTCGTAAAAACTATTCCTATGTTCTACTGTAGTCTAATATCACTGTAAACCCATTTATGTTCTATGGAAATAACCCGTCACTGAAATGTCGGAAATCTCAATTGTACTGACAACTCAAGGCGTATGATCGGTATTCAACCGTTGGCTATCTCTCTCACATATGTTGGCACACATTTAGTGGCTGTAGGCTAAATCTATGGCATATGTGATTAAGATGCAATGACAGTTACAAGTAGGTATGCGAGCGAATCTCAAATAGTTAACTACAGTGACCATCAACCAAAAATAATTAATGTGCGTACCTGCGAAAATAGACTTTTATACCTCCCCCTTCCCCCTTCAAATAAACTGTTACACCATGCAGTATGTGATGCCGTATTAATCAAACTTCTGTTTATATTTTAGGTTAGGTTTGAAAAACATAGAGTAGGGATTTGTATTGTGTTGTGTACTACCATAGAATAGTTTCACTTTCGCCCATTTTATTCAGGATTATTTGAGTTAGTCGGCTCAAATCAAATTTACGAACCTCACAATGTTAACAGTAGATCTAAGGTAAATTTATATACAGAAAGATCACTAATCGTACGGATAATCTCGAGCGCAACCAGAAGTTGCTTACCCTTGCTTCTGGTCAAGCTCGGAGGTTCGGTTTCGGAAGTAACTGATAAATCAGTCAGAGAAACGGCCAACCAGGGACCGACTTTGTAGTTCAATGGTAGAGCGTTGGGCTATAAAAGCGGAGATTGGGTGTTCGAACCTTGGCTGAGAAGAATTTTTTATCTGTGACAGAGACGGGAATTTCCTAATTTGTAAGGTAAATACCGGAGTAGTACATAACAACTTATGACCAGGGGCACTTCTAAAAATCATTATGCAAGTAACTCTGTAATTGGGCGCAATTTTTCATTATTTTCTCGGCTCCCCAACGTGATAAAAGCTGGAGCCCGGCTCAAAAGACAATATAAATAAGTGCGCTTCAAATGACACCAAGCACACTCCAATATTAATAAACCGAACGGAAATCAAAAAATTTTAATTTTCCATCATCTCCCAAATGACGAGGGCTTTCGGATGCTGCCAAAATAATTTAAATAACATCACGGAAACGGTTACAAAATTGGTCATGGTACAAACGGCATGTTGTTTTTATCATCAGCACTACGGCGCAATGCAATTAATTCTGCACTTTGTTGCCAACTCCTTAAAGACAAATAAATAGATCCAGAAACTACGAATTTTAGTAATAAAGCACCCGGTTGATGCATGTCTGGTAGATTTCATGACGCGAAACTGGTGCTTCGTTACATGCTTGTATACCCTGAAGCCATACACCAAGCTATCGAAACAACAGCTTCTAGAGGGCAGGTGTCAGAAAGAGATTCTAGGTACGGCGGAAAGTGCGAAAAAGAGAAAAGAACTGTAGACTGGCAAACACTGACAAAAACTGAAGCAAAAACACCAAGAAAATACAATAAAACTTTAATAACTTAGGGTCATTGGACGTCTGTAGTACCATACCCAATTCCAACAAAGACGATTTAAGGGGCTCACCAAGTGATTAATGACAAGCTATGTCAGCAGTTGAAACACAGTGGTGGGTTAACTATCGATGACCGTACATAGAATTGTAGTACAGAAGGGAGTGCCGCAGGGCTCGGTATTGGGGCCTCTGTAGTCGACATAACGATTTCAACTAAAAATAACTTCCATTGCTTTAATGATTTCTGACGTCTAAAAGCAAAATGTCCTTTGTCATAGGAATTTGGAGGGAATATCTAGATTTTTATTTGTGAAATAAGAGATTTTTTGGGGGTTTAGTTCAATAGTATTCAAGATATTACCTGTGAGAATATTACGCTTGAATATACATTTTTTTATTGAATTATGGAATGTCTTCATGGCTTAATGTTCATTCATTTCTATTACAGATCAAGAGAGCTGAATTGCAAGCAGTTCCGCAGGTGAGTAGGTACAGTGGATTTCTGACCTGACGAGAGCAGAGTAGCCAAGTGAAGGCTACGAATTTTGCAGAACTAATTTAGTTTAGTTGCACATGTAGCGCAATGACGTATTTACTACACTTGAATATCAAACATTTTCGATGAACCCAAGATTAATTAGGAAACAAGCTCGATATCGAATATGTATGTATGTGTAAATTTATTATTTAGATTGTAGGCTAATTCCTTCTTCTTCTTCAGTTACCTTGATTATTATATTTGGTATATGGGCGATTTTAAAGATAATCTCCTAGATTTCAATTCTATGACCGACTTAAACTGCTTGGTAAACAAGCCCCAAAGCATTAATTATTTTAACCTTTCCGTCGCTGTCTAAACGAGAGATTCTGTTTGACCAACCGATAAGTGCATAATAATGTCAAAATAAGGTCTCACTTCTAATAAATAAAAGCACCACAGCATTAATATATAATTATATTATTAGTGAGGAAATAAAATTATATAGTTCAATTATTTACAACATGATTATGATTCATATATTCATGACATATAATGAAATAAACAAATTACAAATAATGAAATTACAAATCATTCTTAATTATATCTATGTTAACAGCTCCTCCACATATTACTCTATGAATTTTAAACAACCTTTTTAGAATTTTTATGCAAATTTTGTCTTGTTCACACGTTCACTCGTCACAGTGTTGGATCCGTGCGATGTGTCTTCGATAATGAAATGTATGTACATTTTGCTTCGTGCAGCCGGTATTTCATCTTTGGCATACGCGTAACTTAATTATAATTAAAGTGCGCTACGCATGCAAGATGTTTCTAGTAGGTCACCGTTAATTAATTATTAAATAAACGTAAATGCAGCTTTAGCCGAGAGAAAAACTTGGAAATTTTGTAAAAATATAATAACAATCGAATTTTAATGTCATGCACACTTTAATTGCCCCCCACAATTTTATTGCAAGTAATTGTGGTTGTAGATCATCACGGACTGTTCACAGTTGATTTAAACTCAATTAATGTTTTTCAATATACAAGGATTTAAGAAACAGATTAACAATTTAATGACGGTGCTCCTTTATTTACTTTTATTTAATTTCTACCCACTACTTAGCAATACAAAAAGATGCGCTTTACATGCTATAATTGACGGTAAATCTCACATACGTTTTTGATCAATACAATGATTAGTTTTTTCCACTTTTCCCCATCCTATAAAATATTGTGTCAATATGTAGCTGATCAAAGCGGTTCATTCCATCTTCCTATTAGCTGAGAAAAAATTAAAAAAATACACATTTTGATACTGTTGAGGTGGTAGTTCGTACGCTAAGATTTAGGACAAATGTTTGTTTCGGCCCCTCCCACGAAATAGAAGAAACGTTAATTTGAAGACCCCCTTTCTCGTATTGCTTACGCACCGTCCGTCAGCGAGCACGAGATAAGAGAGAAACATATAAAACGAAGAATCGGAACTGTATGGGGTACACTCTTCACGGAAATAAATTGTTAATCGAGGCATGCGGGCAAAATTACACTGATAAATACCCCTTTGCATGAATGTAGAAAGAAACATTTCATTATATAATATAACCACCTGTACAGTATAACAAACGGGGCAAGATGGTTTTCGCTTTTTAGAATAGGGCGATCCAAAAATAAGGAGTATAGTATCATAATAGGGCAGATTTCTTCAAAATTTTGTTGTATTTTAGGGTGAGTGGTTTCTGAATACAGTCCTGTTGAGGAAATACGTACGAAAGTTGGCGGCGCCAGAAAGTCGTGGGATTAACTAGAATAAAATTACGTAACAATTTTGTTGATGCTAGATTCGCTCGTCATCAGTGTGATGTGTGACTTGGTTTTGGTTGATTCAACGGTATGGTTACTTTGAATTTCTAGGGATCTGATTGGCTAGATAGAATTATTTCTATTGGTTGAGAAAGTTGTATATGTCCCAGAATCAGTGAAATGGAAATTTTAAGGTGGTGGGAATTAAGTCGTTGGGACAATACGCGCCAAATCGCGGTAACGCTCTCATTGATGATTTTGCATTGCGAATGAATTTACGTGAACATTCGTGCCAGAGATTTTTGTGTTGAATCGTGCGCGATCAAAGTTTTTTGTGTGAATTTCCATGTAGGGGGGGAAATTGCGTGTAACTACTCTAATTACGAACTATACGAGTAAAATTTTAAACGCGTAAATCAAAATTTTCTGATTTTCAACTTTTCAAGATCAACTAGAATAGTAATCGCCGCTATTTGTGCACTTTTCAATAAGATTTTCTCTTATTGGCGGATTGCGTAATTAGGTGTAAACGCGTGGGAAATCGGAGTTGCATCATTTACGAGGTTAATTTTTGTTGAAATAACGGCAGCAAGAAATGAAAACAAAATTGGAAAATTTGGGTTTTTCTGACCTATCTTCCGAAATTTTCTGGTTTTCTGTAGAGCAGTTTAGAGAGTTTTGTTTAAATAATCACCTTGTATATTGTTTCCCTTTTTGTTCAGTGAAATTAAACTAAAATTTTAGGGACATCTAGAAAGAATTGCTTTGTGTTATTTTAACAGTTTATCTCTGGTCTTGCGATAAGGAGTTCGCTATCGCAGGTGTTTTGTTCGTCGGGTCGGAGGCTGGACGTGTCCTAGACAAATTATAATTATTTCGTATAAAAATTTTGTTAGCAACTAAGTTTAATTTAGCCAGCTGAACAGGTGCTTATGTGGGTGTTTAGTGTCATTACAAATAGCAGTATGTATGTCTCTTATGCCTAAACTGTTCATTCGATTGCAATCAAACTTTGGGGAATGGTTGAACGTATGCCTGCGAAAGATGCTGATGTAGTAAAAGTGAACTTATGTCCCACTCGTCCGATTGCAGGATCCATCCGAGAGCGAGAAATTTTGCCAATTCTTGTCCCGATAATGAAAAAAAGTTCAATTATTTCGATTATTTGTTACACCCCGTATATTATGAATAACGGAAAGCAAACGAGTTCGATGTGAGCAATTCTCCTTCCCTTTTGATTAATCTAGTAGTTGTACTATATTGATATTTTCCCTCGAATTGTTTATAAATCCATTGGTGTTTAAGCGGATTTAGAACGAGAGAGTACCAGCGCAAGGAAGTTGGAAGGTTAAGGGTGTTTATGGAGTGGATTTTTATCGATTATGACTTCCTTGCCGATTTGTGACAACTTTTTAAACAATTTTTGTCACATTGTAGTACCAGGGGGCGAACCTGAAGGCCACCTCTCAGCATTGGAACCGTATTGCGAGAGGACTCAGGAATGTCCGTGAAGTACGGACAGCGGAAATTTTAAATCCCGTGAATCAGAACTCTTGGGCCCTGATAGGACAGAGAACAAAGAATGCATAATGCAATTCAGTATATTTAAATTAGGTACATTTTGTCTACCGGCTGATTGCGTAATTTTATGCAATCGTGGGAAATTTAAAAAAGACCGAGTGGCATTCCTTTGCAAGGTTCAGGATTTTCCACCAATTATACTGCTCGTCAACTTTTTGGGGTCAAACATGAACCAGTTCTTACATGAGTTGTACTACCCAGAGATATCGCTACTGTTAGTAAATAAGGTAAGAATATTTTTTGTTTTTTCGGAATAAAATCAGTACCGTTTTCCTGTAAAGGTACGATAGAGATTAATCTTTTGCTAGAATACTCAGAAATACTTCCCTTAAAGAAATCGGCCATTGAAAATGTAAGCTGGAACCGGATTCGAACGATATGTGTATTTTGTGTGTGGGGCCATTTAGTAGAAAGGAATTTTGGTTGAATTTTAACATTAAAGACCCTTCAGTTGGGTTCAAAACGCATGTTTCCTATTTTTAAGGGTATGAATTGGATTTAAAAATGGAGCAGTAATTATTATCATTATTGGTAAAAAAAAGTAGGTAGTGCACACTTAGGTAGAGAGCGTATGTCAAGTGGTTTAAATCAGGAACGGGACGAGTTGATATATTTTTTCCGGTATACAGAAAAAGTCCACTTTCCTTGAAGGTAATTGCTCTAAAGACCAATAATCATGAGCTAGCCGAGTACGAGTAGGCATCATTAGTTTTGTAACTAACCGTTACAACGATTCTAAAAATTCAGAAAGCAATTCATGTAATGTAAAGCTGTTAATTTTCCGGGGGTTCCACAATTGATTTTCCTGCTTTTTGATTCGAGTAAAGTGTCTTTTAATCTTTCGCAGCTATACCCCGATGAACTTATGTCCAAAATTTGCTGTCGTCGATCTACACTACAGAGTAGGTACGACTAAATTTCAAGATTGAGTTTGGGGCATTCTCAGTTCCAGTGAATGACGATATAAGACTAAGGTCATGCGGTGTACTGCCTGTAGTCGAAGCTATCTTTCCCACAGCAAGTCCAGAAATGCTTCATTCAATACAATACATGCAATGTGTTTGGCCGTTTTTGCAAACGAAATTGGTCAACATCGCGCGCAATCTCGGTCAAGATCAGCAAAAATTAACAATTCAGTGGGCACAATAGGGCAATTTCCCTGGAAATGAAATCCTTCTTCTACGTGCTAGAAGGTTTTTCTCCCCTCTCCCCTTTGGTTCCAGTATTAAGCCAACTTGAAATCTTCCAAACCCAACAACAAGTGTATTATTACATAAAAATTAACAAATCTCAACTGAAATCCACTTAAAACTATCGTGCCGAACACGAAAGACAAAATAAAGAAACATCCCCGTTATTTTATTGCGGTACAGCGCTATAGAAACGAAAACTGATAATGAAGGCGTCATTGTGTAAGGAGAGAGGAATAAAATGTAATAAATAAATTCAACTCAATTTCCACAAATTTACTCCTGCCCTCAACTAAATAACTTATCAGGCGGCCGAACATTCCCCTACAGCATAAAACATCCTAATGTGAATTTCGAATTAAAGAAGCTCACTTGTGTCGTACATCGTCGTGTGGACAGAGGTTCAACTCCCAAGCGGTGTCCCCCTACTTTAAATGCCATAATCTAACAAAGAGCAAGTGCGATGTGAAATTTTTAATGACATTTTACACAATAGTGGGAGGGTCGCGGTTAGCATTCGTCCATATAAAGTCTTTAGATAGAATTAACATTTTAAAACGTACAAAAGTAAGTCAATTACGGTCTTGTCTTTTTTTTTCCTGTGACAGCTTAAATAAAACTTGCACGTCAATACTTTTTCACGCCTAATGTAATCAATTAGGTTTCTATTGCAGCTGCTAATTCATTTATGTAACGTTAATGCCCGACTATTATAACGTAGGTACACCTACCGAAAAGCTTTCTTAAAAATGCTTTGTGGATTTTGGTAGCCGTTAATTACCCATTGTTTTGTAGCGGCATGATTTATGTCTACTTCGAGGATATGTAACTAATTCGTCTCCCATGATCGCAAATAAATTATTTTCCCACTGAAATTGCCACTGCACTAATAATTACACTTAGGTCGATACATACAATTAATCCATTGTTTTTGGATAATTTGGTACCTAATCAAATTTTAAAAGGTGCGGATTCAGAAGCTGTTAGGAAAATCCTGTAGAATATCTGCTATATTATAATGTATGGTCAATATAGTACAATCATGCATCTGTGACTCAACATTATTCAACTCTGCCAATTCGAAAAGCACTGTTTGGCCAGAATACGGGAACAGAAGGAGGTTCCAAATAAGAATGGAAGGAGTGGAGTTTTCCAAGTACAGTTATATTCTGGCGATTTAACCTATACCTCTTTTGTAGAATTCTCAAATTGGTGTTTGACCGAGTTTTCTCACATTTTGGAGGCTATGAAATTGGATTGATTCAATACGTAAGTGACCGCCATTTGCTGAACTATTGATAATCTCGTACAATTGTTTTTAGGAATCCTCTTCGTATTATATGAACTTCGAATCATTGCTGTAATATGCAAAACCGTCAAAAACCGCGAGCTCTCAGACCTTACCCCAAGTTTCCTGAAGGTATATAGTTAAACTATAATCAAAATTGAAAAATTATCGTATGCAATAATGAAGTTTGACACATAGCAATCTAGATACGGGCACGTGTAAATTTTAAATGTCATTATTCAAATTAACACAGCAATTGTTTTTTACTTTCCTCACTCCAGAAGAAATCACATTTTCTTCGCTCTTTTTAGAGCCAAATAGTTGTTTCTAAAGAAGTTTTAGAAAAAAAAACTATTGTTGACGGCACTGACTGCTGAAGTTCAAGCTGTCAAGGCTACAAGAAACAGCTCCGTTGTTGGAATTGCGAAGAAATTGTGCATCTTCAGAATCGATGTCGTAAGACTACTTAATGAAGTCAACTACGAAAGCAGGAAAACCAAAAAAAGTCGATCAAAAAGAGAAAACTTCGATTTATGTAGACGGTTTAGTGGATGGAAAACCAGTATCCCTATTTGGAGATACCGCCGCGACAAGAACAATAATGGCGCCCCGTATTTGGTTAAAACAATTATCAGCGTATCATTGGCAGGTAAGGACAGCGACTGGAGCTGCACGATGAAGCGATTATACTTGGGGTATGACCGGCATGGGGAAATATCTGGTGATTCGTCCACTTAAGTGCGGTCTGTCGCAAGTGATTTTAAGCTAGGATATGGCATGATTGGACCAAAATACCGGGGAAATATTTCATTTTTGTATTGCGGTAGTGATGATTTAAAATATTCCGGTGTAAAAAGTCAGTCCCGGTTCGTTTGATGAATGTGAACTTTTATCCGATAACTTTATCGAAATGGGGTTCTCGGATTAGCTGCGTTATCCGCGAGTGCGGTGAATACGAGCAATTCGATGAAATGACACGTGTAAAGAATTGGCAGGCCAACTCGCAATAGAGTCTGCCTTACTCATAAGACAACAAAAGATAAAGAAGTAATTTGAGACAGGGATCTGGACCGGACCGAAAAATACCGAAAACGATAATTTAGCCACTACCATTTTTAAAACACTATACTTATATTTGTTGAATATATGTATATGGTTTTCTTACTTACAGCCCCTTTTTTGTGTGAATGCGATTTAGGAAATAAGAAGAATGAGGACGAACATCATCCAGCAATGCTCATATTTTGTTTAAATTATTTTCTGTTTCTCTTTGTATCAGTCGCTCTGCGATATAGGTTTATCTCCTCGCCAAGACCATTCTAATTTTGAATCAAGTAAGCAACCCGGTAGGTTTCGGTTTTTTTACGCATGCATTAATTGATAATCATTTTTCACTTGAGACCAAAACAATCATTATATACCAAAAAAAAAAGATGTTGAGAACCAGAATCGTTATAAATATGAACCAGAACCGTATTTTGAAAAGGTCCGAAATCGAAAACAAAATCGAAACCGGAACCGGAATTCCTTTTAAAGCCGGAACCCGGGCCGGAACCGTTAGAAACATTTTTTCGATAACAGATCAAATAGAAGAACTAACCTGGTGTTGGTAGCACAAGGTAAATACCAAGAATGTACATCCCATTCGATAATCACATAGAGCTCTTCCGCTAGCAAAACGAGGGGAGGGACACAGCCGATTATTTATTGTCCCCCTCTTGTTCTGGGCCCTCAACAGGTTTTCGCCCAATTACAGTGACCCGCATAATGCTTTTTAGAGGTGCCCCTGCAGAAGGTCTTAAATGCTATACTACTCCGGTATTTACCTTACGAATTAGTGAATTAGCCGGCCCGTGTGGCGCATTTCAGTTAAAGATGAACTGTGGTGCTAAGGGTCTCTGGTTCAAATCCGTGTTCGGGTATGGATATTTGTAAATGTATAGTGGGTTGGGTTGGTATATCAGCCTTGGCTGAAACCCCGCCGACTCAAAAATAAAGGCAAAATAAATAAAACAAATTAGGAAAACTGCAGGAAAACCTAATTCGGAGTAGCCGGTAGAGTGCTCGAAACTGATCTATGGAAATTCCCATCTCTGCCACAGATGAAAAATTCACGTCAACGCAGGTTCGAACACCCGACCTCTCGGCTATGTAGCCCAACTGAGTCACACATACGGTTATAAATGGAATGGAACCTGAAGGTGTTATCGAGGCGATAGTGCTTGCACTTCGCCTGCTGTATTGGTTAAAAAGAAGTTTTTTTTTACTTTCGATTTAGAAAGCGTTTATTGGAAAGTGAAAATGGCTCCAGAAGATGGGGAAAAGACGATATTAGGATTATGGAATGCCGTTTGGATTATGTAACCCGCGACATGTGAACGTCCCATGGAACATGTGCTAAAGACGTTATCGTGGAAATCTTGTTCAATCTGGTCACTTTGGGGCAAAGAAGATACTTGACAATTTACGCCAAAAGTGGATAACGTGTGCGGCTAGTATAGCCGACCAACAGCTTCTATGAGACAGTATAACGTGAGAGAATTGCGATTGACCTTTTCCGGAGACTGATAGCGGCAACCAGAATATTTTAGTGGTCATTCATTACTTCAGCAAATGGATCGAGGCGTACGCTGTGCCGAATCAGGAGACGGTAATCGTCGCTGAAGTGTTGGCTAAAAAATGGATCTGTCCATCGATCGATTTCGATCAAGGAAGCAATTTTGAATCGGCCAATTTTCAAGATCTTTGTAAGTTTTTAGACATTAATAAAACCAAACCACATCCTAAGTGGGTTGGTAGCCCCGGTTATGGTTTATATTCTGTGGTACTCCTCGAGGGTGCACTCAGGTAAAATGGCGTCGACCAGGTTCCGGATTTGGATCGACTCAGCTGTACACGCTAATGCGGCTTAACATTCACGATGTCGAGACAAAGCCAAGCAATCGGGAACTTGATACACGAGGGTCGAAGGCCCCACAAGTTGCAAGCTTCCGGTATTTGATTATTCGTCTTTCAAGCACTGGGTAAATTACAATGGATGGCGACGTTGATGATGCAGGGACAGGTGATCGAATGATACAGGATGAACGGGATAAACGGAAAACGGTATTGACGGGAAATCGCATGAACGGTTTATCAGTTTCAGGTTTGGATAGCAGGTTTTCGCAGGTCACAAGTGACAGGAAGAAGTGTTTGGTGAAGCCAAGGGATCTTACATTTATACAGGCATGATTACTGATAAGACTATAGGAAGTGGAAATGCCATTTTGTTATCATTTGTTAGCGACATCTACTGATCGACAATTGTGTCTAAGGACAATATACTTAGTTTGTATAGCAGCGTTTACACGCTCTATAATTAAAGTAACGAGTACATTGGGGAAGCATTGGCATGGCACCTGCTGGGCTATCCCCTGTTGACACAAGCCAATCATTATAAATGGCGAGGGTGTGTTTGCTGCAGGCTTCAACTCCTTGACACCCGAACTACAGAATAATCTCTCCATCCGGCTGGTTACGCTTTACACTTGCTTCGTGATTGGAGAAAGGTATGTCTTCATCGGTTTTCTGGACAGCACCACCTTAGGCCCCGTAGCCTTTGCCTGAAATCCTCCTGGCATCCACGGGCACGCCCGTACTTTTTTATTTTAGCTCGTCTACTACTGGAGTCATACTCACTAAACTGCTCTCTCTTGCTCCGGCTCTTCTAGGTTGGCATCCCCTCCATTTATATGGACGTTATTAGCTTGGTGGGGATCCACAACTGGTTTCACGTCTTTCACATGGGCTCGGGTTTTCCTTCTGTTTGAATTATTACTGGAGAAAAAATTTTCCAGATTTCGTAGGGTCCCTCGTATTTCGGTGTTAATTTACTCATTATGCCTTTTCTTTTGTCGGATAGTGTGTGTTGTTTACAGTATACTCTTGGTTTATACGATCTTCTGTGCAGATTATAGTACCTTCTTTGGTTTTCAAATGCTTGTACTAAGCTGTCTCTCGCTAATTGACGCATTTGGTGCAGTCTTTCCATAATTTCTGCCTGCTCCTGAGGTTCCAATGCGGTACTATTCTCTTCCCCTTTGTTTGGTTGGTACAATCCTCAGTGGCGAAAGGGTTTATCGGTAAACCTGCAAAATAACTGGAAGAGTCCATACTCCATTGTGAGAAGAATCAACGACGTGGTGTGCCGGGTTAAGAAGACGCCCAATGGTAAGCCGAAGATGGTGCAGTTTAAGACTGGCATCGTTTGCTGGAGACAACAACCAACCACCGAGAGCTCGCATACCAAGTAAGGAAAAATCATGATATTTGATCAGTTCGAAGAGTTGTATGGCAACCACAGGAGGGCTTGTTTTGGTGTCACCACGTGGAAGAACCAAGAGCTGTTTGTGTTATGAGCAGAATACTCTCTAGCCTTCGAATGTCCCGAGAAATAGCTTTGGTATTTAAGAAAAAATTCGACCGAGTGGAAGAACTACAGAAAACAAACCGGATTATCAGGTGATGTGAAATACCCTACAGGATTGGAGGAAGAAGATGCTGCAGACGAAAAATTGCAGTACCTAAGTTCAGCTGTGGATTTGATGGTCTTGATTGGCGGAAATCGGTGATATGCTGAAGGTAATCTTACACGGTCTTACTATAAGTCCAGAGATATTGTTGTAAAGCTGCAATGTGTCGTTTCCTTCATGATCCTCGGTCCGATATGTTGAATTTCGGGATCAAAGAGGTTTTAAGGAGGGGTAACAATCAAGTGAGTTGAGGGTGTGGAAAAGCGGTGACACTAGAATTTTTAATCTGTTTTGTAAAAGTGTGGAAATAAATACATGTCAGTAGTGACCACAAAATATGTATGTCCATCCCCCCGTTCGTCCGTTTAACCTTTTTAGTGGGTTGATGTGACATTGCACGATCTGAGCCCGTTGCTAGATCTCTCCGTATTGGAAGTGTTCTATTGATCTTAAAAGATCTCGAACACACTAACAAAAGGAAGTAGAGAATACGTCTTGCCCATCATTTATCGGCAGACGTACCTCTCTTTTTATTGATATCGCAGCATAAAAATCCCCTTTATTGTTGAAGGACAGGACCAAGTGTGAAAGAAACAATAGAGAATTGGCGCAAGTACGAATACTTACAAGCAATTCATCAATTCTGAGAGCTCCGTTAGACACCACTCCTGTATGACTGCAGCATTACATTACAATCGAGCCCATCATGAGTATTACACATACCTACTTGCAAACGTACCCGAGAAAGATAACGAAATCATGCCCCAAAACTTTGTTCAAAATAGCGTCTTCAAATTTCCAAGGTGCCATAATAAGGAAAATAAAAATGTTGAATAACATGTAAATGCTTTAGATAAGCTCTCAGTGGAGTAATATGACGATTGAATGACACAAAATTGCGTTTTAAGGACCAACTGCGCCCACGCTCGAGTCCCTCCAGCAACCTGTTGATTGCATTATGTATCACAAGGATGCTGCTGCTCCATTCAAACAGGTACCGCGATGTTATTGCATGTTATACTGTGCGAAATCTGCATTTAAACGATTGCGAGAAGAGGCACCTATCCCATTTTCGAGTTGCACAGGCATACGATTAAAAATTGAGTGCGAGAAGGCTGTTAGCGTGTAGAAGAGGGGAATTATCTCAAACAAGATGAAAGCAAGCTTATATTAATGGCACCGCACTAACACAATTGAAAGTTTAGCAAGTGCTTGTCTTATTATCATTAGCTTTAAACGTTCCGATTCGTGCTTCCCGAATTGATGATTCACTTCAACAACTATTTTCGAAAAACAAAGAGTTAATCCCTCTGCTTTTTTGGATTTTCGCACACGATGCGGCACTCATAATTTTTTTTCCTAAACAACGTTATAGACGCTTCGCGAGTTTACGATTTGAAATTTTATAACTTTATAGCGACATTCCGCAATCTTATTAACTTCTAATTTGGCTTTTATTGTATCCGAAACGAGGAGTGGCTAGCGTTTACTTTCTTCCGGCTTCCTCTTTGGGATAGATTTGCATGACTACGGAAATATAGCGAAAAATAATTATTGTACAGCATATAAAATCACTTATTAAATATTTCTATGTAGCTACCAGGGTAAACACTTCAGACGAACAAAGGGGGACATTGATTTAATGATTATCTGCCCACTTTTGTCTCCGTTATTTTGAACGAAGAGTGTAACATTCTTGGCAGAATCCCAAAAACAGTCTGACTTCCCTGCGCAAGTATCAGTTCTTCATTTTAAAGATTTTTCTTTTACTTTCTTCAGTACATCCATCATTCCCTATTCTAGTGTGTTTTGTTTTTAGCATTGGAAATGCTTATCTTTGTGTGTGGATATGAAGTTACCAGTTTCGTCAAGCGGAAAAGAAGACAGTGGTGTCGCGTCAAGTGGTGATTGTACCGACTCGGGCGCAATCGGTAGATTAAAGAAAAGTCGCGGATACTACCGATATGGTACTTAATTAATAGTGTGCAATTGCTTTGTTAATTCCAATCTAAAATTCTCGCATATCTCTCGTGGTAGTAGTACAAGCATGTTATGATGAGGCTTATTATTCAGAGAGTTTACGTGATATAGTGATCCCGGGTGAATAAGGCATTATATGGCGTTATACGGTTATCATTTCCAATGTTTTCGATGGCTGCATGGATTGCGAAATCTGTGAATTTTACTATTTAGGGGAAGTTTAAATCCTTTATGGAGTCCGAGTAATATCGAGTTCAGCCGAAAAACAAAAAAATATAACCATTCACATATGCCGACGATCAAAAACAGTCACAATGTCAAAATCACCGTTCTTATTTGGTCAGTAGAATGTCCAATATTTGGAAAGTTTGTGTGGGTTACTTAGTGGGGTTGAGTATTGTTACGTTATCACAATTCGTAGTGATAAAGATGTCAAGAAGGTGTAGTATATTAAGGAGGGACAATGATACATTTATTCATTTATTCATTTATTCATTTATTCAGTTATTCATTTATTCATTTATTCATTTATTCATTTATTCATTTATTCATTTATTCATTTATTCATTTATTCATTTATTCATTTATTCATTTATTCATTTATTCATTTTAGTCATTTATTCATTTATTCATTTATTCATTTATTCATTTATTCATTTATTCATTTATTCATTTATTCATTTATTCATTTATTCATTTATTCATTTATTCATGTATTCATTTATTCATTTATTCATTTATTCATTTATTCATTTATTCATTTATTCATTTATTCATTTATTCATTTATTCATTTATTCATTTATTCATTTCTTGGTGCTAAATGCCGATAAGAATAGTTTCTTTTTTACATTATATTTTATGCATTCAATATTTTTTTAAACCGCCATACAGAATATGTGCTCTGTTGAGGAATCTGTGGAAAAGAGATCCATATGACCCATAAGACGTTCAGGGAGGTAAAATTTGATTATATTATTATATTCTATGTTATATTATATTTACATATTATATTAGAAGAATGGTGGTAAATGGGAGAGAGTAATATGTAACAGAATACTGCTAGCGCTGTTTATTTAATTTGCTTTGCTTTTTAGATTGTAATTATGCCACATGGATGGCACAGGCTGTTGTAAGGGCGGTTTCTTCCAAGCTGGATCTGGAGTTGAATTTTTGTATGGTTGCGCGATTGTTTTAGATCGAATATTACAAAATATACACAGTGGGACACATTTGTTCAAAATATTTATGGAGTGTACTTGATCGTTTTGTTGAGTCAGATCCGTTTCGTTATCAGGTTATTACGCAGCCTGCGAACTGCTAATTCTTGCGCTAAGTAACCAGAGGCTTCTGGAAAATTGGATTTCTAGAGATGCGGTTGACGAAAAGAAATTAATCCTATTGGCGGAACAGAGGAGCGGCCATTTTGGAGGATTTTACCTCACACGAAGATGGTTCGAAAGCGTGACTATAAAGCAAAAATTACGCCAAAGAGTATGCGAGCATTGCGTTGTGCGATCGATAGGAACATTGAAACGAGTGTTCACGAGGCGCAAGTTGTAATGATAATGATTGTCTAAATCCACCACGAATCTGTCATAATGACACAGTTGTAGAAAGTATACCCTGGGATTATTTCCATGGTAATTAAATGAAAAGACCACCTTGTATTTTTGACGTTATTTTTATCATGAGATTGCATTAAGTTAAAAGACGCTGGAGAGATGATTAGTAGAAATTGATTCGCGTGGAGAACCGTCTGTAAAAAGTTCACCGATTAACTTGGAACGCCTTTTTGGTATGAATCGCCGCTTAGCATCCTCCGCCTTATACGGTCCAGAGGGCAAGGAATATATCATTGCTATTAGGGTATAATTAAAAACACATGTATAATAGTTGTATATTGTTTATCATTTATTAAATCGTGAAGAAATAACATAACCTATTAAGAAATTAAAGTTGGCACTCACGAACTGGGCTCACTAATGTTAAAAACAACACTACCAACTGAAAAACAATCTTGAAATTTGAAGTTATTGAAGTAATATATAATCTCACTTTCGGCGAAATGAACTGAACTTTGAATAAAGATTGTGAAAAATTTAGGCCTTCTTCCGCAAATTTTTTAATTGGAAACGTGTTATTAAAGTGCCCGCTATCCAATTCTATCAATTTCATGATCGTACCAGGGGGGCTTATTAGCGTCACCCACTTTTGTATCACTTACACATGCGCAGTAGCTGCATATTTCGCCGGCTGTGCCAGACCTTTGGTGCTTATTACAGCTGTACTTTGAATGTGGACAGTTACAAGCTTGATACAACCATCGTTTAAAGTTCAAAGGTTGGTCGCCGTTCAAAGTCCACACGGTTTGCTCACAGTTCAAAGTCCAAAGGTTGCTCACCGTTGCGCGCTGTGCGAAGTCCATTCCTCACCGTTCAAAGTCCAAAGGTTGGTCGCCGTTCAAAGTCCACACGGTTTGCTCGCCGTTCAAAGTCCACACGGGTTGCTCACAGTTCAAAGTCCAAAGGTTGCTCACCGTTGCGCGCTGTGCAAAGTCCATTCCTCGCCCTTCAAAGTCTAAAGGTTGCTCGCCGTTCAAAGTCTACACAGTTTGCTCAGGGATTAAAGTCTAAACTAAAGGTTGCCGGCCGTTCAAAGTTCAAAACTTCCCTCACCGTTAAAACGTTATTTATGAAAGTTACGATGATCTTGAGGTGTGAGATCAAGGTGAAGTTAACAGTTTTTCGCCCACCCTTCGGGGTGGTTAAGAACCTAGTCAGGGACTGTGAACTGTATAGAGGGTTACATTGATTACAGAGATTGCAAGCAAATACTTTACCTCAATAGGTACATTATAATAGAACCATCAAAGTAATTACAGAGAAAGTATAACACAACCACATACATACATATTTTGATGCAACGTGACAACGGACAAATGTTAGAGTACGGGAGAGAAGGTTATAGGGACAACAAATAATCTGCAGATCTATAAGAAAGGAGTTCAGGGACCGGCAAGGGTGAAAAGGGCGTAAAGAGGCACTGATAGTGTGAGAGTGAAAAACATGTGGTATAAAAGAGGACAAGAAGAGAATGAGGCTTAAAAAATGTATGAAATGTAAGAGAGAAAAGTAAGAGTGGCGTAACAGCGAATGGTTGTGGGAAGAAAACAGACTGGAAACGTGCAGGAGGCCCGCAGAGGTTCAATTTGAACGAAGTAGGCATAAATTGGCCGTAAAGGAACGTGGAATCGCATATTCCACGTTCCTTTAAAGGGCGTGAAAGAAGCGAAGAGAGCGTGAACGGTGTCGGAAGAAGACGGGAAGGAGGCGTCAAGAAGGAGCAAGGAAGCATAAAGTCGTAAAAATAGCGCGAAGGAGAGAGACGTAGAGGAGCTGCGAAAGTAAGACTCAAAGAAAGCCTAGAGCAGACTAAAAAAAAAGGGGGCAAAATTGATACGTGAAGGGATCAGAAATAAGCTGCAACGGAGAGTTGGCAGAAGGGGAATGAGGGCAGGATGCAGGAACGTTGCAAAAATGTGAAGAGTGAGTGAGCTTTTATGGCTATAAAATGAGAATGAAGAGTAGAGTCTTGAAGGAAATGGAAAAAGGGTGAAAAACCGTGAAGGCGGAAGATCTGGACGAAAAGAAACGGAAGCATGAAAGAGTCGCGAATGATACATGAAGTATATCTCGCGGGAGCATAAAGAGGAGGGAAAATGCATACAGAGCCTGATACAGAGTGATTGATGAAGACGCATAAGGGAGGCCAAAGTGTTTGAAAGCGGCGTGTAAGAAAAGCCATGTAGAAACTAAGCGATGAGAGAACCGTAAAGAAAGAAATGTAAAGAAAGGAAGCGTGACCAAATGAGACGTGAAAAAATAGAGAGAAAAGACGAGGGCATGAAAAAACCGTACAATATTCGTGACGAAGAGGCACTGAAAAGCCCAAAGAAGTCATGAAGGTGGTATTGAGGAGGCGTGAAATGGAGCGTGAGAGAAAAAGATGTGAAAGAACGAAGTGTAAAAATGCGAAGGAGGCCTGAAAGAAACGAAATCCAGGAACAAATAGCACCATTTTCCTATATAGAACCTTCGAGTTAATTAGAGTCAGTTTTTGTGTGGAGGTTTCAATGCCCGTAAATTTGTCTTTGAGGCCCATCCTGATGTCTGGTTAAAATGACATTGTCGATTGCCAATAAACGTTTAGTATTAAAACAGCTACCTACCAATAATCCCAATTTATTTTTTTTTCATATCAACAAGGCCGAGTTTTTTAGGTTAACCTAATTATATTCGCCTATTACTATCAGCTATCTATCACTATTAATCAAGTAATACTTAATCTAAGTATTAATCTACATCTAATTCGGCAGTTTATTATGTCTACTTTAAATGTGAATACATAATCAAAATTAAGATTTTACACAGGATTAACTTAATCTTCTATATGCCAAACACACATACAAATCTATTCAAATAGAAATGAATTAAAATTTATCAAAATTAGGTGTACGAAACCAAATCTAGATTAAAATCGCCAATACATGCTATGTTATTAGATATTTAGTTGTTTAAAATTACTTAGTTCTTGCTTTTCGTATTAGGTAATCGAAGTGCAATAAAATATTGGCAAGGATAAAAGTATTTACCTACGGAAATGGAATCGCGTGCAACTCCCATAAATGTCCCAATTCGATATGAATATTCGATCAGAACAATTCACGTGAAGTAAATCCGAAGTCAATATTAAAGAACCTATTATTATAATCAATAAGTATAAACAATAGATATCGGCGAGGCTGTGGGTAGAAATGGTATAGGAAAAACAGGGAGTGGTACCTGTAACATATGTACTGGTACCAATAATAATGTATATGATAAAAGCATAATAGCCACGTATAGATATTTTACGTAATCGTGGGTGTGATTTGCATGTACATGTTTAGGTATTTATAAAAAGAGGTCTTTTTTTCATCGGTAAATAGAATGCATAGGTAAATCACATACTGCGACCGGACTGTTATTTTGCATAGTGCAGGTGGAACAGGATGTGGAGTAACCAGTTAACGAGGCGATTAAACATTATTAAAAGGACTCATTTTTATTAATTTATCAAATTGACCACATCACAATTTAGCATCGTCATCGTTTAAAACCCATAGCATGTTAGGTTCAGTTGGACTTTCTCTTTAAAATCATATCATGAAAGTTAATTACTTTAAGCGTTACGATTATGCATTGTCTTCATCACACGAGATGCTAACGGCAGTCTAACGGGGCCTCTTCTTAATCTACACATTAGAGTAAATGATCAAAAGTTAGGGAATTGGGAACGTACGCAATAAATAGTGAAAGTAGTTTCTTGTTTTCAACGCTCGTAGGTACCTGCAGAAGAAAGGGCTGACAGCGACATCAATTAGACGTACAGGTACTCAATTACTGGTTTAGGCGGGTCAGCTCGGGAGTGCAAGAATGATTAGATTCGTCTGAATTGCCTCGAGAAGACATTCAATTGTGATCGAAGATTAAAATCTATACCTTACTACAACCGGTACTTTGACCTCAGAGGTAGCGAAAATAACGCAGTTTTAGGTAATTGTAACAACTTCTTGTGATGTAACTACAACATATTTAGGGGTCGCGTAACGATGTCGTTACACAGCGATTATCGTTCGGCAACGACTTGCGCTGTTCTGGGTGGTTTCGTAACAAAAATAATTATGGCGGTAAATTTGTGATTATTTTCCGACAAGCCCTAGCCCCTCGTTGAGTCAGGTTGAAGGTAGGTTTTCGGACGGAGGAATATCAGCTTTTGCAGGAAGTCATGCGATAGAATCATTAAAAACCGCATAAGTAGCGTAACTTACGCTTAAAGTTATGGGAATGGCAAGTTGCACCCCCTGTATTTAACATTATTCAAAGTTTGATCGTGAAATCAGGTGGAATTTTATTACAAATAGGCACATAATTGATTAGTTTTATTTAATACCTTTTCTGTAAAAATTGTTCAATTATTTAGTAGGTTTTAATTGTTCTTTTTTCATTTAAGACGTAGGACATAAGAAATATGTGAGTAAAGGGATTATTGCGTCTATTCGAGAATTATTTAGCAGATGTTTGATAGGGGACTTTATCAAAGTAAAATTTAATTGATTTATTTATTTTTTTATTTATTGTGTAATGTGATTTAAACAAGTGCTCGCATGTCGTTGGCCCTTGCGGAAAACGAAAAATGGGATAGAGATGGTTTGGCGACTTAAAGAGGTTTGCGCACCGATGTGCGAGGCGGGCTCGGTTCATTTAACCTAGCGTACGTAACAGTCCGTTGCATGTAAATTCAAATACGCATTTTCTCCTGCAGTCAACCGGTATTTCGAAGTAGAGTTTGTCAGTTAAACTGACTGTCGTTGAAGATCGAGTCGTTACCACAACGATATCGTTTGTTAACGATAATATACAGAATGCACCCCTAGGGATCATTGATCAAAGAGTCGTGGTGCTAGAATAAAAAGGTTCATGAAATGATCAAGTCAAAGAATAAAGCTAAGAAAGAATGAGACAGGCTAAGGAGTGAGAAGAACAGAGAAGCTTACAAAAGGAGATAGAAATAAGTTAAACCGGCAGTAGCAATAGGATAAGCAAAGACTTATGAGCTGTACGAAGAATTGAATACACCTGGAAGAGCACAGCATAGTAATAGCCAGGGATAGGACCTCAAGGGACTTTACTCACGTGAGGCAAGTGAAAGATAGTGAGGAAGTAGTGCTCACAAGTGAGGAAAACATCAGGAATGAGTGGGCGACTACTTCAGGGAAATATTGAAACAAATGGGCCAAATGATCGAGAATGTTATATCTGGGATGGAACGTGAGAAAATCGCTGAAGCGTTAATGAGAATAAAAAGCGGCAAAACTTTACGGCCTGATGGAATACCAGCAGAGGCATGGAATTCTTTGGGTGCGGAACGAGGGGTTGACCACTACACCAAATCTTGTACACCACATTTATTATTTACAAAACTTACAAATTATTTACTATACTTACTAAATTTTCAATATCTACCAAATATTTACTACATTTACTAAATATTTCCTATATTTACAAATATTTACTAAATTTTCAATATACATATTTACCAAACATTTACTAAAATATTTACAAATTAGCTTCATAATCCCAATAATTTAAATAATACATCAAATTACACCAATTCAATTAAAGCGTTTTTTCATTGTTTGCGTTACTTCTTATGGAATTAATAGAACGCAAAATATATGGATTAGATATGAATTTGCCTAAGGGTTTACGGGATAAACCTTTACAGCTTCCTAGAATAGTTTTTGTTTTTTTTACATTTAAAAGAAAGTTTAATTTACCCCAGACGAATTTTTACATTTGATAAGTGACCTCGTAATAAGTGACCATTCTTGTGTTCTTCAGCCCAGTCTTCAGCTGGAGCTGCGGCAAATATGAATATTGTTTATGAATATTGTCGCACAAACACGTAATATTAGTAGGAAGGATTATGTAACATCTGCCTTCGACAATTACCGTCGCCATATTTCTAAAATATATTTGATCACGAGGGGCGTACTGTATTCCAGTGGCGTATCAAACTTGTAATTTTTTAATGCAATATCCTATATTTTATTGCAGATTTGGAAAGTACCTACTTAAAAAGTATTTAATTTTTATGTAACATGTTATACCCTTAACTTTAACGATTTCGCTGTTGACGCTGTTATAACCTATTTGCCTCAAAATTTTACAGTTTTTCGCTGTTTTTTTAAAGAAACTAAAAAACGCCGAGCACTAAGTTTTGAATTGAGACACAGGTTAAGACCTCTTCCACTGTCACATAATTTTTTTAGGTAGTTTATCGAAAAAATAAAAGTTTTGAATAACCTTTGCCAAATGTCATATTTTTTAAAAAATATTAAATGCCACCCCCATAAACAACTGAAACGCCCGTGGATCTTAATGTGTTCTGCCATTGTACACTCGTGAGCCCAGCAAACAATTCCGGTAACATTCTCCAAGAATAAATAACCATATCTAACCATTTCTACTTGTGTTTGTAACATTGTCACAACGTTGATAAAAAAACAATCATAGACTGCGACACTTTACTGTTAATTGTTCCAATTGAACATCTTTTGTTATATCATGGCAGACTTGGATTTCGAAAAGAATTTTTTTTACAAATTGGCGTTTCGACTTGTTTTTTCTCTCAAATTTTCTTACGAAATGTGCGGTTTTGTTTATCAGTGAAAATTTTGTAAGTTTTGGCTATCTAGAAATATAATTCGTTTAGGGGGGTGCTATTTGAAATTTTTTAAAATATCACATTTAGTGAAGAGCATTCGAAATTTTGTTTTTTTCGATAAAGTACCTAAAATATGTGACAGTGAAAGAGACCTCAATTCAAAACTTTAGTTTCTCTTATTAAAATTCGAAAGACTGTCAAACTTACTAGCACTTTTCACATTTGGGGTGTTCTATTTAAAAAAACATTTGATACGCCACTGCAATACAGCACGCCCTTGGCGATAAAAATATTTTAGAAAGAGGTCCACGGTAATTGTGTACAATTTTGCTCTAAGATTTTTTTCGGTATCTTTTAGGGTAAAGGGATTATCTCGGACTCGATCTCGGAAATTATGATCCGAGGAGCCTTAGATGCTACACCCTGTATGAATTTCAAAACATCACTTTAAGCACTGCTGAGGAAACATGCGAGTACTGGTAAATTATTTTAATTTCCAAAGCCTCCACGACACGGTATATTTTCCAATTTTTCCTAATATTTAGTGACATTTACGAATATTTACGGGCATTCACAATTATTTACTGATATTTACTAATATTTACAATATTTACTCAGCACTGTACACCATATTTACTGGGTGGTCGACCCCTCTGTGTGGAAGGTGTAGGATCTTCTGTAGTTTAGGGGGTACAATATCGGAGGAACAGTTCGGTGTCATGCTAGGAAAAGGTACATCAGATACGCTGTTCGCCTCGATGCAGCTAAAGCAAAAAGTAACTACACCATGCCCTCTGCGGTAACATGCAGAGAGCAGTGTGGGATAACCCCATCTACTTTCTTTGGGATAGAGTCTTGCAACAGGTATCACTTTCGCATTCTTCCGTCGCGCCCTCTATTTATCTCGGCAGCTCACCTTATATCTTTGTCTTCTTTCTCTCTGGCGCTTACTATTTCCCTTATTAGTTTTGAATTTCCCATTTGGAGAGTCATGAAGATAGCGGATCCAAATCGAGTTTTTGAAAGTTGCGTATCTTGCTGTCGTAATCTTTCTGCTAAAAATTCATCTTTCACTCGCTCGACACCCGGAAGAGCGTTCAAATTGGACAAACATGTGGATGCAGTAATAACATGAGTTTTAGCGGTTGCATAGCATGGGGTATTCGATCCACATTACACATTTCGATAAAAAAAGGCGATCCGATGACATGTTTTATTCTTTTCTACTTTCTTCTGTTCGATTCGATCCCATCCGATCTTGATTAGATTATTTTTATTCTACTCCGTTTATTCGATTGCATCCCGGTTCTATCCCAACTCTACCTTCCCGCTACGAGCCAGGATTTGACGTCAGCAATTTTTGGTCTGATTCTACGAATCCCAAATGGAGGGCGATCCAGTTTTCCAATGTTGGACGACTCAATGGGTAGTTTTAGGCGTCGTATAAATAAGGTAAAGTGTATTTTTCTATTTGTATTTAATACGGACCGCACCGTAAATAGAGACATTCTTGAAAGACTCGATCCCATCATTCTGTAACTGTGTGAAACGTTTAAAAGGAATAATTCACTGTAACCAATATTCGGGTATGAACTTAGATAGAAGGTTAGTCATTTAATGTGGTTGTTTAACATAGTAAAATAGAATGTGACTACGTGCAACATCGTAGTAAAATTTTGAATAGAGGATGTTGCAATGAACATAAGGGCCGTAGAGAAAGGTCGAAATTGATCGAATTGTTTAAATGTTAATATATGTAAATATATTTCATTTTGTATATTGCCATTATGTTATTATTATGTTATCCTTCTCTTTTTCTGGGCCCTCAATAGGCTTGCGCCCAATTACAGAGTGACCCGCATAATGCTTTTTAGAGGTGCCTCTGCAAAAGGTCTTAAGTTGTTCTATACTACTCCGGTATTTACCTTACGAATTAGGAAAACTGCAGGAAAACCTAATTCGAAGTAGCCGGCAGAATGCTCGAAACTGGTCTAAGGTAATTTCCATATCTGCCACAGATGAAAAATTCACCTCAACCCAGGTCCCAACACCGGACCTCCGGATTTATAGTCCAACGCTCTACCACTAAACCATAAAGCCATTAACATGGACGAAGGCGGACGAGTTCATTTTATAAATTTTCGGGTTGGAAACGAAGTCCATTTTACTTAGGAAATTGTATCTAAGTATCTTAGTAAAGTTGAGCTAGCCGTGGATACATTTTTGCAAAAAACCTAAAATTACCGTAAATTGTAAAAAACCAAATAAAACGATCATCATCTTGAAATGTAACCCCTGTTACACTGTTAAAGTAGAATCGTAAACCCCGAAAAAGTTTCATAATTCCCATATTACTTGGTTTCTTGAATTTTGGAATCCTATTGTTACACATTTTAGTTTGCGCTATCGCAGTCACTTTCTCTGTCCGTTTGCTTTCTTGTGTCGTATCTACTTCTACAGTTTTCAATTTTTTCGTACTTTTTTCATTCGGTAGCCGTTTGCATTTTCATCAAGAGGTATTGAAATCGTGATTCTGTGCAACAATTTCAATGGAATTATTTAAATGCAATTATTGGACGGCATATGTGATTGAAGATGATGTTCCGTCATGGAGGTCCTCAGCAAACAACAGTTTGTGTTTGTCTTTCACATTTACCAACAGGAAAATACAAGCATCGTCTTTCGTAAAAGACCATAATAGATTTGGCAATTGTGACGTTAATTAATTAGCACTACATAATTTGATATCGAATTAGAAAACACAATTTAGTGTAATTTTCTATTACCGTCGAAAAGGTAAGAGCGCTAATGGCCGTTGAAAATTCTCACGCCATGCCAAAAATTGTATGGAGGTTAGGCATCGAGATTGAGATTGATAAGGCGGAAATAAATAATAATAACCAACATACTCGGATATGAATGCATTGTTTTTGTAACATTCAGATGACAGCGTATGAGAAAACAAAATCGAGAAGTAATTTTGTAATTTCCTGGCGGGCGGGGAAAGCTCAAAATTGCATACATTTCGTTCCACATTTTTCATCATTGCAATATTTAGGAAAATGACCGCGAGCTTTTGGGATTAATGATTAAATTTGTTAACACGAATTAATCTCGGCTCATTATCTTTGTCCCGCAAACATTATTTTAACCTGTTAAAAGACGGTTATTCTTTTTTATTAGCAGTTTAAAGTGTTAATGACTGGTAGTTAATGGTGTACTTCCGACGGCCACCTGCTGTTCTTAGATCATATATGAATGTTTGCGTGAACAATTTTCATGGCACGTCCTTCATGTTATCCTTGGGATTTTTAAATGTCTTCAAAATAATTTCAATTGTTCCAATATTGAAGATGACGTATCAAGTTCGCGTTTGAGGCAATATTTGTGTTCTCGCATTACTTTAAAATTTACTTAGAGAAATAATATCACCACGTGTAAAGTATCAATTTTCTAATGTAACAGTACACTGCCCCTTTTGAAGGGTACTTTTATCTTTTGCAGTGTTATTGTAATTTTATTACTTTTTCAATATACAGGGTTCGCCTACATTTGAATTTTATTGTGCCACAAAAATCGTATAATAGAAGGGACGCAAGACAAACCTTTTTTAATTCTTCTCCTCGAGAACCACAATAAATAAGATTTGGTACTTGCACTAAGAAAATTATAAAAATTAATTTTTGAAAAAAACTGTGAAATCCAGAAGGACGGTGCAGTAGTCTCGAGCGCCACCAGAAGTGGTGTTCTAGCACCTGGTTAAGGTTGGTGGTTTCGAAAAGGTGCGGTTCAGTGCATCGGAGAACGGTCATCCAGGTAACAACGGTCGATCACTGTCGAAACTAAAGGTACGGTTTCCTCGGAAGCGATGCCGTCTTTTAGCGCCGTTAAAGTACAGTGAGTGACGTCATAAAAACGGCGAGAAAAGTGCGGCCGTCGAATGTATTAAAATGTTGCAGAACTATATCCACCGTACTGGCTTACCGCTTCAAATAAGACGGCACCGCTTTAATACGTTAGGATGTGTGTTAACATTCGGTTGGAAACCAGTGTGCCGGTGTACGGCACACAGAAGCGGTAGCAATTTTTCAATCGGAAACGGAAGCCAAATTAACTGTCGGTGATTACTGGGAAAACAACAGTAGGGGAAGTAAATGCCCCCTTTATAATCAACGAGAATGAAAACTGGTTCAGTTGAATTAAAATTACGATAATGGCCCGTATGAATAAAAGTAAGCAAATGCTTAAACTTGCAAATACTCGTAAGTGCTCCTTCGCACTGGGCGACTTAGCAGCGCTTCTAAGCAGTAGGACAGGACGCAGTGCAGCGCTGCTAAACCATTCTAAACAGACCAGTATGAAGGGGCAGTTACGAGTAATTTACTTTGAATTTTGCAAGTATAAGCATTTGCTTACTTTTATTCAACATCACCGTTGAAAATACAAAAGAAAGATTCCCTCTAAATCACGCTTGTACCATTGACACAATTTCGCAAATTTGGAAAGGAAACGCTGGACTCAATTAAAATCGGCGGGAAACGCTAATTATCTACTCCTAATTATGCTTACTCAATTAGCCGGATTGAAATTCGAAAATTCGGTAGTCCACTAAGCATCCATTGTTACTGGGAATTTTCGGGTTAGACATAAGTTTATGTCTACGTAGACTGCAATTATGAAAGGGAAAATGAAACGAGAATTTGATGAAAAAATAAAAAACAAGAAAAACATTTTATCAATCCTGAACAACTTTTTCAAAGAAATTATAGACAGGTGAAATGTAGTTAGGTTAAAGAAGGGAGTTACAAAGGGATTATTAAAAATATTTATAATTATGACTCAAATGAAATCTATGAAGACAATGGCCGTTACATACGCAAAACATAATTGTGCACCTTTATAATTTGTGGAGAATATTAACGAGACTTTTGAAAATGGTGAAGAAAAAGTATTAGAGAAACAGGATTGCTCGAGGAAGTGCTGTGCTGTGCGTAAAAAAGCGTCGGATGCTAAGAGTGCTTTGGAACACGATTCTAGGTCAGATTCAAAGGGAGCGGACCATCGAACGGGAATGCTGTTTTTATTGGAAATCGTGCTCTTGTATAGCTCCCGTATTGTAAGATAAAAGGGGTTTAAGTGGAAGAGCAGCTGCAGGGAAGCTACCCCCTGCAACTGAACCTCACCCCGCATTTAATCTTCCTCATTGTTTAGCCCATTTTTTAAGAATTAAAAAAAATGTGCTATTGTTTGCGTTTTGTCCGTCCGTCTGTCCGTACGGACCCACTTCTACCGTTTTGAACTACTTCTAGGGGAATGGTTCTAGAGTTCTGGAATTTCTTGCAGTAGGTAGCCTATACCTTGAAGGTGTGCCAGACGGCCAGCAAATTTCGCTGTCTG
Organism: Photinus pyralis; assembly: GCF_008802855.1. Lineage (NCBI taxonomy): Eukaryota > Metazoa > Arthropoda > Insecta > Coleoptera > Lampyridae > Photinus > Photinus pyralis. Next base: position 32,354,099 of record NW_022170819.1, on the reverse strand, counting down.
AAAGGCCCCCCCCCCCACGAATTATTTCCTGAGATGCTGTTTTTGAAAGTAAAACGTGGATAGCTTTTACATACGACAACCAATTTATTGGTCTCATCGAAATAAATTGGTTTTGTACAAACTAAAACTTTCCCGTGCGACGTATATTTATTCTCTCTTGTATTCTAATTAAAGGTCTCAACGAAAAGAACCGTGTTCTACCAACTACTGCCCTGTCTTCTTATTACAGTACGGGGTGAAGAGGATGGGGGGGGAGGGGGGGTGGAACTAGTTTTATCCTTCATGGTACTCTAATGAAAGGTCTCAACAAAAGGAATTAATTTCTACCAATCCATAGCCCCCCCTTCTCGACCTCTTATCGTGATCGGGTATATTCCCTTATACCTCAAGAACGGATTGTCGGAAGAGGGTACTTACAAAGAGCGATTGAGTCGTCTACAAGAAATATATCCATTCGTGATGTCAAAACAAAATCTATTGCGGTTTTAAAAAAATGCGCTTTATCTGCACACACAATTTATACTTATTTTATTCTTTCTATTTAAATATAGAGACTATTTATTATTATTATTGTAATTATTATTATTATTATAAAAACGGTACGCTCCAATGGATAATACGACAGCCCATACATTCTCCATGTTAACATCGGGACTAAAAGAAGCTTTGCAATTTTCCTCCCACTAAATTTTATATGAACTTATGGCCTTAGCTTTGACTTATTATTTAAATTACGGGTAGATAGCGTAATGAATAATAATTACTTTGACTATAATAATTACTTTGACTGTACTGTCTGACTAACAGCCTCCTGTATAGGTTATTTCGGTCTAAACACCAAAAATAGTGACTGGATATCTTATGTGGTATAATTTCAATTTATTAAGTGTAAATCAGGGGTATTATTTACGGAATAAGTACAGTTAGTTTTTTTCACTATTGTTCCTTTTAGAATCTTTGTAATTGCGTATTTGTTTATTAAATCTGTTTCTTGAAATTACCTGATAAAACATCAGGTCAAGTTTGAGTGCATTATAAAACGTTTAATCTACGAGGGTGTCATTATGAAAGATTTAGCATGACCAATAGTATTTTTATTTTTTTTATTTTTTTTTGTTTTTTTTTTGTTTTATTTTATTTTATTTTTCATTATTTTATTTTATTTTATTTTATTTTATTGTTTTTATTTAATAGTGGGCGGAGTGTTAGCTCTCCTTTTTCTTTTATATTCTATTTAATAAATCTCTATTATTATTATTATTATTATTATTAGCTAGCAACTCTGCCCACTCTACTATACAATCACATACAGCCATCATGCTTTAGCTGGGATTCGAGCCCATGACCCTTGTAGCCAAAATTAGAGCTACTAACCTATACTCATCTGAGCTACGCAGGTCGGCTTTCATAAAAAACACTACTGTGCTTATGAATTCATAATAACATCAAAATTGACAAATGAGATTACTATGACATCTACTAGTATAAGCACTTGATTATTTTGAATTTTAATCTACGAAAACGTCATATCATTCAAAATGCGAATAAAATCTATTTGGACCGTCGTAGATTAAATTATTATTAATAATAATAATAATAATAATAATAATAATACCCCTGTGGGTTCGGGGATAGAATAGGCCCACTCTCGCCCTAGAGATCGTAAAAGGCGATCAAT
>NW_022170819.1:32162222-32352321 GCF_008802855.1 Photinus pyralis | reverse complement strand
GGTTCAGATGGGTTGGACTGGAAAATAGTGCGAACCATGATCGAAGTGATTTTTAGAAACACTAGCGTTCGAATTACAGTATGCTGCTTCAACCCACAGGGGACGACCCTCCGAAAAACTGTGGACTGTTACTTTTTCAAGAAAGGTGTTTGTCAAGCAGGCTCTGACTGCAGATTCCGACACGAGGCATTAAAAAGTAATACTAACGCAGTTTCTGAACGAGACGTCCAGAATTAAGAAGGGGGCAGTGTAACGGAAATGCTCCAGACATGACGTCGCCGCCTTTGGCGCTCTGGAATTTTCTACGCGTATTCGAGAATGTTCGGGACTTACATTGCTTGCGTGTATAAATGGTTGCGGACCGAACATCGCGGCAGTCTACTACCGAACGAGTACGTAAACATCGAGCGCGGAAATATAAATTGCTAAGTGTGAGTGATATAAATAATCGATATAAATTGTACGGGTTTTATAGTGTTTTAGTTCTGTTTAATAAATATTGATATAAATCGAACCCGAATTTATAAATAACGTTACAATATTATTGCGACAGTTGTTGCTAGTGAGGTGTCCTTATAACCTTGGTTTCCAGTTTAATTTCTACCAATCCGGTGCATTTGTTTAAAACATGGCGGATCTCTTCACTACCAAAATAGCACCACCACATGACGAGATTGTAGTGTAACTCAATTAACCATAGAAATATCTGCCTTATTAAGTTTTAGGTCCCTTTATTTTACTTGACTGTGATATTTGGAACCTTAGCGCAAAAGAGCATAAACTCCACTTTCCCTGGTAATGTCGGGTCGGTTAAGTTTCCCCCCCCCCCATTAAACATTTCGTTATGATATTACCATGTAATAATGCGCTCGATATGCGCTCAAACGCGCCGCTGAAAGTAATTTTTGCGCTGTTAAAGTTTTTGAGATATTTTGAAAAACATTTGGGGGGGTTCAAGTTCAAGCAGCCCCCCCCCCATTATGCAATTTGGTATATCTGATGATTCCAAATTGTGCCTGTAGTTATGCGCTAAACTGCGCCACTGGATTAACATTTTGCATCACTACCGTATGACCATAACGAAAGACAGAAGGTGGGTGGGGCTAAATTGATGGTTTTAAAAAAGTGCACTTTCTTAAACATTCTTAGTGCTATATGTTCCCGTTTAGTTATGCGCTCAAATGCGCCGCTGAAAGTAACTTTTGCGCTGTTATAGTTTTTGAGATAAAACATTTGGGAGGGTTCAAGTTCACGCAGCCCCCCCCCCACCCCATTACGCAATTTGGTATATCTGATGGTTTTGTTGTTTACTATACGTTATTCATCACTGCATCAAATTCAAATTCCGACAACGGCGGCACCTTACATGTGCTAATCACGAAGTGTTTAATTTATGGAGCGACAACAATGGAACGTTTGCATTTACCTCTTACCTTACCTGCTTTACTTTAATCCCTATCTTCTTCCTGTTAGTCACGTCCAGTAAAGTACTGGCATTTTTACTTTCAGGCGCCGCATGCTAATCTTGAGTATGATCAAAGAGTACCATAGCACCTACTCTTTGGTATGATTTATGAATAGCTATACCATATACCTATGGGCCGCTATAGTGAATTATGTCATAAGGTTATAAGGTAATAGTGTGCGTATTACAGGTGAGTAATCGATGCAGAGTGCCAGAATTCTACGTAGGTACCCGTAATACGCAAATTACAACCAAATTACGTAGGTACATTACTTTTACCAATTACCTCCATGAATTTCGAAATCAAAATAAGGCAAAACCGAAAACGACAATTGTGATAACATTAATGATAATTTTTCAAGGTCGTTATGGAGCCCTTTGTGCCGCAATGCTGCACATGAACGTTTGGATTTTGAATTATGCAAATTACTTCCAATACTGCGAATGCAGTATATACACAAAATAGAAGATAGTTTTTTTATACCGTTGGTGTAGAAAAAATTGTTTAGAAATGCAAATAAAACCTAAATACTAAGTGTGAAATAGAAAATCGTATGTTTATGGTTTAGTAGGAAAATATTTTTTTCTTGGTCCGACGGCATAATTAAAGCAAACGTTTTTTAATCGTTCAACGTGCACCCAGTTGGCATCGTTGGCTGCGTGATGAACTCCCCCCCCCCTCAATGTTTTTCAAAATCTCTCAAAAACTTAAACGGCGCAAAGGTTACTTTCAGCGGCGCATTTGAGCGCATAACTAAAGGGAACATATAGCACTAAGAATCTTTAAGAAAGTGCACTTTTTTAAAACCATCAATTTAGCCCCACCCACCTTCTGTCTTTCGTTATGGCCATACGGTAGTGGCACAAAATGTTAATCCAGTGGCGCAGTTTAGCGCATAACTACAGGCACAATTTGGAATCATAAGATGTACCAAATTGCATAATGGGGGGGCTGCGTGAACTTGAACCCCCCAAATGTTTTTCAAAATATCTCAAAAACTTTAACAGCGCAAAAATTACTTTCAGCGGCGCGTTTGAGCGCATATCGAGCGCATTATTACATGGTAATATCATAACGAAATGTTTAATGGGGGGGGGGGGCAACTTAACCGACCCGGTAATGTCAATATTGGCAAAGAAAATTACCACCATAATTATGACATACCACATAAATTTAGAAGTTATTATAAAAACGAGTCTAATAAATGAAATATTCGTGTCATCCTCTATTTTATCTTGTAGGTAATAGACTACAATTGATAGTGGCAGCTTACTTATACGTAGAAGACGTAAGTCACGAAATAACGATGGGGGAATAACTTAAAATGGGTACGTATATTTGAATAACAAATGCATTTTCATATTGCCTACGTAAACGAAATCGAAAATGATCGTCTAAATTTAAATGTTCGGATTAAAATTTAAAATGGCGTTTTTTTTGTCTTATATTTCTCATTAGAATATATATCGTCGTGATTAATTTTCGAACAAATTTAGTCGAATCAAATTCTTTAAACGGCATAAGCTTATAAAGCCGTAATATAAATTTTGACATCACGTCAATTTAGCACGCAGGTGGTCCGTGATTGTCTCGATCGAAACATAAGTTCTAGGTCAGAAAATTATGAAATATTGCAGGAAAAGCCTTTCATCTAAATAAATAAATAAAATTAAATTCAATAAACTGATCATCGAGTAGTTTGGTTAAGAAATTTAGCAGCTCCATGCGACTTGGTTACAATTTCCTTATTGCTGTATCTGGAATATAATAGCAGGTCGGTAAGTGACGCTGACGTTTCTAATGATGAATGGAATTTTAAATAGCAACTAAATTCATATGTAAAGATTAAAATCACCAACGCCCTTAGAATAAGCCTTAAATAACAAAAGGAACAGCAAAATTATTCTAGATTTTTCTGTGTATGAATCACGATTTGTAATTTTTGACCATCTTAATACATTAACATTTGACAAGAGCACAGAGTTACAGCAAAAATCTCTATTCGACTTAATCACTAGTAACGGAGATATGGTGTATTTTGGAGAAAAGGGTGTCGGGTTGGAGGGGGTGCGTCGCCAACTATGTCATTGTGATTCCCCCTCCGAATTACCGAAACGGATTTTGATTTTTTTAAATATCTCGTTTATTTACTAAGATATGAGGGGTGGTAAGTTTTCAAATTGTCACCCTGTATAATTGCCCGAATATCTATATATTTCATCGTTCATGTAAAAGACTTATACATAAGAACAACCAAAATTGGACAAACAGCGCCTAATTTATAACTTTCAGTGCAGCGACGCGACAACAGATGGCGCCAGTTATCCCTATCACGCATCTATCACGCCTGACAACTTTGCATTCGTTTAACGTTTTGAATGGAAGTAGGAAGTGCATCAAACGTATTTTTTAGTGTTTGCTGGTTTCCTTTATTGTCAATTTGTTCAATGTAAGGCTCAATAAACTTTATTATTATTATATTATTATTATAAACGTATTTGAAATGTTCGCTGGCTTTGCTGTTGTTTGCCATCTTAGAGTAAGAAATAATAATAACTTTCAAATAGGTTTGAACTTTGAAGCGCTTCCATAAAAACGTCAAACAAATGCAACGGTGTCAGGCGCGATAGTGATAACTAGCGCCATCTGTTGTCGCGCCGCTGCACTGAAAGTTATAAAATAATTACGCGCGTAAGTCTTCCGTGGATGATGAAATATACGTGTCCCAGATCGGGTGGGATTGCATGGGTAACTTTCTTATTATTAAAGATAGAGAATTGGGTAATTTTTTTAATTTATTATCCCCCTTTTGCTCTGGGCCCTCAACAGGCATGCGCCCAATTACAGAGTGACCCGCATAATGCTTTTTACAGGTGCCTCTGCAGAAGGTCTTAAGTTGTTCTATACTACTCCGGTATTTACCTTACGAATTAGGAAAACTGCAGGAAAACCTAATTCGGAGTAGCCAGTAGAATGCTCGGAACTGGTCTAAGGTAATTTCCATCTCTGCCACAGATGAAAAATTCACCTCAACCTAGGTTCGAACACCCGACCTCCGGATTTATAGCCCAATGCTCTACCACTGAGCCATAAAGCCGTAAATCGACAATGTTTTGCAGTTTTAGATGCTTATTTAAAATTTCCTTGTGGAAATTCAAAATATCGAATAGGTTCGACGTGAATTAAAAATAAATAAAATTGGTCATTTTGTTGAATGCCTTATATCTTCGAAAGTATAAGAGATATAAAAAAAGTTTTATATAAAAGTTACTGTCTTTGATACGCCTAATTTAGAATTGATGTAAAAGAAATTCAAGATGGCTACCTTTGAAAAACATTTACCAACTTCCTAAAGTTAAATAGGCGCCATATTGGATTTTTAGATTATTTGATAGATTGTTTAATTCTCTTTTCAACGAGCTACCATAGCATAAGATTGAAAATTAGATACCAGTGATATCAACGGTTTTTATGTTTTAATCAAGTAGTCTGTGATGAATTAAAATAAAACAAATCAAAATCTATTCGATTCAACAAAACAATGAAAATAATTACATCAAATGTTTAAAATATCAGGGGCGCACTAATGGGAGGGGGGTTTGGGCGTTACAACTCCCTCCAAAATTTTATATAAGTAGGCTAAGAAAAATTTTGACTTTTATGACGTCACTTATTGACTATCCTATTATCCATACTTACATACCTACAAAATGGTGGTATAAATACAAACTATCCCCTCGAAAAAATCTCATGCCATTATCCAGTTAAACACATTTCAAGACACTTCGCTTTACTTTACACAATGTATTACCATTGATGCATTGTCCCAGGTCACATTTTGTAGGTGGTTTATCCGCAAGAATATCGAAACTAACAGTTTTACCAGTCCGAGTAGGTATATGGACAGATGAGTCTTATTTTTCTAACTGCGGAGTGTTCAAATCGACATAATGAACATTACTCGTCACAAGAAAACCTACATGTTGTAGTTTCACGCCGAAATCAAGTACGATTTTTTTTAAATTAATGTATTTTATGTACGACTGCTTGATAATGCGATGATAACAGTCGCAATTAGTGGCTCTAATTTGCAATATTATGGCCTAGTCCATAATGATAAAGTAAAACGGCCGCCTGTCAATGTGACAGTCGTACTTAGGTGTCAATCCAAGGTAAATTCAAGTATTTTAGAAATACTTGACAAATGTTTGACACCTGTTGTCAATATAGATATATAGATTTTATCGTTTATTGAATTCCATGAAATTTTCATTATTAAGGGTTGTTGCAGTCGTACATAAAGCTTTGTATATATCGCGTCCATAAATAGGCTTTATGGGCTCACAAGCTCGCTCGGCTAAATAAACGGCTCGTCCATAAAGACCCAGTTTATGTACTTGATATATAAATAGCTATTATGTCATAATGGGAAGTCATGTAATTCGAGCGATAATCTTCGATGGAACTTTAACTGCTCACCATTTTTTACAAATTCTCCAGTAAACTTCCTTAAAGGATTTTCTAGACAACGTATGTTTCGCGGAAAGGGGGGAAAGGCAAAGGTACCATAAGAACCTACCAACAAAAGCTGGCTGCTCAGGTCACAATTCACGAATTGTGTACATTGTACATTAAAGAATAAAGTATATGGAAGTAGCTAAAACTATAATAATAATAATAATAAATAACGTACACAACTGCTCGAAGCCTTTCTAAAGGCGTGTTATAGCGTCAATGGCAATTGCCTAAAGTAAACTGTCTTGAAGTGTGTTTCACAATGGCCACTATTTTAAACATCTGAATTCTGATGTAATTATTTTCATTGTTTTGTTGCCTCGAATAGATTTTGTTTTTTTTTTAATTCATCACAGCTAGGGAATGCAATCCCGCGGCAAAATTTCGATCCCGGTATTTGCGGGATCGTTTATGTTAATCCCGCGGGATCCTGGTATTATTGCGGGATCCCACAAAATTTTAAATGTATTTGGAAATATGCAATTTTGTGCGGATTAACCGAATATTCTCGAACAAAACATATCGTATTTCCCGGAAAGGATGCGTCACATCCATTTTCGGCCTCCATGTTTATCTGGATTTCTAGAATATTCACTACAATTAATACAGTCATACTGTATTACTAAAGTTTTTATAAACGGGGTGTTTTAAATTGAGTAGGATGGTTATCTCTGTTATTGTTATACTTACAGATTCGGTTAAATTGGCAAAGTTGTGTGGTTTTTGATGCCGGTGGATATTCCGACGCGATATTGTGAAAAAATAATTCGTTACGTAGATAATTGGAAAAGAATTTTTAAAAAGGTCAATATTTTAGTAACAAAGAGAGCTATGGAAGAAAGTTTCAAATAAAAGTTGCAAGATTCGGTCGGATAAATTCCATGGACGTAGAAAAAAATTTCAAAATGGAGGTTTTCGAGATATTGATATCAACTTCTTAATGGACGCCATATTGGATTTGTACGTCACTTGATAAAGAAAAAAATTACAAAACCAGTGATAACGGGCGATCAAAAATGAGTTGCTGTCGAGTCGCCTTTGGAAGTACGATTTCCCATGTAAACAGACATTCCAAAGGTAATTCGACAGCAACTCATTTTTGATGGAATAGTATGTACTAAACACTTAGTATTTCGTTTGGGAATCGACCTTGCATTTTTGCCTTGAAGTTTACAATGTATTTCTTATAGGAATAATGGCTGATTGTGATTGAAACCAAATTCATTCTATTATGTATCAAAAATCTCTAAACCTTCCCCATATAGTTTTACTCGTTGAAGTTTTTTTTAAAAATAACAGCGACTATAGTTTCGGCGTACTGCCATCATCAGGCGACTAGAAGTGTATCACAATATAGCAAATTTGAAAACATTAAGAGCTAGTACTTACTGTGAAAGTTAACAGGAAAACGGTAAATTACAAACGTTGAAGACGAAAAGGACGAACATGTTGTTTTTTTTTTTAATTATTAACTGGCCGAAGCCAAGTGAAAAAACCTGAAGGGTGGTTAAAACGGAAAGGTTGCCCTAGGTTTCAAGACGAAATTATTATCAAGCCTTGTTAAGACAACCAACCGGAGGGTTGAATTTTTACATTAAAGGTTGAAAGTTGGGTTAACCTAAAAATGAACAAAGTTTTAGATTTAAAAATAACTTATCTAAAAGGTACTTACACATTTCAAAAGAACGGGGGGAAAAAAAGAACTTATAAAAGTATTGAAACTATTAAGATGACTACATATTTAAATTATTTAAGTAAAGTTTAAATTCGAGATCATGCAGACGGCATGTCTCGAAATGATTGACAAATCGGTATAAGAGGAAACTGACATATCGATAAATTTATAAATTTTGAAAAGATGTATAGGGTGAATTGAAATTATTGTAAAAACAGAAGATTGTTATTAAAGCCAAGAACTTCGTTAAGAGAGAGGTGCGGGTTCTTTTTAAATTGGTGGTGAATTTCTTTCAATTCCAGAAAGTTCAATCTTATACCTTTATTACAAATATGTAGAATTTCAAAATCGATGTTCGGATTGAAGGAGTGACCCGTTTCCAGGATGTGTGAAGCGAAAGAGGATTTTATTGAGGAGGAATTATTGTTTTTAATACATTGAAAATGTTCTTGCAGCCTAGTAGAAAATTTTCTCCCTGTTTGGCCAATGTAGGAAGATTTACATGTGGGGCAATTAAGTTTATAAATGCCGGATTTGTCTATTAGAGGGATTTGGTCTTTTGTGTGTGAAAGAACTGACTTTAGATTGCTGTTGGCTGTGCCCCACCTGTAAATCTTCCTACATTGGCCAAACAGGGAGAAAATTTTCTACTAGGCTGCAAGAACATTTTCAATGTATTAAAAACGAAAGCTCTCTATGGTTAATAAAATGTTTGAACTTTTTAAATATCTATGAAGAATGTATGAAAAAACGGAAAGCCAATATCCCTACGATTTACGGACGACCTGTACGTATCTGCACTTTTCCGTTACGCGTTTTATTAATAAATTTTAAACAACGTCGTCCCCGTGGTAAGAGCTTGGCCGATAAATTTTGCAATTCCGCAAATCCCGCGGGATTCGGATTAATCCCGTAGGATCCCGGTATTTCGAGATCCCGCGATCCCGGTGTTGCATTCCCTAATCACAGCCTACTTGATTAAAATATAAGAACCGTTGATATAACTGGTATCTTAATTTCAATCTTCTGCTATGATAGCTCGTTGAAAAGAGAATTAAAAAATCTATCAAATAATCTAAAAATCCAATATGTCGCCTATTTAACTTTAGAAAGTAAGTAAATGTTTCTCAAAAGTAGCCATCTTGAATTTGTTTAACATTAATTCTAAATGAAGAGTATCAAAGACAGTAACATTTATATAAACTTTTTTTTTTATATCTTTTATACTTTCGAAGATATAAGACATTCAAGGAAATGACCAATTTTAGTTTTTTTGAATTTACATCGAACCTTGAATTTCCACAAGGAAATTTTAAATAAGCATCTAAAAATAGATATTGGAGCAAATTATATACAGTGCGTTTATATTACATTCGAACATACGATTTTTCGTGCAATGATGTTTCCCTATGTTCCATTTAAAAAAAACGTATCAACCTGTAGGATATGTCCGGTTCACAGTATACACACGTATTGAAAGTTGAAATGGAAGGTACATATTGGTTCATCAGGACACTGGACTGCAAGTAATCGCGACTTGTCTTGCACTGTTGTGACCTTTGTATAAATTATAATTTCAATTTTCATCTCTTTAGGCAACATTTTTGAAATTTATCTGCAGGGCGGTAGATTTGGTGACAGTTGTACATTGCACCTCCTATCCATTTGAACTACTCCGATAGGTTGACACGTTTTTTTTAATGGAACTTAGGGAAATAACATTGCATGCAGAATCGTATGTTCCAGTTTAAGACAAACGCACTGTATATACCTACGTTCAAAAAGTACTATATGTCGACCAAATAATAATATTTTAGCGAACAGAAATATATTTTACGGGTGCATAATTATGACACAAACGGCGCCCCATATAATAGGTACTCCCTGTAGAGTAGATTGTAAATTTACGGTTAATAAAATTTAAAAAAAATTCGGCAACCCGTTCCATTTACACCATAGGTACGCATTCATATAGACCACAAAGGCTTTTAAATTACCAACTCTTGGGCTACAAAGAGCAATTTAAAATACACGAATACGAAGAAATTATTACCAACATTAAGGTACGAAAATGAAACAAAAGTATTTCAATTAGATGTAGTTACATCGATACTAATATGAATTGGCAACATTTTTGTCTGCTTAATTTCTTTCAGTTCTGCGAATACACGCACGTCGTCGGCTCAATATTTCCTTGCACGCGATCTCCGAGACAATATCTACCTTAGCGTGCTCTTTAATTTTAGAGGGAAAGACTAATATTTTATAATAAATATAATATAACGAGCAGTCTACTACTTACATTTGCTGTGAGGCGATGACATTGATAACGCAGAGACAGATGGCATTGGAGGAAAAGGCAACGGTGAGTGGCTATCCAATTCTTGGTGCAGATTGAGAACAGGCGGAAGGGAGAGAGGCGGAGAAGGTAAGTATTCCTTGTCGTGCGAGATGCTTAAATCTAATTCCGGACTGCCGGATAGATCGGGGGTTGATATTTTGATGTCCTTGATCTTCTCCGCGTCCCTTGGTCTCTTCACGCATAGGTTTTCCGCCGTGTCCTCAATCGGCGACGTCGATTTCAAGTTGTTGGTTGTGAGATCTTGGGCGCCGCATAGTTCTCCCGATCGTCTTCTCGGTCGAGCTTGCTTTCTTCTCGGGATCGGCGACTGACAGTCGGGCCGTGGCAAGAGATTGTCGGGGAATGTTATGTGAGGCATGTGCGGTAGCTTTACTGGCGTGTCGAAGTTGTTCGTGGAGAGCGGTGTGATGGGCGATACTCTTTCGACGGGTGTTATACCGGTTGATGCGGGTGTTGAGAAGCGACCGCTGGTGGGATAAAATCCACGATCGTAGTCCATGGGCGAGGTCGAAGGTGTAAGTGTGGGATTCGTAACCGCGCTCGACTCCTTGTCGATTCCGAATTGATCTTGATTGGCTAAACCTCGCACTTGTAGGCTTTCCGCGGCCTTAATGAGGCTTTGCAACTGTTCTTGTCCGACACTTATTTCACCTTTGTACATGAAATCAACGATAGCTTGAACTTCCCATCCACTAAAGTCCTTTAAAACTATAACTGGGTGTTTACAGGGGTTTTCCGAAAAGATTCTTTGAAAGAAGGGCGAACACGCACTGAGAACAACCTTATGCGCCCTTACCGACGTTTCCGCACATACCAAAGTCACATCGACTAACGTTTCGGCTTGTAACAAGGCGTCAAATGCTGACAGTATGTGATTCTGATGGTTATTCCACCTAAGCGAGTAGTGAGATTGGGACATTTTCGTTTGATTGTTCTTCGCCTTCGTCACATGAATAACGTCTTTTTCTTTTGAATTTGAAGGATCTGTAACAGAAGACCAAGTTAGCCACTATATCATAGAACATGATGCGGAGTGGTAACAAAGAACTTCGGGGTCAACCTCCACATCAGAAGTAGTTTTCTGATAACCGACGTTCCCTAAAAACTGTATAACAACAGTCGTAACACAAATCATTTAAACAATTAGGCGATCAAAATTCATATCGTATATTAAGAATAAGAAAACTCATATGAATTCGGTCACGAACCGGTGAATATCGCACGCAAGCTCAAAACTTGCGTGCGTATGTGACATATTCACTCACGTACATAATCGCTTAATGATTCAGAAAGAAGATTACCCTTGTAATGGCAAGTAGGACAACATTTCAAGGAAAACTGTATAAGAAAATTTCAGACGCATGCGATTTGATGATTATAAAGAAAAATTTTAATGGATTAGCGAGTCTCGCTTAAAATATATGTTAGAATGTTATCTCTGACTGTATTTTATGCACATTAACCACGATCTTTCACAAACTACTTTAGTAACATTAATTATCCATCACATATCATTAATATTGTTAAAAGGACGGAATTAAAGTACGTCTTACACATAATGTTGCAAAAAATCGCAAGGGTTCGTCTGGACTATAGATCGCCTGTTGATCGTATACACCAATTCTACTTCTTGTAAGACACACTAATGGCTTTAGTACCGAATATGGATGGCAGGTTGCTTAAATTCTGGAAGCTTTCGTAGTTCACTTAAAAGAATTAACGAACTGTTACGGTTGCGCTATGATTTTGTACGTGAACCGACCAATGAAGTCGATATAGGATCTGTTGAAGTACCCTTAGCAAGGTGCTAGTTTGTCAAATGAAGTTTTAAATAAAAAAAGTGTCAAGTTAAAATATTTTACTAAAGAAGCTTATAGGTTTAACATGGCTATAACAATTGAGTTCATAGTAGGTTTTCTTGGGGAAGTGAGAAAACTATGGATCCATCGAAGTACATAAAGCCATTAAAAAACCAGGTGGCGTGGCTTACGCAAACATAGCGATGTTTCTTTCTTTAGATGAAGAAATTTATGGCATGGTAAAATGCCAAGAATACAGCATACAGCCCAGGAAATGAGAAAAATGAAGAATTCCATTTTAGGAGGTTACTGCAGTGATGCAAGAAAAAAAGCTTTATATCAATAAAAGATCAGGAAGAAGAAGCGAATCAAATTACAAGTAAACTTGCCACATATATTAATGAAAGATGCATAGAAGGAAAAGAAGTCGCTTCCTATTAAAATTCGCGCCCGCGATATTTTGTTCCGATAATTCTTTCTCCGCCGGAATATTTGCTCCCCAGACGATTCGCCCTTGGAAAAGATCCCGGCAGTATCTTCGCTCCCACGAACTTCACAATATCGTCCTACAGTTCCGATAAGTAACGAAACTACCATCGGTCACAATCCCGGTCAAAAAAGCAGTGGCAAAAATGTTTATTTTTGAAGAATTACAAAAATTTGGCCGAACCTCACAATTGCTTGTGTTCAAAGACGAGTTTTCTTCAGGTCAATTCGCTTAGTGCATTTTCCATTGTCTAGCAAGAGAGTACTCCGGCGTGAGAAGATTCTCCATGAACAAAATTTCCGGTGGGGAATCTTCCGGGGAGAATCTTCCAGAGGTAACATTTTTTTGGGCGAAATGTTGCGGGGCGGATCTTCCGGAGTCAAAATTACCTGTGGGTGTGTATTCTTGAGAAGACAAGATACAAATTATCCCGAAAAGTTATACAGGAAAGATTTTGATTTTGTTGGAATTTGTATTCTCAGAGGAAGATTATTCAAACAAGCAATCGTAGCGATATCTGCAACTGAAGCGGAAGTCATTGCAACAAAAATATAAACGTGATGCTTTCTTAAGAACAACTAAATTCAATAGGATCAAGGTGCCATTACGTTACTTTGGAGCATTGATAATCTCATAGTTCAGTTGGAATCATAAGACATCACTTACAAAGATGTAATGAACTGTTATGGCTCGGCGATGATTTTGAGTAGGTTAAGAGGGTCGGGCCAATACTGTTCAGCAGCCAGTGCCAGTGAGAATGTTCAAATTTGCACAATCCATTGACAGTCAGTTGCAAGTTTTTCATGTTCAAAGAAAGCTTCACTTTTAGAGCAAGTGAAAAAGCAGTTATTGTGAACATCTTGTTCTTTCGCCCGTTTAATCTCCAGATTATGTCTTACAATTGACATGAAATTTTCATAAAGATGCTAATCGCATTAGAAAATCCTCCGGGAACGAGAAATGACTAAGAAAATTGAGCCTTATTATTATTTATAATGACAGACACACCTTCTATATACAGGATTATCCATTTTGCGGGTTCAAAAACAAAATGTAAAAGAATACATAACAAAATGACTTTGATGAAAAATTTTTTTAAGTACAGGGTTTGGGCATTGACATTATGCGTGAAATATATCGTTCAAATGGCCCCATCGGGATTTCTGGCAACAGTCCATCCTTTTGAGGTAATTTTGTTCGAAAAATTAGTATTTACTCCCTCTCTTGCCAATTGTTTGTTCAGTAGTGAAAGTGTACGCATTGCAATTTTGCAACAAATCTTCAACAGACCAGTATTCAAAGGATTTAAAATGTGAACAGTGTGATTATGTAACGAACATATTCTGAAACGACATCTCTGGCACAAGGATTTAAAATGTGAACAGTGTGATTATACAACACATCATCATTATGTTTTGAAACGAAATCTATTAACTCACAAAATCTCAAAGGATTTAAAATGTGCACACTTGATTTATTTATTTATTTATTGCCCCTCTTGTTCTGGGCCTCAATAGGATTTTTCGCAATTGACATTATATGGAAATGTCAATGCAGGTCCCGAGGTTCAATGGGATAGACAACAACGTCCGTCGGGTCTGCTATTATCTATTCATATAAGTAAAAATGAATATTGATCTGTCTTGTCTATTGTGCAACCGTTCATCTGATTTCGATGAAACTTTGGGGATTGGTTGGACGTATGCCTGCGAAAGTTTCTGAGTTGTGTATCCGAAATCTCCACCAGAACGGGAACAAGAAAAACAACATTTACAGTCGAAAAGAGACTTGACATGTAGAACGTAGATTTCTTTGAATCACCTTGAGACGAATTAGACAAGTGATTCTTTCTCACAGGTGATTTCGGTGACGGTACATATAAGAACTAAAATATATTGAAGACAAATTGATCATTTGTTCTATCAATTTGAGAAATTATAAAAAAACTTTTGACACAGGTTACCTTACGCCTAAACCAATGGAGTAGGTAGTGAAGCTGAAACTGATTCAGTATAAATATAGAATTTTACATTACGAATCAGGTGTTTGTAAACACAAAAACTCAGTTATTTCAAAAATAAAGATGGTGTGATTGTTTTTGCAATAACCTGCATTTGGCCGATTTTAACAAATTTGGTATGGTTGAAATGATGGTTGGTCGCTATATTTTGAGTATTTTCAAAATGCGACCATCGCTGCCCAGATATTCTATTTGCGTTATCCGAATCGACCACGAACCATAGCCGGCAGCATATTAAATGCTTCTTGGTTAGAAATCGGCTTTTTAGAAAAGATTACATATTCAAAAAACGGCACTTTCTGTATGTAAACACAGCAGAATAATTTACAAATTACGGCTGTTATTATTTTATAATGCATCGTGTTTCATTTGTTTCATTTTCCAAGGTCTACCTAAAAGTGTAGGGCCTAATTCCAAACAATCTTTCGCACCATCGACAAATACCGGAATACGTCAAATAAGATGCAATTTAAGCATTTTAATTAATTAATTAATTAATCTCATTTTCCCAACATTTGAGGTTAGGAACGAGATTTTGAAAAACTCTGGCCTCTTTGGGTGTTATTTGGCTACTTTTTCATAAAGAAAAAGTCATCATTCCATTTGATTTTTTTATGATTTTGGATCATAGTGTCAAAACTAGCCCCCTGGCGGAGAAGGATTCAACTAAATTAACTATATTTTGGTTGCCCAAGGAATGCTCTTTTCAACGATACTAAATTTGTTACAATCGGTCAAACGGTTAAAAAGTGAAAGCAGGTTATTGCAAAAACAATTGAACGCCCCACGCCATCTTTGTTTTTGAAATAACTGAGTTTTTGTTTTTACGAAAATGATAGATAAACTGGGTCTCTTTAAAAATGTGAATGTTTAGTTTTAGTTATTATGCGAAATTTAAAGAAAATTCATTTTTAAAATTTAAGATGTCAGTTAGGTACGCCCTTTGGTGGTCATTTTTAGAACTTGAAAACATTTTCCAGCGATTCTTCATAAGCGATTTACCCAATAATTTCTTTTACCCCTAAGTCATACGACAAACGGTTCCCGAGATATGGCCGAGGAATAATAGCCTTATTCGGTCACCTGGTATTTAAATAACGTTTGCGCTCTAAATTTTATTGAACATATACCGAAAAGACTGGACCCTTTTCCATTACTGCATTTGTCAGCGACGGAGAATATTTGTCAAAACGTGCGTGATAGATTTCAGAGCAGTGAGACCAAAAATGCTCGACCAGTGGTATCTCCTCGTTTTTACTTTATGAACATTAGGAGCACGCGTCACGTCAGATTAAACTTTGGTAGAATGTGAGCAACTTTTTTTCATCCAAACCTACCATTTAAAACAAGGGGTACCAAATCAATCTTTTCTGTTTCCAAAGTATTCCATTTTAATATACTACTGCATCTAAATAATTAAGTATAATTAAGAAATAGCCATTCAGTTTAAACTGCAAGAATTATCTTCGATGGGATAAAAACTATAGGTATAATTTCTGTGATATATTGCAGAAACTACTGGTAGCTATTTGACTCTGACCGAAGTATCTACGGTGTCGTGCGAAAAAGTAAAGTTTTGCCTGCCGGCTATCGAAGTACGTAAATTATAACGAACTCGTATGGCAGCGCTATGGTCTCGTTACTAACTA
Source organism: Photinus pyralis (assembly GCF_008802855.1). NCBI lineage: Eukaryota > Metazoa > Arthropoda > Insecta > Coleoptera > Lampyridae > Photinus > Photinus pyralis. Next base: position 32,336,348 of record NW_022170819.1, on the reverse strand, counting down.
CCCGTTAGAACATTACGCTGCCACATGAGTTCGTACCGTTTAAATAATGAATAGAAACTGATGAGTAAAAAACATGGAAAATACTTATCCAACTTGAACGGAGTAACAGAACATACAATCAACGGACCGTCGCAAAACTTGTAGATAGTTAGCGTGCCAAATTTGAATGTTATCTTCTGGATAATTTGATCCATTGACAAAGAAAAGCAAGTCTTATGATAATACTGCCATCAGACCATGACACTACCACGTAATGTTCAGTCGTATTGGAGTTAACCCTAACATAACCTCAGACGCGATCGGCATATTATTCAGTTTGTCAATGAAACGATCAGTGTGTTTATTTAACCAATTTATTAGATTCATAATCGACTAATAGGAAATAACTTCAATCCGTATCATCCGATTATTCGATGATGATTTAAAACAACCGTGCACACAAAACCAAAAAGACACTACCGAGATCAAAATGTGGATATTATCCAGCGTATGTATAGATCAAGTAAGACATTTACCATACGTTTTAACACTAATTTTGAAACTGTAAACCTCGATCAAAGAGCAAACGACTAAAATAGACAGCGACTTACAGTCGGCGTTAGGTGCTGGAAGGCCAAGCTTGAATTTTAGAATATTGCCAATGATCGAAAAATCGCTTTCACACGCCAACACATCGTTTGAAGCAGCTCTACCTTTATCAAGACACTAAAAATCGGTTATTGGGCGGTACGCATTCTGCATCGAAAAAGATCCAGAACGCATTCTCGGCTACATTAAACCGTTAAAAAGCGGTCATTGGCAATATGATAGTGGCCAGAATGCGTTTTGACCACCTCCGAAATCGGTTTTTGATATACACACTAATTAATCGTCCTCAAACTTTTTACCGGTTGCTGTTTAAATTAGAATCTTATTATCGGCCCATATAAACAAGATAGGGGCTAACGCAATGAACGTTCTGAACTTTGGACCACAACGCTTTCGTGGTAAAATTTATTTAAAACGCAGCCACACTGATCCAATAACACAACAAAACGGAAATGTTCGCTCATGTAAATACACAACTTTATTTTAGTTTTACTCGTGGTCACTCGCAAAGAATTTAAAAGCACACACGATAACAATTGCGTTGAATTGGTGGCACAGTTTTCTTTTATAATGCGGAAATTAACTACAGATTTTGCGATAAAAACTATCAAATATGATTACGTTGCTGTTTAAATCTTCCGTACTCCGATTATAAAAATTCGTCTGGAAACCTTTAGTTGAGAATAAATGTTACTCATATAGATTCGCTTTGGCGGTTGCGAGTAGTCCAATATTACGCGATCTAAAATGCTGCACATGACTTACATAGATTCGTCTCGTCGGCGACGAATCTCTCTCTCTCCCACTCAATTTTTTCTAACCAAAACCGAGTTTCGAACACGTTCTTTATACATAACAGAAAATTAGTTCATGTTCCGTAAGAACGATCTTTAGAACCGGCAACACTGTGGCGTTTTGAAGCGGTATACTATACCTATACATCACTGTTTCATTTTCATCACGCCACCTAACAAAACTTGTTTATAGCACACCTCTATCGTTCTACTTCTTCTCAGTTTGGTACCTCCACACTTCTTTCGCACTTTCCTTCAAATTCTTGCTTTCACGTACCGTTCATATTTCTTTCGCCTATTATTTACTCCTTCTTCGCGCCACTTTAAAAACTCCCTTATGAATCCAGACCTCTTTTCTGCACACCTTTTTCAAGCCTTCTTCATTTCGCTCTCTTTCTTTACGACTCTTTCGCTCACGATTCATTTCTTTACTCTTTGTTTTTAAAACGGAGGGTTAATTCCTTCCAAGCGAAGGAGGCGTAATATGTATTTCTCCGTATCAGTAGCGGTGGTAAAAGAAAAGGAAGTTCGCATGAGCGTATCGGTGTTTTGACAACCATTTTTCGAGATATTCGTACCTACTTGAAATTCTGACCCTACCGACGGGCGTGTCGCACTCCCGCTTTCCATATTCGCTATCTATGTTTACACCTTTTTATCAATGTGTATATTCTACAGAGAGATAGGCAAATCCCAGAACACATTTGGTAATAGAAAATGTACTATGAGAATTCTTCAAGTGTTAAATTATGGACCGAAAAACGAGTGCCAAAATTGGTATTCCATCTTGAAATATATCGTTTGCATATAGTTGAGGCGCCACTTGTTAATTTTTTTTCGAATTTTGTTGGAGTATACAGATACTTTTCGTTTAAAGTTTAAAGAATAGTAATATTATCGATAGTTTTATTCTTGGTTTTGGTTGTAAATTTTTCCTAAGAATTATATATACTTCTGATTCGTACATGGAATACACTTGCGAATTATGGCAACATCTTGTATTATTAGTACAGTATGTGTTAGACATGACAAACTCTTACGGCGGCGCCATGTTCCGCGGAGTAACCACTAGGTAGACCATTGCGCTTCCATAGGAGTTCGTACCGTCGAAGTAAAGAAACGGAAGTAATTAACATACTACGGAAAATCTACAACCATCGTCGGTGTGTCCACGTTTAAATTTCCCCAACACCTCATTTCTTCAAATTTAGCAGTACCTACCAGAAAAGGTGGGATATACCTCTTCAAAAAATTCCTTTTGTCCAGTTTTGTTGCATACATTCCCCAACATTTTTTTAGCTGTGATAGTTTATTAACCAAACCATAATTGATCATAATCTCTCCGTGTTTAGACCATGTACAACCGTATAAACGCGTTCATACCCTCTACTTAACGAGTTTTCATATTAACCTGTTTATATAAACTAAATTTCTCGTTCTGGAAATTGAAGGAGTCAGTATAAAAAATTCATTTTTCTACAACTGTCAAAAAAACCTGTCATTTTCTGACGGATTTCGAAACGCGAAGTACTAGATTTTTAAACGGTTAATTAATAAGTAAGGTTGCTATTGACAACGTGCGCGAAATCGTCAACAGTGAAAAAATGTATTTCGCGCACGTGACAAAGTTGAACTTAAACAGCAAATTTAATTAACAATCGGTTCAGTTGTAGAAAAAATATTGTATATAACGCTAGCGCGAAGTTATTTCGCGCATTTGACTGATATTTTAACTCGGCTTCGCCTCGTCAAAATACCTTCAGTCTCAATGCGCGAAATTGAACTTCGCGCTCTTGTTATATAAATAACTATTTCAGCATATACATTAACCCAATTCCTACAATAAAACCGGCTTAGTCGATAGAATTAAGGCAACTTTAGACCGAACTATGCAATTGGACCCTTAAAAACCCTTTTGTTACATAAAAATTGTAAGTAGTGAAAAGTCCAAAGATATCAGACCCACTCGCTTCTAGTAAATTGTACATAAAACATTTAAAAATAGTATATTAAGATACAAGTGAATCAAGTCTTTAAAGCACGCCCAACGAGTTTAAGGGCACAATGCAAAGCGGAGTGCCTTTAACGTTGCAAGTGCTTTAAAGACTTGATTATACACGTGTCTCTTATATTATTTTTTATTATACCTGCAGTATAATTTAAAAATAGGAAATTCAATGAAATCATATTGACGTTATACTCGAATACATGTCTAGTGCGCTGGGGGTTCGTAATTTCACGATTGCCATGGAAATGCCACTTGACGTTTGCTTATAAAAATCATCGTCTTTGGAATAAAACGATTTGCGTTGAAAAAGATAGTACACCGCCCATTAAATCGCTTGTTGTAAAATCTAAACAAACGTTGGTAGGTGTAAAATCCCAATTCAGTAAAGCCTATTATAACTAAAGAATATTAAAAGTTGTTTCCATGGATGAATAGGAAGTTACTTACGAATACAGTCTTAAATGCATCAATAATGCTGGCATATATGAAGGAGATGTCAAAGGTATTTAAATCTTATATCTTTTGGTGCATTCATTCAAAACTTCACTTATTGCTGCGACTAAAAAGTGGAACAGATTTGGAAGCATACCCCAAATTGAGCGCGTTTGTGGAAGCTTCAACCAAAGGATAGGTACAAGCCAAAGCAATGTTCTGCATCTACAGAAAGCGACCTAAGAGGATTTTTTATTTCAACCCCAGATGACAGTTTCAAAAGTCATACTTGAAGTATCATTACCTAGCAACTTTATGGCACGTGTGTTTTAAAGGCCTTTTTTCGCACGCATTTGAGTGTTTTAAACGGAGATTGTGATTCAGGTATAATAAAAAATTGGTTTTTACATACAGGGTGGTGACTTGCGTAACGCAACATAGGGATTTCAATGTAAAATTCATAACATGCGATTATTGGCTCCCCAAATTATTTTAGAGCAAAAATGTATTAAGGTTTTTTGTAGGAAAAATTTTTTGACGTCAATCAACTCTATTAGTTTTCAATTTTTTCCATAATAAAGACGGAAAATTGGAAATAAAACCCCCATCTTTTTCAATAATCTGTGATGCCATGGAATTTTACAATACAAAAACTACGCCAATATCCGTCATGCCATGGAATGTCCGCTATAAAACAAATCAAATTCTATCAAAAAGTATTATATTTAGAACAGCAAATTCAACATAAAGAAAGACCAAATTACTAAAAACGGTTTCCTAATATAACAATTTACAATAAATGTTCGAATAAGTCACCATTAACTGCAATACAGTAACCAAGTCGATCATAAAAGCCATTTCGAACTGCTGCTAATTGATAACTGGATATCTTTTTGTTTTAGAAAATTCCATGGCATCGCAGATTATTGAAAAAGATGGGGGTTTTATTTTCCAATTTTCCGTCTTTATTATGCAAAAAATTGAAAACTAATAGGGTTGATTGACGTAAAAAATTTTTTCCTACAAAAAACCTTAATACATTTTTACTCTAAAATAATTTGGGGAGCCAATAATCGCATGTTATGAATTTTACATTGAAATCCCTATGATGCGTTACGCAAGTCACCACCCTGTGTAATGAAGAGTCGGTCTGCGTATGAGTTTATACCGTCAAAATACTGATACCACTGCCATGTTGGTTGAAACAACTTTTACTTGCAGAACGTCTATATGTCGTACAATTCATGGCAAAATTAATAGTTCTGGGATACTTAAACAAGAACGTCGACAGTTTACATGAGGGATGTAAATTACAATTTTTGATCCATAGGTGGCCCAAAAAAGTGTTTGATTGGTTTGGCCGTTGGTATGGGGGGGGGGGGTAATTAAGCACTTATCGTAAGTGATAACTCAGACAACCCTTGCTTTAATGAACACTACGATGCATTTATTGCGAAAAACATCAGAGCTGTCATTTGCGGCGGGGGCCGCTTTTGATGTAGTCACTAATTTTGAGTAAATTTATGTTTTTTTCGGGAAGAGGGAAGATATGTTACTTGAGGAATGCCCTCTCATCTAATGGACATTTGAACAAAACTCTGCACTACCATCTACCATGCCGTTTGGATTGAAAAACGCTCCAGCGCGCCCAACGTTGCAGATAACTGGTCAGCATTCCATGCCATTTAGAATGTGAAACGGCATTATTTAAACAAATCGATCATTCGTTAACAAAAAATCTGAAAATTGTGGAACCGGCGGTTCCCTGCACTTTCACCTTCTACGTAAACGTTCCGCCAAGAAACACGAAATAAAAATGTTCGGCCCCTATTAATAGCGACTTTGAAACTTTGTAAATACGCTTATCAATTCAATACGTGGGGAAAATAAACTTTTTACGTGCCTTTTCTTACACCTAATTAAAATATAAATCATGTGATTGGAGTTCCGCATTGTGCAGCTGTTCAGAGCAATGGTCGCTAGGGCCGATTTCTAGATGTAGGTTGAAGCAAAGTAATACTAACGTGTTTTTTTTAAAATACGGTGGCAAATTATGGGCGGATTATGCTGTGGCGGTTCTCATTTTGCTCCGCCCACAATTCTCAAAGCTAACCAAAATCTCACATTTTTGACATTGAGAAGCTAAACACTTGGGGAAGAAAAAATGAAGTGCGGACACGTGTTTGGTTATTTTATGTCGTTCACGCTTCAGCTACGGAGTTAAACTTTCAGAACAACCCTCGTAATCCGAACCGAATACTATTTCTGTCCGCCTTGAATCTCAACATTGCCACCGATGGAAACCGCGAAATAGTTACGTTTTGGCACATCCATTCGTCTGATATTCCGGCGGCAAAACTCTCAGGATTGCGATCCCGCCACGTGGTTGGATACTGGGTGTTGTAAGTTCAAGTTATATTGTTATACTCTAACCGCAACTGCGAACCGCGAAAGCATTTCAGCCGTTTTAACTGTCTTGTTTCGGACCTACCCTGACCTAAATTCCTCGACGCTTTCCCCACGTGTAAAAATGAAACACAGCGGTTTTGTGAAAACGAACACATGCCTAAGTATCGGTCTGTAATCGTTTAAGTTTTCCGATGAATAATGAATGAGACTTTGCGTATTAATTTTGTAGAGCTTAGTCCAATATATGGGCATATTTAATAATGCAATTAGATGAAATAGGTACCTTTTGCTTGCTATTATTAGAGAAAAGTTCGTGGGGTGAATTATTCGTAAGGGTTGAACACGCCTACGTTGGGATAACATGCACACGTGTTTTTGTCGGGAAACTCGACGTTTTACTACGTTTGTAAATGAGGAATAAGTGAGGTATGTAATTCCTCACTTTTGAACTTTATCTTTTGATAATCATTCACAAGTACACACATAAAATAATTGTTGACGTATAGATAAGAATTTATGAAACTTACCAAACTTCGTACTTATTGTCAACTACGATAAGGAAAATGGGAAAACTTGCAGAGAGCAAACGCAACGAAAGCACGTGCAAACTTTGTAAACGCTAAACCAACACAAAGATAGCATGGAATAGTACAGCTAAGTTAGAAAGTGATAACAAACGCATTCTGATTAAGATTTTTGAGGAAATGTATCAATTTTTGGCGCACAAAGTTGTCGCATAAAAGTTTTGAAAAGTTTGAGAAAGTTATGTGAAAAGATAGTGAGCGAAAGGGTGAATGAAATGTAAACATTCACAAAGTGCGAAAAGAAATAATAAAAAATATCACAACACTTAACACCAAAAACTAATGAAGCATGAGCACTTGTAAAGAGCGCAAGAGCACACACAGACACACATGACACATAGGGGGGCGCGCACGAACCTTGCACCAGGTCCCGCCGGAGCTCGTCTTCGAAGGGGTGCGGGTCCGACTGCTTTCAAAAATATGCCGGCTCGCAATGGACGCATAATTCCCGGATCCCCGTTAATGAATCCGATTAGACAAAGCTTGCAAGAGCCAAGAACGCTTGCGCCTTTCCACCCCACATACAAGACTCCCCTCTCCGTCTCCTTTACTCTTACTGTTTTACCCTTAGATATAAATTAAGGGGCGGCGTATACTTGGCCGTCGTTAGAATCACACACGTACAGTGCCCCCTCTCTTTCTGCCCGCCGACCACTAATTACCGATGACAGAGAAAGACGAAATCTTAACTCTCTCTACTTTGCATAAATGCACCAAGAAATGATGTACGCTCTTAGATGATTTCTTTTTAACTAACGTTCTTCGCAGAGACACAAGTCAGTTCTTTGTTTTTCATTAGCGAGCACACATACACACACAGACATGTTTTTACAGTCAATTTTTGTTCCTTGCTTTTTACTCTGTACTCGTTCCACAAAAACCTTCGTATCTCCCCAAGATCTCTTTTCTTAACAATACTAGCGCGGATACGATTTTTTTCCTAGAGCGTACGCTTGTATTTGTGGGTTTTGAGAGGTTCCGGACAGCACTGAGGCGATACGGACACAGTCCTGTAGGAGTTCTGCGCGCCAACGCGATTCGGGGTTGTTCATCGGATCTACCCCCAAACCTTTGAAACTTCTTCCTTATATAAACTCTAGGTGACAGAGACAGCATCGGCCGGGAAATGTTTTATTGAAGTAGCGATAAAATAGAGGAGAAAAAATATTAAGTCTAAAAGATATAAAACTTTAGTTTACGACTATCCTTCTCTACCCCTCAACGCGATCCTTACATTTTTCCGATTTCCACGCGAATATCTTTATTATAATCTTACGATTATCCTTTCATTGTTATTGTGATTAGCTATTAAATATGAATGAGCCTTTGCAATTCTAATATTTAAGTGCTTACCAAAATACTGACAAAGAGTCGCATGTGTAGTTGACGTAACAACATTTCGGCGTGCAACAGGTTAAATCCGCACTTCCCCGTTATCTTCCCATTACGCAAGTAATAGAAGCTTTTATTCTTGTTTGATACTGACGCACATCTACTGTTTCACTGTGCACGTGTTTTATTTTAGTCGAACGGAAGTGCAGAACAGATACAGAATTCCGAGAACACATTGCGCTCCCATACGGATTAATAGTATCTATATATCCCACACATCTTTTCCGCGAACTGTACGCGTCCTGGAAGAAAGAAAAATCGTTACAGGAATTAAAAGAAAGGAAAACATGCACGTTTGTGAGGCGAGATTCAGATGCATTGAATGTAAAAAACCAATCTACGAAATTGGGATGCGGGGAATTATTTCAATTAATTACACTTACTATGTTTATGTGACAGTTCAGGTTTCCTACTGACAACTTTTTCTTTGTACTGGCGCTTCTCTTTTCAGCGTAAATAGTTTGAGGGCGGTTAGTGCCACGTTATTGCCGTTTGATGATGAAAACTTCCAACTTTACGGCGCGCTTTTACGCTACGAAACAAGTACAACGCGTTGGTGCAATTTCAGCTAAGCGAAACTACTCATTTACGTCATTGTATCCGAATAAACGCCAAATGCAAAATGCTCAGACCAATTATTGCTAATAGTCCGTGTTTGAAATAAAAAAAAACGAATGTATCAAACCGCAGATTAACTTTGACAAACCCACCCAAATAACTTGAACGGTTCAGGATTTAGCGCCTCCTCCCCTCAGCGTCTGGTGTTACAACAAAAAATCGAGAAACAAATAGATACTAATAAAAGCAACATCAACCATAAATGAAAGTTCTCACGGAAAATAGCTTCCTATTTGAGAATATTATGATCCTGAAGATCTGCAGAAACGAGAACTGAAGCAATTGAGATTAGTATAACACTTTAACTTAAATATATAGCAACAATGGTTTGAGGCATGAAATTGAGTGTTCACAGTAAATTATTGTAGGCCGTCTAATCTACACTTTGAGTCAGTGTTTGTAACCTCAGGCTCAGGCTTCGATTTCTATTATGATCGTTTGATGGACTGACAATGTCTCCTTTTTCTTTCGGAAACCGTTTCCGCCATGAAGTCAAGGAAAAATAATTACCAATACAAGCTTAAACTTACGGGCGAAGAAGCCAACTTCCACATTTAAAATACTTTTGTTTAAAGAAATTTTATATCCATAATGTATACATTGATTGGGCGAGGAGCTTCTGTAGCGTTACCCTTGGATTTTGAATTATCTAATGTCAGTTCAGTTACAATTACCAATATACGAAATATCGACATGATCATCGTCTTCCAAGAATCTCAAGGAATGGTGTCAATAACCACTGGGTTTAACATGCACATTATGACTAGTAAAGTTTCAGAGTGGCAGACAATCTAGATCATGATTAATCGATGCGAGAGTTCTATGCGCTACGTACTTATATCTGGTGGACCCTCGGTTCGTTGTGATATTGAAAAACAATTGTGTGTTTACGTATGAACTGCTTACTCCATTCGTAATTTTATGGGTGCGGTGATTTTTTGTATACCAAGTGCGTAACCAAGAGACCTTAGATGCCGTTCAACAAGGGTTGAAAATTCAATTTTATTTTCTTGATATCGTGTGTTCGATAAATGTGCTCATGCTTTATTAATTTATTTTGGAGAATAAGATACGCACTAAATTAGTTTAAGATTTTTTCTGTGTGTATTTTCGCGTTTGTCCTGTAAATGGGTGTTCCTGTTGAGCAAAAAAATCATTATTATTATTCTTGTTGAGAGTACTGTGTGTTCACATATCTGGCATGTGTTGATAGATTTGATACGTTCTTGGCATTTATTGTTTAAAACTAAATACAATAAATAACACGAATCGATAATACAAAATGTAGTATGGAAGAAAAAATATTGGTGTGTTGGATATTGTTGATTAGTTCAGTCAATTTAGGGTCTTAAGGCAATAAACACTTTGGAGGTAAAGTCGATTAATACACATGCAATAAAATAAATGAAAAAGTTACTATATATAAAACTTACGAGTTTCATATTGTAACGTGATTTATTAATTCGGGTTCGATTTATATCAATATTTATTAAACAAAACTAAAACACTATAAAATCCGTACAATTTATATCGATTATTTATATCACTCACACTTCGAAATTTATATCAGCTTTTCGCGCTCTATGTTTCGTCCGTACTCGATCGGTAGTAGACTGCCGCGATGTTCGGTCCGCAACCATTTATACACGCAAGCAATGTAAGTCCAGTACATTCTCGAATGTTCCTACTATCGCGCGCGTAGAAATTTCCAGAGCGCCAAAGGCGACGTCATGTCTGGAGCATTTCCGTTACACTGCCCCCTTCTTAATTCTGAACGTCTCGTTCAGAAACTGCGTTAGTATTACTTTTTAATGCCTCGTGTCGGAATCTGCAGTCAGAGCCTGCTCGACAAACACCTTTCTTGAAAAAGTAACAGTTCACAGTTTTGCGGAGGGTCGTCCCCTGTGGGTTGAAGCAGCATACTGTAATTCGAACGCTAGTGTTTCTAAAAATCACTTCGATCATGGTTCGCACTATTTTCCAGTCCTGTGTTCAATGTCGTAGTCATATTCCTGAAGACGTTCTAACCATCTTGCCACCTGTCCTTCTGGGTTTCGGAACTGCAAGAGCCACTTTAGCGCTGCATGATCTGTCCTTATCAGGAACTTGCGGCCGTAAAGGTACTTATGGAAATGTTCGCATGCCTTTACCACACCCAGGAGCTCTCGCCTAGTCACACAATAATTCCTCTCGGGTTTCTACAGTACTTTGATGAAATAGGCAATGACTCTTTCCTGTCCGTCTTGCAATTGAGAGAGAACAGCTCCAATGGCGGTGTTACTGGCATCGGTATCTAGCACAAACTTTCCTTCATTTCTGGGGTAGCCAAGGATAGGTGCGCTAGTAAGAGCTTGCCGGAGATGTTCGAAAGCTATTTGACAGTTTTCACTCCATTCGTACTCATTGCCCTCTTCTGTCAACTTTATTAATGGTTTAGCAATGTTGGCAAATCCTTTCACGAATCGTATATAATAGGTGCACAAACCGAGAAAACTTCGAATCTCGTGCTTGTTCTCAGGAATCGGCCACTCTTGAATCGCTATAATCTTCTCTGGGTCAGCTGTAACACCATCACGAGATACGATGTGTCCCAAATATTTAACTTCTTTTTGGAACATAAAGCATTTCTTGGGACTTAGTTTTAAATTGGCCTCTCGTAATCGTCCAAACACCTCTCTCAGGTTCTTTAGGTGTTCTTCAAAAGTTTTTCCTACGACAATTACATCATCCAAATATACCAGACATGTCTGCCACGTTAGTCCCTTTAGAACTGCTTCCATAAGTCTCTCAAACGTCGCGGGGGCATTACACAATCCGAAAGGCATTACTGTGAATTGCCAAAGTCCAGAGCCTATAGAAAACGAGGTCTTCTCTCGGTCTGTCGATTCCATCCCCACTTGCCAATAACCACTCTTTAGGTCGAGTGTGGAAAACCATTGGGCTCCAGATAGAGTGTCCAAGGTGTCGTCTATTCTTGGCAGTGGATAGCTATCTTTCTTGGTGACCGAATTTAACAGACGGTAGTCAACGCAAAATCTTGTGGAGCCATCCTTCTTCTTTACAAGCACTATCGGTGATGACCAAGGACTATTCGATGGCTCGATGACACCTTGTTTTCTCATGTCTCTAATAATCTCCTCAGCTTCGTCTCGTTTAGCCAAGGGGAGTCGCCTTGGCTGTTGTCTAATCGGTTGGGAATTGCCAGTATTTATTTTATGTGTGACTATGCCTGTCTTGCCCTTTTCACCTTATGTCGTTGTCTATTGTCCAAATCTGGAGTGTTTTTAATGACCATATCTATCAGCTCTCTTGGATACTTTCCTTTAGATAGATTTTCCGATTTCACAGAGCGAATAGCCGAGATGGGCACACACTGTCCAACTACAGTTCGTTTGCTTAGCTTAACAGGACTATCTTTCAAATTCATAATTCGAATCGGAACGCCATTTTGAACTTTTACCAGAGCCCTAGCCACTAGAAATTCCTTTTGGTTTAGTGCTTCGACTATCCGTAGGCTTCCCTGGCGACAATATCCATCTAAAGTGGTCATTATAATTTTTTCACTAAGTCCGGGTATAATGACGTCATGAGTGGTTAACAGGCGGATGACATCGTCTTTGTCTTCATGGAAAGGGAGTTCTTCATCGCCGACCTTTAACACGCCCTTTTTCACGTCTAACACAGCTCCGAGTTTCTTAAGAAGATCCATCCCCAAGATGAATTGATCAGAAATATCAGCAATTAGCACCTGGTGTTTTCCCGATGGTGACAGACATTTGTATTTCTCCGTGCGTTTTTATTCTTTCACCAGTTGCTGTTTTTAACTGCACGGTCGAAGATGAGATCCGAGAATGATTCTTCAATAACTCTGGTCTTGCAATAGTTCTTGTTGCACCTGTGTCTACTAGCAAGGATCTGTCTTCTCCATTAACTCGGCCGTCGATGTACAGACTCAGAACTTTTCCAGACGACGTAATGTTTACAGTGAAGATCGGGGCTTTGTTTCTGCAGGTCGACGATAGCCCCTTCCTGTCGACCTTTCTTAGTTTTCCGGCTGCTGTAATGGTTTTTGGCAGTTGCGGCGAACGTGTCCAATCTCGCCGCAATTCCAACATCGTGGTTCACGTTTCTTTGCCAGTGACTGTATTGCTTTATTGACCTTCTCTTCCACTACTTTACTGACCTTTTCTTCCACTACTTTACTGACCTTTTCTTCAAAACTTCCAGAGTCACCTTCCTCTTCGATTGTTCTTACCCGGCTGTCACTGCGAGGTTCCACCATACGTACTCGCGCACTTCCATGACTAGCTTTCTTGGCGGCTTCGAATTCTAACGCATGGGCCAAAGCTTTCTCTATTTTGTCGTGCCTAGCCAGTCTCAAAGCCTGCTGGGCATCTCCATCACGAACGGCATCGATAAATGTTTGTACAGCCAGTTGATCAAGAAAGCTCTCCGGTGCCGTAGGGTATGCCAATCGCATCAGTCTAGCGATGTCCGCTTCAAGTTCCTGCAAACTTTCTCCAGGTTTCTGCATTCGGTTCTTGACTTGGGCATAGTAAACTTGCTGAAGGTGTTTATCGCCATATCGCATTTCGAGTCGCGCTACTATTTGTTGGAAGTTCTGTTGATCCTCGGGGATAGTCCGCAACACATCCAGAGCATCTCCTCTCAGAGCAAGAATCAGAGCTGTAGTTTTGTCTTGAAGAGTCCATTTATTTGCCGCAGCCGCTGCTTCAAACTGTCGAACGTACGTGGTCCAAGGAATCTTACCATCAAAAGTAGGTGGCTTTACTCGGGCTTGCTGAACGTCGCCTTCTACTCTTGTATTTGTTTCTGGGGCACTACTAGTACGCTCTTTCGTAGTCAGTCGCAAGAATTGCTCGCGCAGCTCTTCATACTTGTGCTCAATCTCGACGAATGTTGCTTTAAATGTTTTGGAAACTTCCGTAATTCTATCTTCAACTTTTTCTTCAACTTCTTCGATAATCTTTCTAGAATTTTCCTCCATCTTCTCGAATTTCTCTTGAATATTTCTAGAATTTTCTTCCATTTTCTCGAACTTCTCTTCAAAATGTCTAGAATTTTCTTCGAACTTTTCTTGAATATTTCTAGAATTTTCTTCATTAATCTTTCTAGAATTTTCTTCCATTTTCTCGAACTTCTCTTCAAAATTTCTAGAATTTTCTTCCAACTTCTCGAACCTCTCTTGAATATTTCTATAATTTTCTTCATTAATCTTTCTAGAATTTTCTTCCAACTTCTCGAACTTCTCTTGAATATTTCTAGAATTTTCTTCATTAATCTTTCTAGAATTTTCTTCCATTTTTTCGAACTTCTCTTCAAAATTTCTAGAATTTTCTTCCAACTTCTCTTGGTTGCTTTTTATTTCTTGTTGCAACACCTGTTGGCCATTTTGGATTTGCTGGAGCAAATTGAGCATCGTTTCTTCCATTTAGCGGCAGCAGATCTTGTTACAGGCATACACAAGCACAAGCACTTAATTTAATCTTACTTTTAATTAATTTAATTAATCCCACTTCTGACACCAATGTAACGTTATTTATTAATTCGGGTTCGATTTATATCAATATTTATTAAACAAAACTAAAACACTATAAAATCCGTACAATTTATATCGATTATTTATATCACACACTTCGAAATTTATATCAGCTTTTCGCGCTCTATGTTTCGTCCGTACTCGATCTCGTTCGATAGTAGACTGCCGCGATGTTCGGTCCGCAACCATTTATACACGCAAGCAATGTAAGTCCAGTACATTCTCGAATGTTCCTACTATCGCGCGCGTAGAAAATTCCAGAGCGCCAAAGGCGACGTCATGTCTGGAGCATTTCCGTTACAATATATATCTATATATCTTCCTTTTTAGAGCAGTTACCAAATCAGCTCGTGTCCCACCTGATCGTGGAGCGCCCTTACGCCCTGCTAAAAACTGTTTGTGAGCTCCGAATTGGCAAAATCGTACAGCATATGATGATGAGAACGAATCTTCAAAGATATAGTTAAGTACGTAAAACATTGCATTCGCATATGGATTCAATATTCATAAATCGTACGCCGCCGCACCGTTTAGTTATTGTCACTTGCTTGGAACAGTATTGAAGATAATGGGCGCGCCAAACGTGACTTTCGATGTACAATTTGGATCGCAGTTTTGACGATGCAATTTTCAATACACTGACAGGCAACAAAGGTCTCTTTAAAATCATAAATTATGTCAACAACATAAACAAGTAGAAATTGTGCAGGGCGCATTTTTTAAACTAACATAGAAAAACTACTACTAATCAGTCCTTAGGGAAATTCTTCTTCTTGCGAGTACCTATATCGAAATTCTCCTAATAAATCTTTCGCTTTCCTTCCTTATAAGTAGGTATATTCTTTTTGATTCATTAATCCCTCCCCCTTTCGTGTACTTACGTTTTTCATTTACCCTCCTTACGTTCTGTGTCGGATTTCTAGTGTTCTTAGCAGTGACATTTATTATTTGTCCCTTGTACTTATTTTCCCGCCTTTTTGTAATATTTTGCTTTTCGCAAAATGTTTGTCCTTGGGCGATGTACTCCTTGCTGCTTCCCGGATACCATTCAATTGCCGTTTATCGTGTGAAATATGTTATAATTCCTCCCAAATTGTTTAGGGACTCCGATACCGATAAAGCTTCAAAAATTTATTATTTTGGGAACCGCCCATATTTTGGAGATCTATTTCGGTTTCATTTAAACAAACCAGTTTTTTTTAAACCAATCACAAAATCACAAATTGTAGTGTAATTACAGTAATAGCAGTGATAGAGAGTTATTCAAAGCGGAGTGTTAAATCATGACGTATATGTCCTATTTTTTGTTGTGGAATTGCACTGATTACAATGAAAGGCTTTTATGCGTTACACAACGATTTCTTAAATTATGTTTATTGTTGGTTGCATAATTGTACTGATCACATTTAAAATTCTTTAAAGTATCGTGATAAAATGATACATTTCAGTAATGTTTATTGTTCAACAGATTCTTAGTAATCCATAAATGAACAATCATAAAAGTAAATATAGAAGCGTATACATACATTATTATTATTAAATTATTAAAAATCAAAGTAAAAAAAAAAAAAAAGATAAATGGAACATAATTATCACAAATTAGTAAGAAAAGTAAACAAACAGTAACAGAAAAGGGTATGTGTATATAATGGTACACTTAATGTTGCAAAGTAGAAAGCAATTCTATGAACGAAGGTAAAATAATAATTACAAAATTCTGTTAATTAAAAATAGAACTTAAAACATGATAATGAATTATAATTAATGTCACAGTTCTGACAATACATATTATAATTACATGCCATTATTAAAGATGGAGTTCTACGAAGAAGATTGGTTTTTGGAGTAGGATAAGTTAAGGTGTCTAAATGCCTGGTAGAATACATTGGTATAGTAAATGACAGTTTTTCAAGTAAATAAGGACAATCTAAGGCATTGTTTATAAGTTTCTACAAAAACTTAATGCTATTAGCTAGTCGTCTTTGTTCCATTGAGTGAACGTCAAAACTTGCCAACAGCATGTCCTGAGGAAAACCACGTTGCGGGTATTCGCTATCAATTTTAAAAACAATGTATTTCAAAAATCTTCACTGAATGTTTTCAATGTCATGTTTATATATGTTGTATAGTGGATACCATCCGAGGTCGCAATACTCCAGCTTAGTGCGCATCAAGGAGTAATACAAACGAAAGAGTAAATTGATATTTTTAATTTGTTTCGTATTTCTTATGATGAATCCCAGGGTTTTCATAGCTGAGGTGCAAATCGAGTGTATGGCTCCTTAAAGCTGAGACGAAAATCAAATGTGACGCCAAGATCTTTAACAGAGTTAACATGGCTAAGGCCAACTCTATGTGATAATCATATAGTATCGGTTTTCGCTTCCTTGTAAATGGCAACACCTTACATTTACTTATATTCAGTTTAAGTTTGCTTAATGAGCACCAGGCATTTAAGTTATTTATATTCGCCTGTAAGTATAAACAATCATCGATAGAAGATATTTTTGCAAAAATTTTAAGATCATCGGCAAAAATAAGATTATTACATGAAAAACAATTCGAGATGTCGTTTATAAATCTTAAAAACATAAGAGGGCCAAGATTTGAACCCTGTGGCACACCCGACGTTACTTCAAGCATGTGTGAGTTGAAACCATTGTACGAAAGAAATTGTAAACTGTCATTAAGATAAGAGCGAAAAATGCTATTAATTCACATCTAAAACTAAAGCATTTTAGTTTATATAACCGTTGAGTGAAGGAATATACAGGGCGTTTCAAAAAGAATCATCCGATTTTAAAAATTTATTGCTATTCATCTATAAGTCCGATTTGATAGAACAATGTACTGTTAGTAAGAGGAAGCTCTCGAGTTTAGCGTGGTTTCCGCTAGGTAGCAGTAGCGCGCTTCTGTCAACGCCCAGCTCAGATATTGTCAAAATGGCATCTAAACAAATTATAAACCTACAAAATCGGATGATTCTTTTTGAAACGCCCTGTATAACATTATTGCATGGTCTATAGAATCGAACGCTTTGGAAAAATCAGCATACATTACGTCAACTTTTAAACCCTTTAAGGTGTAATTACATTGATTGTAAATGAAATGTTCTTTTACAGTCGTAAAAACTACAATATTGATTACTTTTTGTCATTCTAAATAAACAAAAAAGCGGTCTTAACCCACCAATAGTAATTACGATGCGCTACCACAAGAGGTCTCACTTACAGAGTATTTTACACGTGATATGTTGTGTTAGAAAATTTGTAAGTGGTTGATAAAAAAATGAATAATTAGCTGACATGTTACCTTAACAGAAAAAATCAAGAAATCTTCGATTCAACCATAAATTAGGTTAAAAAATTGTAATAATAAAAAAGATATAAGGTGTGCCATTTAAAATTAAAAATTTAGGGTCACTTCCGGTTAGAAAATACTATTTCCAAAAGAGAGTAGCCTAATGTTACTCTTTTTGTTATATTTATTATGTTATAAATACATATTGTTCATAGCGGGTAGTAATTGTCGTTGTGTGCTCCCAAACGATACATTTGGATTATTTCGAAAAAATGATATCAATAATTATTAATTATAATTGTTTGAAGAAATTTAGGAATTCTGAAAATTTGAAACAAGCTATAGAGTTTGGGGGGTTTGAAGAACTTAAAAAATTTGAAGAATCTGGAGAAACCTGTGAACTTGAAAAATCCGAAGAAATATAAAAAATTTGAATAATCCGAAAGATTCGGAAAGTTCGAATAATTGTCATATTCCAAAATCGGATATCGAAATTGCAAATATTTTGAAATATACAAAATTAGTCTGCGGAATCTGAAAAATCGAAATACTTCGATGAAACTAAAGATCCCAAGAATTTCGGGATCTGAAAAATTGAATAATGTTAGGAATTTGGAAACCCGAAAGAATTCGAATAAACTCGGAAGAACCGTATGATTTAAAAAATCAGAACTACAAGAAACGGAAGAATTCGCCGAAAAGACCTAGGTAATGGGAAACATCTGATAGATAAAAGCTAAAAAATCAAAAAATCTAACAAATTTAAAACATAATAAAATGAAGAACGCGAACTGAAGAATGAAAACAATAAATGAATGGCTTCTTTGATTTGTAACTGAAGGTTAAGTACGGAGATTCAACAGTCATTAAAAAGTGTTATCTGCGCACAAATCGATTACTGCAGGCAACGAATTACATCATGTAGTTTTTAGTTTTTAGTCCACTCCTTTAGAATATTAAGATGATTTATTTCCGCGCGATTAAAATCTACACTATTGTTCGTATTTATCGTAATAGTTTCCAATTCAGGCAAAGTAACTTTATTTAAGGTCAGGTCTTTACTACCTGTATTGATTTAACTTGTCACTATTGTTCGTATTTACGGCGATGGTTTCTAAACCTAAAAGCTTTTCCTCGTTTGATTGAAACGTACTTTGCTGCTGTAGGCGCACGCAATTTCTCCACAACATGTGGTTGGCTTAATTTCGCTGACTCGACTCGAACACAAAATAACACAATAAAAACAATAAACTAGATAATCACGACTGAAAAATATCAAACTTTTCTTCTAATTTGAACTATACGCGCCAATCCCACTGTCGCCGTGAGCTTTTGCGCGCATTCAAAAGGTCAGGGCCGTATATCACTAGCCCGCCCACGAACTGGAAAAATATTTAAGAAATTCATTAACGGACTCCCGTTACAAGTACAAGTGATAAATAATCCCGGCGTTTTTCGACAACAAAGCTATAATCATTAGCATGGAATTGAAGATTCGCATTAAAGAGGAATCTCCTACCTCTTAAAGCAGCGTATTGCTTCTGGAAGACATCCGATCTTTAAAACTTAGGAAAAGAAATGGGGTGTAGTACCGCACCAAGCAGAAACAAACCACTTTTTCGTAAGTTACGCCAATTTTGTTTAATAGTCTTTGCACAGTTTGTTTTGCCGGGCCCAGTGTGTGAAGAAAAGTTGCGAATTACCACATCACGTAAATTTCACCTGATTTGGGAAATAAACAGAGACATACACGGTAATCATTAATTTCCGATGTAACTGGAACGGTGACGCCATCTTCTACTTGCAATTTCTGAATTTCATGATTCGATATCAGATTTGTGTACAACGGAAACCGCCATGACCACAGTTTCTGAGAAAAATCCGATTTGTCTTTTTCAAAAAACTACCAGAACTTTCCATAGTCAATGTATTCAATCCATTTCTGTAACTCTAAGGGTAAAAAGAGGATTTAGTTGCACTTAATGATGAATAGTAAAAAATATCAAACCCTTATGTTCAAATTGTATATACATCTTGATTCGCACCCACCTACAGGTGTGTATTATTTTCTATTTTGAGCATTAGGTTTTAAAAACTTACATTTGAGTTTACAAATCACCCAAATTATACTTAAATAAGAATTTGTCATGGTTTAACCATGGAGAATGTACGATATCAAGGGGGGTTACTCAGCTAGATTAATTATTTATGGGTGGACAGTAGGTATTGTTAAAAAGAGATAATCAATTTGTATGTGAGTAAAAGGAGAAGTTGTTTTTTTTGCAAACTATTCAATATATGAGATTTGTTGATTTTTTTTACCAAAATCTGCAAGCACGAGGATGATTTCGAGTGCAATCTGTTTCTCTAAAAAGGGGGTTATCATAATCGCAGCACTAACCCCGTACAGTGTTGGGCCTTGTCGTGGTTGTGGGGCTTGAGTGGTTCAGTGAGCAAGGGGACGTGTAACGTCAGGCTTGACCCGGAGTATGACGGTCCCAAGTGAGAATCCAGACTAAAGACAACACTGGAGTAGTATAGAACTACTTAAGACCTTCTGCACGGGCATCTTTAAAAAGCATTCTGGGGGTCACTTCGTAATTGGGAGAAAGCCTGTTGATGACCTAGAACGAGAGGGACAATAAGTAAGAAATAAAAAATTCAAAAAATACAGGTCGAAAAGCAAATAGGTGTTTCTGGCAATGTCGTCGTGCCATTGGCAAATTTTGGGGACCATCCCCGAAGACTGTCCTGTGACTGTACACTGCCGTGATTAGGCCTATGCTCTATCATGGAGCAATTGTCTGGTTACCTAAAACCACTCTCTGGGTACTGTAAACTAAACAAGCACATGAATCGTATGGGTTTGGTCGAATGATCATCTTGTAGGTCAGGGGTGCTCAAACTTGAACTGCTGACGATCTACCTCAATGTAGGGCGTATCGTCGAGCAAATATAAATTTATAAGGACGTTGCAGAATTTCATGAAAATACTGTACATAGAATTAGTTAATTAGTGGAAACGGCAGAATTTAGTTTTCTCCAAAAACCAGTCAAGGTAGGTGCAGGCCTGCTCTGAAAATCGCAAATATTTCTCGAGAAAAGCACTCGCGATCGACCGCAATCGACCGTTTGAGCACCACTGTTGTAGAGGATGTTAAATAGACGAGACTGCACACCACATACTTTGTGATTGTCCCGCGCTAGTCCAACTGAGACGATCCATGTACGATCACCGACTAAAGTAATGATAATCGGAAGCTTACTGCCACTTAGGCAACCAACCATACACTATCTGAAATGGCAACGTTGAAGTGTAAGTTTTACGGCGGGGATTCGTGGTGGATGGGCCGCACGGCGTCGCGCATTGTCGTCTTGCTTCGGCATTTCTTCGTTTGTGCCTAGATATAAACACTACAGTAGCTATAATTAAAAAAAATTGGTAAAACCGGATGTTATGCGTTACATATATTCTGCCAAACTTAAGAGACATTAATTCATAATAATAACTTTATTCACGCCATAGGCATTTCAATATTGGTAGCTTCAATCTCGTTTTTCTCTCAATTGAAATAAAAACTGGTTTTTAAGCTTAATTTTGCAAGACAAGTTCTTATTTTAGTGACTCAGTTTTGTTACACATTGACAAAAAAGGTCCACGCAAACGCAGTAAAAAAATAAAACTTAAAGATTTAAATAGTACCTGTGATTTTTTTATTTCGTATTCAATCATAAAGAACAATATGTACTACCTATTTTTAAAAAAATTTAAGTTGTTTCCAGCCAAACCGAAAGTGAAAAAATTGTAATTATTGTCAATGAATCCTTTTCTGTTTACTCTAAATTGAATCCATAGCTGTAATTTATACTCCCTTGGCATTTAAAATCACAAACCATAAATATGAACACACTGTTTATCTAATAAGTAATTAACAAGGTATTTATATTAATATTTCCAGTGTTATGGGCGCCACGCGTCGCGCCTTGTTCCTTTTTAGCAGTTTCTTCGTCACTGTCTTGATATAAAGGGAGTACTAGCATTGAATAAGTACTTATTCAATTTGCAACAATTGAGAAAACCAATACGCAAAATTTAAAAAAAGATTTACCAATTCTTGTAACTATATCTGCTGTAGCGTTTATATCAAGGTAGTGACGAAGAAACTCCGAAGAAAACACGACAATGCGCGACGCCGTGCGGCCCATCCCACACGAATCCCCGCCGTAAAACTTACACTTCAACGTTGCCATTTTAGATAGCGTATGGTTACCTAAGTGGCGGTAAGCTTCCTATCATTACTTTTGTCGGGGTTCTTACCTATCCTGGCCGGACATACCTACGCTAGAGCCGCTTCTCCTTCCATTCCATCATCCTTAGGTTCATCTCACGTGTGGGATGCCTTTAGTAAATTGGAGGGGTCGGACGACTATAGTTAGTAAGGTAGTACAAAGGGCCCGAAAACGAGGTCCAAGTACGCGTGGCCGTGGACCCTGTCCACTCACCTGTCGTAATCCAGAATCCAGAACATTGAGCTAGCCTTGGGTACATTATGAGCAAAGATTTAACGAAAAAGTCAAAAATTAAATGATACGATCCAGCCTTCCCAACCCCTGACCCGTTACTTGCTACCTACAAGGTAAAATATAGTCTCAACCCAAACGTAGTCATTGTTTATAATTGAACGGATATAGGTAAATGTCTTGAATGGAATAAGAGCGATTTACATACCATCACTTGTTATAAAACATGAATGACCTGAAGAATATCAGTGCGCCCTTTTACTTCCCTTTATATTGTACAATTTTTCATTTGCTACCAATATATGAATAACTGTCTGACAAAAAAGGACACATTTCTTTAATGTATTTGCATAATGTGCTTAGAAAAGGCAATTTTGCATCAGTGTTAAAAATAAAAATGCCGTTGCGAACCGCCCCGTTTTCCGCGAAAAGTTTAAGAAAATCGTCGCAGTGACGTGAGAGAAAATGTATTATAAACCAACGGGTTCGGCCGATGTTTTGTAAAATGAGTCAGCCATCCTCAGTATTTATGACATTACTTATTCAATACCCACCGTTTCGTGTATTGATCTAATGAGGACCCTAAGTGCTCGTAATTAAAGTTTGTGATATTGGAACTACTTTATGGATGGAAATACGATACGTAATTAAAAAGAAAAAGGAAGACGGTTTCAAACGTTTTGTTTAATTATGAATAAGAGAATGGAGGGAGGGAAGGAAGAGTTGAGCGAATCGTGTCAACTTGCGAATGTAAATTTTTAGCAATGAAATAATTAAGGAAAAAATTGCAGATGTCGCGGAATTCGTTAATAGATTTGCGGTTTTTAATATCGGCGTTGCATAAACAACGGCGGCAGTTTCGTAAAGAGTGGAGAAGTTTTGCATGGAAAATTGGAGTCGATATTTCATTCCTTATGTATTGGAATCGCAACTCGCACGTATATCTTAAATTAAAAACAGCCTGGACTGTACCGTTATTGGTAAAGGGTGGGGGTAGATGTGTGGTGCGCGCGCCAGTCCTAAATTAAACCCCGTTCTTAATTCCAACCCTCATTAATTTGTCCATCCTTGTCGGCTGCATTATAATTTAGTATGAAGACGTAGGAGGATCCGCATGTCGAACTTCAAAAGCGAAAGTCTTCTGGAATAATAATCAAGAGCTTTATTCCCGACCAATAAATACGACTGTAGGATTTTAAACTCATCCGCAGCACAATTATTCAAGTTATAACATATTCTGCTTCTAATCCGTACGTCTTTCTTCGTTTACCGAGCGAAGAAAATGAATCTATTTCTTTTCAGGAGGCAAAAGTTTTAATGACCAGACTGCGGAGTTCTTGTCTTTACTCATTGCATGTAAGGAGAAGGAAGAATTCTCAATCAA
The DNA here is from genome assembly GCF_008802855.1 of Photinus pyralis. Taxonomy (NCBI): domain Eukaryota; kingdom Metazoa; phylum Arthropoda; class Insecta; order Coleoptera; family Lampyridae; genus Photinus; species Photinus pyralis. The sequence goes on along the minus strand of NW_022170819.1, from coordinate 32,312,758 downwards.
TAATTGTCACGGGCTGGGCCGGAGCTTTCACATCTCACACACACACACACACGTACTCTTAATGTATGTATAAGTTTGCAAAAATATTAGCGTGCGCGCACCCCTACCTTCTCTTTTCATTTCCTTTAGACTTCTTCGGGAAAAATAGAGATGTGTAATGAGCTACGTTAATATTCTTTCTTTACAAAATTAACCCCTCGCTAAAGAAACACGAAGGTGGTGGCGGCGGCGGAAGCGCAAGCAAGAACAAGAAGACGTTAGGTATTAGCGCTTGACGGGCTTGTATGATATATGCGTCGTTTGTATTATTACGTTCACATGTAGAACTTATATCTAAGTTTGGATTCATTTAAAGTTTCGAATTATTAATGAGTTAGACTACTGGATATATTCTGCTTGCATATGCTTCACTAATGAGTTTGTTTGAATTATTAATTTATTACAATTTCATCCCGGGTTAAGTGTGCTAACAGGTTCTTAACCCTCATTCGTTTATACCCGTAATTATACACATCTTACTTACAGTATCGCTAGTAATTATATTATGCATTCGCAGAAGTATAACCTTTTTCAAAGTGCAAACAATAAGTTCACGGCACGAAACTTGCGCTCTTCATCCTCACTTTACGATTAGGGGTAGAACGAATAACTTAACTACGTTCCTCGTCGCAATGATAGGAAGTTTTCGATTTTTTAAATATATGTATTTATTTTGTGTCAGATTATTATCATAATAAACAAATTAGTCAAACATGCGCTAGGTGCATAACGGGCAGTTACAACATCAGGACTGAAATATATACCCAGTCATAATAATAACTCTGATTTTATTTTCAAATGATACAAAACTGCAAAATTGTACTAATCGACCGACGGCTAGCTCTTTCTCTATGCCTAAAAAATTGAAAATCGTCGCACCATTAATTCAGCGCGCAGCAAATAAAGGCAATTCACTAATTCTACTTTTAACACAAACTAATACGATTTATGTTCCTTACAACGTGTTTTCTTTATTTAAATTCTCTTTTCAATACTCTTACGTCATCTGTATATTTCTCGTGCAAGTTCGAGTTATTATCTATATTATTTTTTTAGTTCTTTATTTTCCCGTTTGAGGTTGTGCAGATGTAGTTTCGGTTACAGTGACTCTATAGAGACAGTGTAGCGTCATATGCTCATATCCGTCCTTCTTTTTTCCAAATTTATAATTGAGCTTATAGGTGATTAATGGTCCGATTTACGCAAATTTTGCACTGAAGTTTTCTTGTAGAGAATTTTATTGCCTTTACTTCGATTAATAGAATTGGGGATATATTTGTAAGTTCTAAGGACGTTTACGGTATGTACTAACAACTGCATAAAAGGGATTATGCGGGTCACTCTGTAATTCGGCGCACGCCTGTTGAGGGCCCGGAACAAGAGAGGAATAATAATAATAAATTAAATCAGCCGAAACTTAAAGAAAGGTACACCTCAATACACGAAATGCAAATGGCGGTACTTACAATAAGAAAGGAAGAACGCAAATTATTTCCTCACTATAGGAGTTACATGTATAGGTGAAATTCGTCCAACAATACTCCCCAAATCCCCAAAACATGGATCCAATCGCCAGAGATCAATATATATAGATGATGGCAATTAAAACTCCATGCGTTCTAACTCACGCTTTTAGCTGTTTATTTACACGAAGTGTAACTGGATACGGTTTACGACAGAAAGTGGAAGATGAAGGTTGACAACCAAAAATCACGGCGCAGGCAATCTGCGCGTTTAAAATTGCGTTGTTAAATTCCAACAATAGGTGGAGCCACCTATTCAAACGCTACAAAAGTTATGTTTCAACAAGAAATAAACCGTGACCAATAATAATGCTTTGTAATGAAGAAATTAAATCGTTCCAAAGGAATACGGTTTGCTATTATTTTATATTTCCTTTTGCTTCATTTTGGCTTGTGTTCATCCCGACCCATCACTACTTTACCTAAACTTACCGTGCACTTATCTAAAGGTAATTTTGTTGCATTTGCTCAAAGTAAACGTAACATATATACTTAAGCCTGTTGTGTCCCCGTTCCGTACAGCACCGACTATAACATTAAAACTCAATGATGATTAACACGTCTTTAATTATTCATTCCATCGCATCGTCATTCAACAAGCCCAACCGTAAACCTACTGCTTATCTTCAAAATTTCATGATTTCTTCAAATCCTCTTCAAAAGCTCTTCAAACACTCTTGAAAAGCTCTTCAATATCTCTTCAAAATCTCAAGATCTCTTCAAAACTTCTTCAAAGTCTCTTCAAATTCACTTCAAAAGCTGTTTAAAATCTCTTCAAAAGCTCTTTGAAATCCCTTCAAAATTTCTTCAAAATCTCTTTAATATCTCTTCAAAATCTCTTCAAATTCTCTTCAAAAGCTCTTCAAAAACTCTTGAAAAGCTCTTCAATATCTCTTCAAAATCTCAAGACCTCTTCAAAACCTCTTCAAAGTGTCTCCAAATTCTCTTCAAAAGCTCTTTAAAATCTTTTCAAAATCTCTTAAAAATCTCTCCAAAATCTCTACAAAATCTCTTCAAAACCTAGTCAAAATATCTTCAAAACTCTCTTTAAAATCTCTTCAATATCTCTTTAAAATCTCTTCAAATTCTTTTCAAACTCTCTTCAAAAGCTCTTCATTATCTCTTCAAAATGTGAAGATCTCCCCAAAACCTTTTCAAAGTCTCTCTAAATTCTCTTCAAAAGCTTTTTAAAATCTTTTCCAAATCTCTTAAAGATCTCTTAAAAATCTCTTCAAACTCTCTTCAAAATCTCTTCCAAATCTCTTCAAAATTTCTTCAAAATCGTTTCAAAGTCTCAAATCGAGTAGGCCAGTAGGCCGGACCTGCTAGACCAATCCGTCTGTTTTCAATCATTTCATGTAAATAATTACGGGCCTGTATTGCATAATGAGGTGGAGCCCCATCCTGTTGAAACAACATTTCAAAATTTATGTCTTCGTCGGCCTCTCATTCAGTGTGCATTTGCCTGCGTCCAGTGGTGCATATTGCGTATAAATTTAAATCTTTGCTATCATAAAATCCTTGAATTATGGAAACTGGTGACTGCGGCAGAAACAGTAACATGTTTCAAGAACCTGTTATTTCCTTATACTTGTTTTGCTACTAAATTACTAAAGCTAACGCGATTTTCAAAGTCTTGTCCATACAGCTCTTGGCGAAGAGTAATGTGGTCCGGACCCGTGCGGTGGAGGCATTTTTTCGTTAAATTTAGGAAATTTTAAACATGCACCGCTTTATAATGAAAGAGAACAGAACTTATATTCAAAAAAATAAAGGCGTGTTAAGGTAAGAAACATGTGTTCAAGTAGATAAGAGTCGAAACGTTACATTGTTACCGGTTCTAAAAACCGTAACCTCCGCTACACCTTGGCGTGTATAAAAAAACCGCGTGGACGCGTTGTTTCCGTTGGGCTCGTTTCGAATTTGGATTCGGTGAGGTACTTAAGTAAAAATCTGGTGGGAGAGATCCAATCGGACTAAAATGTTCTATGCCGATCGAGTGCTAGATAGATACATAGTTGTCGTTGTAATTATCTACATCTATATATTACTGTGTGCAAGGGTTTGACGTAACTATTACGACACCCACAAAACACCTGCCCAGCTAACTTAAATAAAATAATCTTTAAATTAAGAAATTGTTATGTGTCCTCGTACACATCAGGCAACTGCTATCAAGACAACACCTAATAATGACTTAAATTTCTCAATTTGAAAGACTCAGTGGCCTCGATCAACTTAAAAAAAATCCAAAGAATTCACTACACACATTTTCATTAACACCTGATTCAATTCTTGAACACGAAAAGTAAAATCTGACATGAAAAACTCTATCCGAGTCGTACAATGGATTCGAATAAGCACACAAGTAATGAATTCCGAAACACACGAAACAAGTAAAACAAAATCCCTGAAAGAAAGAGAAGCTTACAAAGCTTCTTTGGAAATAATACCTCGCACACAGGCGGTCGATCGTTAAAAATAAAAAAATCTTGAATTACATACAGTTTTTTTATGAATCCAAAATACCTGTTTGCGATATTCAGGCGCACTTAGCAAATACACAAAAGCACACTCTAAAAGCTCCAGGAAACTTCACTTCTTCTTTAATAAACTGAATTCAATGATTCGAACTGGCTTGATAAATAAGATGAAAAAGGTTTTAGGTGGCTGCCTGGACGGTACAAACTTTAACTTTCACTAAGCAGACAACTGCATTGTTGACTTCCACTCGTAGTAACTCTTTCTGAATACGGAAAATCCGTTTTTAAACTACTTCATTTGCAGTAACTTAAGTCTTTTATTTCGACTGCTTATCTTTACTTTGAAACCGACAAACAACTAGGGCGGACAGCCCGCCATGTAGCGAAAACAAATTAACACGCTCTTTAACCGTCGCGAAAAATAACAGCTAGCAGCAGCAGCCTCGTTTTTACTTTGATTCTCGTATTTAAGGGAACACCTCTTCTACTATAAAATAATCTACTTCTTCAGGATTTCCAAAAACACCACCAATCAATATTAGACTTGATAACGCCTGCTTCGAAAGAACGCCGAACTACGTAACACACCTGCATCTTCTAACACGTGCGTTAAATAAATTTCGTCCGATAAAAACTACTCATCGCAAGACAACATTTTAAGTCGCAGAAGAAACAATTCTAAAAGGAAAAATAACAGTGAGGCACAAATTCAAGTAAAATAAACCACTTTGTGCTTATTTGTAAATCATCCCCTAGATTTTACATCTAATAAATTGAAATATTGCCATATATAGGGTGTCCCATCATTATTTTTGGTGTTTAGATCATTCTACATGACTTTGTTTACACAACAATATGTTATTGCAAAATATAATTTCTTGCCCACGAGCACATCAGTTTCGGTAACAAACCAATATAGCAAAGAGATGAAAATCAAGATTTCAACATTAATATGCCCCAGATCTTTGAACAAGGTGTCTTTCAGGCTGTTGGGTGTTTCTTTTGGCTTTATATCCTTCCCTAACTTTGGGATTTTGTTGTTTCTAGTACCATGGTGAGCTGTTAAATCGTCGGTCCCAAATGGCATACTCTTTGGATCACAATTTTAGTTTTTAGAGATTATTTTCTTTTTATCCTTTGTTTAAGTTTTACTTTTGACAGGTAGAAGTGGGAAAGCATTACTCCGCTGAAGAGATACTGTGTGCTGTAACAGACCACTATGTAACGAAGGGCTGGTCAGCGAAGGAGTAGAACTGTCTCTTTCGATTCAGGGTTTCATTACCAATTTGGCTGGTCCTCGCCTTACACATGAGCGACTTTGGTGGCAGGCTCCTTCAGCTCTGCAGCTATGCTGAGAAGGGGTCTTCTAGTGCGGAAGGCGTGTGAAGTTGTTCCCATATTTTTATAATGGTCACTTAATTTCTTCAGTGAGTAAACCTATTTATTTCTATCGGTGATTTCTGAAGCATCTAGGTTATATAGGGTTTTTATTAAGATCATACCTTCCGCATACGTTTTCTATTCCTTACTTTAAATTACAATTAATCATGTCGTATAATGATAAAGTTCTTCTTCATAAACAATTTCACGCGTTGATACCTGTCGGTCGCTTTAACAACAGGGCGCTTTTTGTACAAGTATGTGAAAAATAAAGCCTTTCACTTCCATTTTCATCAGAATGCAAATCGATTTCTCGAATGTGAATGAGTCGTCCAACCATATCGAAATAAAAATTGTACCCCAGAACACGACGAATTTGTTGTGAATAATTGCTTGCCAAAAAGTTTGACCTTCCGTCATCTCAGCTCAATTAATTAAAAGTATAAAACATTGATCACATTTAATTAGAGTCATGCCGTATGCTTGAAAAAAAAGCGGTTTATGACACTATTTTGAAAAACACTAATGGAAAACGTGACGAAATTGATTCTTCAATGATCAAAGTTTTTGCCTGACATCGATATGTGTATGTAACGTATTGACGATACTTACCTACCCGTTTTTGTGTAATTGGACAAATTCCACAACTCGACTTTTTGCTTAATCGTCAATGATTTTCGATTAAAAGAAACCAATAATATCTAAACCGCAAATATCCTGACCCTCTCACATGAGTGCTACTGGTCATGCATTGACGATCTCAAGTTTATTCGTCCACAAAAAGTATAAAACCTTTCTCCTTGATTTTCAGTTGCCTCGTCATCGTTCGCGCTAACTTGCACCTTTGAAAGTGGCGGTGTCGAGATCTCAATCGCGACGAGGGAGGTGGGTATTTAAAAGCGCGTACAATTAGAGATTTCGCAAAGTGGCTGGACGATTAAAAATGCGCGGGTGGGCATTGTTTACAGGTGTTTCCATGCCTCTTGGATAAATCACCTGCATAAGTCAATCAGAATTGAATCACTTGAGCGTAACTTCTTTCTACCTGTGTGTGATCATTACCGTTATCTTCTAGCAACCACCGGCGTGTAAATCTGATTCTCACGAATCGTATTTATTATTATTACCTTAACTGGACGCAGTTTAGCAATGTTTGTAACTAAGTGCCGCATATTAGCGTTGGACATTTAAAGGGCCTATTTTGAATCTGATCCAGTTCGATTCACAACTAACGGAGATGTCATAAGGGCCTCCCTTATTTTTTGGCCTACATTGCCAATTCACGAACCCCGATTTAAAAACTTGATACAGAATCCACCTGCAAAATTTCATCGTAATCGGTCCATTCGTTTTCGAGATATCGTGCTAACGGACAGACGGACGGACATTGCAAAATTATGATCTCGTTAGGAGCTCGTTAATAAGCAGTAGGCACCTGAGATAAACTTCGGGTACTCAATTTTAGAGACTGAGTGGGCCCACACACTCGAGAAAACGCCAAAGACCGAGAATCGAACCTGGGTCCTCTCAATTCGCAGTCTAGTACCCTAATCACTAGACCACTACGTCCGTATTTGTTTATTGATTTAATGTTTGTGGATTGAATTTTTAAGTAATGAGTTTCATAGGGAAAGCGGATGAAGTGATCCACGCATGACGACAATTCGAAGGATTTCGCTAAGAGTTCGTCCTAAAAATGATGTTCCATCATAACCTCCCTAAGCTCGTTATCCCTTTGCTAGAAAAAAATGACCTTTCTCTTTTGGACGCTGGCCTTATTCCTTCGCTCTTGATCGTTTAGTGGTCTTTCGAGTAAGTTCAAAGCTTGTAGCCTGAAAATCTATGAGGCAGATTTGAGCAAAATACTTTTTAAAAGTATACTATAAAAGTATTTAAATAATAAACATTTTAAAAATAGCGGCGCCTTCAAATACAAATACAATATCAAGAAAAGTATTTAAATATCAAGAATGTGATAATCCACCCTTATGGTTAGGCAACACACCTTTACATCTGAAACAAAAATATGATATGCTCTGTATATAACCAATCCACTGTTTTGCGCAGATGTCGAAGACTAGGGGATTTTCATAACGAAGCTAGGGGAAAAAAAGAACGTGGCGGAAGGAAGAAGATGGCGACGGGGTCGATGGAGCGCACCACGCTTTCCTGGGTTCTTCTTCTTGATTATTTAGTTTGTTGTAGTGTTTTGAAGGAGTATTTACAGGTAGTAACTATTTTATTCTTTGTTGTACGAACTATTCATCATTGAATCATTATTTACATTTTTCTGATTTTGCATAAAATGCCGATATATAAATATGGCGCACTCCATGCTTTTGTTTTCGAGTACCCGTTATCGGAATCATGTTTATCGTTTGTTATACTTTGCAGGTGATTATGCCATTAGTTTGTTTTATTAGGATTTTTTTCTGTTTTCACGAGGAGTTGATTATCAGAGTGGTGTTGCTCTGATCGATTGAATAGTAACTATTCCGTGAGGGAAGTACCTAATACAGTTTGATTGTTCGCTGTATCTGTTACTTTCTGATTCGTGGCGCGCTGCAGTTCTTGTGCGTTACCTATACGAAAAGGGGGGCTCTCTTATTTAATGTTTCTGTATGTCAGCAGGTACCTAATACAGTTCGACCGTTCGCTGTATCTGTTACCTACTCATCTCGTGCGGATCGCAGTTCTTAGCATCTTAGCACTGCAAGATATATAGGGGGTCCTCGCATTTCTTCTATTTAAAATATGTTTTGCTTGAGCGATGATTGCCTTCCACTTGCTATTGGCATTCTCACATGTACTTTTCGTGTTATACAGGGTGGTGCCTAGCGCAACGCAGCGTAGGGATTTCAATGGTAATTTCTTTATAGTCAATTACTAGCTCCCCTAATTATTTTAGAGTAAAAGTCAAATACGTTTTTTAGAGAAAAAAATACTGCATCTGTTCATAGTTTTAGTTATAATTTTCCATTTTTCAAAACCGTAGAAATCGACAAAATAAAAAATTTCATTTTTATAAATCAGTGATGCTTTGGAATATTTTAACAAACTACAAGCGCATCGCATCTAAGTTATCGTTATTTGACGTCGAACGATTTTCATATTTAATTCTGTTACAACTATCCGATGCAAGAAAAAGCGGCAATTGGGTAACTTTTTTTAGAGAATGTAATGCTGCATCTGCATCAGATACTATTTGTTTATCAGAGAGAATCAGAGTACCTACATAATCGAAGAAAAAAAACTGATTTGAAGCAAATTTGTTCCTAAACTTATATTCGGATTTTCCGCTACTGCAGCCAAAACGTTGAATGTATTGTCGTTTTCCTGATGGTTTTGACGGACATTTTGAACGTTATTGCTCTTGCAGTTCTTTAACTAATTTATAAACAAGTATAAATTGAATATACGTCAAAGGCAAATAATGAAACGTGATCGCTGTTTCTTTAGGCATATCTGATTTATTGTAAAATGAACCTTTTTATTTTGTTGATTTCTACGGTTTTGAAAAACGGAAAATTATGAGAAATAGCATGAACAGATTCAGTATTTTTTTCTCTAAAAAAAACTTATAAACGTATAATATACTAATATATACTATAAAGAAATTACCATTGAAATCTCTATGCTGCGTCGCGCTAGGCACCATCCGGTATAAAACTATGTTAGTGAAGAGCCACACTATTTTGATGCTTCCTACGTACATGCAATTTATTATTTTACGAATTGTGTTATCTCAATTGATTGTACATGTATTTTGATGTGTTTTTGTATTACCTTGATTTATCACGTTTTCCACTGCATTTATGACGTCTCGTGTGATTTGTCTTTATGAATTTGTTTAATTGCATTTGATTCGATTACCTGAGATTTATCATACAATTTGAGATGTTTTATTTACGTGTACTTTCTCTTGTATTTCGTTGGGATTTATTTCATTTCATGTATTTGTGTGGCCTATGCCGGGGTTTTTGTCCCGTAGAAGGTTTCCCTGGTATGGTCTTGTTGTGTGCGTAATATATTTATTTGTTCTTGTCATTTCTTACGCATAAAAGTTCTGGTCTTTTATTTAATTCCCTTCCCGATTATTGCTCACGTCGCAACACGTACAAGAACCGAATACACAACGTAGGAGTTCATTCGTGCCACCCATATCGAGCCGACTGCCATTCAAATGCAAAAGTGCCGCGAAACGTCCATCGTTTCGACTTTAAAGGTAGGTGGCTCTGCTCGTAGTTTTTTCCCAGAGTTGCCAACGTTAAGTATAGGGTAAGTCAACGTTTTCAGTGTCGGCATGATAGACCCCTAGGACCGTTACGTATTATATACTTTTTTAAGGAAATACTAAATACAAATACTTTAAAAAGTATTTAATTTACCCATAAAGTATTTGAGAAAATACTACAAACGGATTTTAATGCTATAAGAGTATTTAAATACTTTTGAATATTTGAATACTAAAAGTATTTAAAAACTGAAAATACTTTCCAGCTCTGATATGGGATTTAGTGCTCTTATATTTGTTTCTCCATCTGTGGCTCGTCTAACTCGAGATCGAAAAGAGACAGCGTTGTCAAACCTTCACTAATCAATTTCTATGAGTTCAGAGATCAGTATTTTAATATGAGCCGGATTATGTCTGTTTCCGAATGCGCGCAGAAAGGCGAAAAATTCCCTTAATAAAAATAGTATGCGATTCTTCGTATCTTGTTTCCTGTTCCCGTTCGCGTGGGAATTTCGAAAGTGTTTTACTAACTTTGAAACTTTCGGGGACATACGTCCAACCTTTCTGTTTAGACAGGCTTAAGAGATAGAGGGACAGAGAAACATTCATTTTTATTTATATAGATAGATAATAGCAGACCAAACGAACGTTGAACCTCGTATACCGGGTGATCGAAAAAAACTGCAGACAATTTAAATTTGGCGCTTTAAATATTTAGTGTTTTTTACTTAAGGAATTGGCAAACATGTTTAGAAGTTGGTTTATTTATGCATTAATTGCCATCCATTGGCGTAGCTTTTTTATGTGAATTTTATTTTCTAATCTTCGTACTGTGATCCAGGAGTTTCAAAGCAAACAGCTCTTTTTAAAAAGGTCTTCGCACGTGCATCATTTCGTAAAGGTATGTACATTAAGAGAACATACCTACTTTATAAGGATCATGTAACCTTACTTTTTAGGCATAGGGGCTTAAAAGGGGATGCACTTTTGAAAGGCGTACATGTTTGAAGATGCTCATATTCGACTCAGTTGTGCTTACTGCAATTCAACGATAAATGTGCTACTTACCATGATGTCGAAGTTGTAAAAAAAACGTAGCCCCAAGAAATCGTTTTCGAAAATTCTCTAATGAAGCTGGTGGGTATAACAATGTGAACGATAACATCCCTATTTGTTGTTTTTACAGACTTCTCGCATAATATGTGGCACAAAATCTTACACATTGATATCGGAATGTTTTCATCCAGTGTTGATGACGTTAATTTATGAGAATAAGTGGATACGTCTTATTATATGTAGGCAAATGAAATGAACCTTACGGTGATGGTTTAATTAGCATGACTATTGCTCGAGCAACGTTGGAATATATATATGAATGCATGAACCCGAGCGTGCACTGAGCTTGATAAATTAATTTTTTTTAAATTAATTAATTGTGATTATTGTTTAGTGATCCATTAAATTGATCCACCACTGCCTTTAAATAAATGACATTTGGTATGTTACCAACTTTATAAATGTTTAGTTTTGTGGGAAATTCAAACTGTCCGCACTACTTTCCGATCACCCGGTATATGGGTATATTGACATTTCCATACAATGCAATTACAGTGTGCACATTTTAAATCCTTTGAGGTTTTGTGAGTTAAAAGATGCCGTTTCTAGACATGGTGGAGATGTGTTGTAAAATAACACTGTACACATTTTAAATATTTCAAAGTATTGTTAGTTAACATATACCTACTTTAAGAAACCACGAATTTAATTTTTACTTAATCTTTTAAAACCTCAATGAATTCCAAAACTACAAAAGTTCTTTACAGATATAGAACCTTCATTTGACATAGATGATGCATACTACTGTACCTCCCTTTCATTTGACTGTATCTCAAAAATAGGGCGCTATAGGATGCAGACATTGAGACGCGGACATGTTGGCGATACAATAAATAGGGCCGAATACTATCTTTACATCGAGAATGGTGTCGAAGATGAAATAATGTAAATGTATGTATGGGAACATTCCGTTGGATAGTTTTTCTTCTATGAAACGGCCAGGAATCGTTGACCTCAGGATGACTTTTTTGGCGAACAGTTCTCTTCAATGTTTATATCAATGTATATACACAGTTATTGTCTATTTGTTTAGTAAACATCATCGATTATTTTCTTCGAACTTTTGTTAATGTCTTCTGTAATTGCGGGCACTGATATCGCTCTAGGGTTACGTATTCCAAACACGGAGTTCAAACTCCCTTATTTCCCTCGCGGTGCAGTAACCTAATACGAAAGATTTTTATGCAATAACGAAAAAAAATATCTCGGTGCTTTTGACCGACACGTTAATGGTCTAAACTCGCTTGTATTTTTTCGTGCACCAATGATGTGACCGATGCACAACGTTAATGCTGTGTTAGTGATTCTTTGTGCTTCATCTTTTGCAAGCACAAACGACCGCCCCAGTACTTTTTTGAAGGCAGGGAAGTGCTAACTGCCTTTCGATGACGGTGGTAAGTTCATGGACCTGTTGACAGTGTTGGCAGTAATTCGACAGAACTTGATCTCAATAACGCCAAAAGGGTAAAATTCGACTAATCGAGGTAGTTGAATAATCGCCTAGTATTCGACTAAGTTGTCGACTATTCGAATACTAGAATATTCTGCGATTAGTTCGTTACAATGACTAGCTTCGTACAATGACTGGTTGACTGCGTTTTTTAAGGAAAATCTGACCCAGTAATCGTGTTTGTGAACATAGAGAGGGGGTAGGTACTATATCAATCATAATCAAATCAAACATCTTTTCTAACAATGTGGGTGAAACTTGCTCAATTTGGCAGAGTGTATTTAGGATACGGAATTAGAAGTAACCCAGCTATTTACTAAGCGGTAAAATTTTGAAAGGATGCGGATAACATATAAGATTACCTATAAGTTATTTAGTTAACGTAATGGCGACTCGTTCATCCGTAAATCTAGTTATCTGCATACAAAGATTTTAGGACTGGTTAAAAGTCACAACCTGTCAGCGAGCGAAAAGCAATTAAACTTCAGAAAAAGTTAATCTCGAAATCCTAGACCATCAAAGTGAGATTACAAAGACTCTGACAAAAGACGTGAACTAATAAATGATCGTCACACATGATAGCTTTGCTTGCGTATTACGAGCATACGCGTCCGTTCGTCCATCCGTGACATCAACCCGCCCGTGGAGGCACTCGGATCAGGATGTGTTGTGTTACATGGTCTGAGTAGGATGTTAATGGAAAACATCAAAAAGTAAAAAATGATTGCGGATCACACCTGCAATTAATTGTATCTCTTTCGTTCGGCCGAGACGGCGGATTCGGCTTCTCGCCAATTTATTGCGGCGGGCGCGCGATGCTATTCAAATTTGCATTTCTGATTGAAATCTAAGAATAATATCAGAGGCACATAACATGATAACAATACACATTAGCGCTCCCTCAATAACACAATGGAAGGTAACTAAACGCATGAGAAGGCATATTTCTAAATAAAACTCAAGTCATAGAATGACATGCGGCGTGGTTCACGCTTAGCGATTTCTATTATAATATGAAGCAAATCTTATCTAAACTGGCTTATAGGTAATACATTTCAAACGGATCTCTCTCACACTGCACACTTCCTACCTGTCACAAACGTGCACATTTCCATTCCTAATTTTTCTGTACCTATGAATCCCAATAGGCGACCGACGCCTAAGATTTGATTTCAACCCTTTTAATACCTATCATATTAAAAGGTGGAGCTACTTGCCACCAGATCATTGCAAGATCAGTATTTCTAATTCTTTTTTCGTATGGGATTTCTTAGACATATGGATAGATACAAGGTACATATAAGCAAGGTACAATACACATAAACATGTAATTCCAGCTTATTTTTGGTGAAAGTTGCGAAAATCGGGCTCATTTTAGTATTTAAAACTGTGGGTCAGTGCGCTTGTATTAATTTATAAAACTTTTCCACGAAGTAACTCGACATCGTCGCAACAAGGTAATTTTTTGCACGATCGGTTATAGTCGGCTACTTACTAATTCATTTTCAAGGCGGTAAGGTGCACTTACCAACCTAGGGCGGTAAGTGTATCATAGCAACGTGCTTAGCAACCAAGTGACAGTTACAGTAACATGCGACAAGTAGGATATGTGTCAAAAATCAAATTATTGTTTATTAATGTGGAAGTTAAATGTACAATTTGCAAGTTACAAAAATTAGTTCGGGAATTAGACAGGCAATTGGAAAACACGGTGTTTACAGATTCTTCACACTCAGCAGTCGATAGAGGATTTGAATTAGTACGGTATGAAATAGCAGGTTCTGTTGATGGCAACGAAGATGATGAAGGGTTCCCTGGAGTTCCACATAAAATCTTCTGAGCGGTTTCAATCTTGTTAGTTAATGACTCACCAAGTACGTGTCATCGGGTGCTTCCGTAAGAAATTTATGGAAATCTGCTTTAGAAAAAACGCTAGATTTTTTTGGCTGATACCCAACGTTCTTTCTTTTCAAAAATGCTATCAGCGTACTGTATTTAGAAATATCAACACACCTTCTTAGAAAAATCATATTTTCAACATGGAATAATCACACCATAAGCCATTTCAATCCTTCACTACGTTGAACAAAATATGCTAACACAATTTTTTCACTTATGTCAGTTTGACATTTACTTTCACACCATTTAAGGAAAGAATCATATGCGGCTTCATATCTACTTTTAAATTTTTCGGGAATGATCGATGCGCAGCCAATACTCCATGCATCTTCTATTTCGAAATCTTCTGAATCATTTAGGTATGTTCACTTAGTCTCAACCAAACCACGTTTCGCGCACGTGTTGTTTTGTTTTCAAAAACAGAAACGTAACTGTAGCAACCCACAAAAAATTACTGAACCCATTGTGATGCTACCACATTGATACATTCGAATTTAGTTTATATCAATTATAAATTGATCGTGCAAAAAATAGCGTAAGCACCACGGTCAGTAGGTGCTTAACCGATTTCGGATAATATTGCAAACCTCGAGCTGCGCTCTCGGTTTGCAATTATTATCCTCAACCAGTAAAGTACACCTACTGACCTTAATACTTAATATACTATTAAATGATTGACACGTTTTCCCATTTTTTCTAGTTCCTTATATTGATATGTGCGAGATCGCAGTTTAGGGGCAGCTGTCAGTCTAAAGCAGCCGAAGACATGGATATAAATATAATAGCGGACAAGCGAGTGGAAACGTTTTGTCGTACAGTAATACCATAGAGGAAATACAATTACTCTATGGTAATACTCATTGCTATAGGTAATCTTTAACCAACATTTCGGATCAATAGTTATAAATAGAAAAACGGAGGGATTACTTTTCCCATTTTAGAAAATGCAGTGTCGCACTCTTCCTGTTGCACTCTTCCAGTTAGTGTTGCCGCGAGATGAGACGAGACCAAGTAAAAGTCTCAGTCTCGTCTCGTCTCGTTTGGTCTCACTATACTATCCAAAAATGGTGTAGAGCATATAAAAGGCACTACGAAGGCATGACAAGTAAATAATAATGACCTTCCTTATCTATCTGCGAATCACAAAACATAATTTCTTCTGCTATGCGTATTTTAAGGATTTTTTTTAGCATTCTGGAGCTAAAAAATTAACTTTCAGGAAATGTATCTGGTAATGTTTATAGGTAGGAAAGTCTTACTGAACTCTTTGATACTTAAATACTTAAAAATAATCTTTCCAAGTTATTTTGTACACCTACAGTGACTGCATTAGGGTATGTCATATGCCCACAATATACATGTTACCTAAAGCAGTACCTTTATTTACAGAATTTCGCAAGAACACAAAGAAAAGTGTAAGCTCCTATATCAAAGTATAGCATTTTAGCCCCAATATGGCGACCGGAACCAGCGACCAATCAAAAACGAGATAGATGTCGCCACTGTTCTAAATTGAGTCGGTGTACCTACCTATACCTAAAAACGATTGGACTTAATGCCTTCAACTTGTGAAAATACAATAATAGTATTAAGTGCAATCATCGAGATCCTATTAAGTATTATAACCAAATCTTCTTTTTCCAGAATAGACAATTACCATTATCTGAGTAAGCAAAACCAGACCAAAAAAAAACAGACTTTGGCATCGAGGACTCAAATGATAACCCAATACAGCGAATCCACGATTCCCGGTTGGAAATTCAGATGACTGAGTTCAAGCGCTATTGGGTTACGCTTTATATCTTTCGAGGGTCAAAAGTGCGAAGACTCGAATGCTAAACAATCGCAGAGAAAAGCTCCAACCACATTTAACTCTAAACCGTGGCAGATATTGGGCTCAGTAAAAAAATGTCAACTAAGATATACACCCAAAATCGCTTGGCGTGTTGAGGATGAATGTTTAAATTTATTTATTTATTATCCCTCTCTTGTTCTTGGCCCTCAACAGCCTTGCGCCCAATTACAGAGTGACACGCATAATGCTTTTTAGAGGTGCCTCTGCAGAAGGTCTGACGTGTACTACTACGGTATTTACCTTACGAATTAGGAAAACTGCAGGAAAACCTAATTCGGAATAACCGGCAGAATGCTCGAAACTGGTCAAAAGTAATTAATTCCCATCTCCGCCACAGATGAAAAATTCACCTCAACCCAGGTTCGAACACCCGACCTCCAGAGTTATAGCCCAACTCTCTACCGTTGAACCACAAATACGGCACTGGGAGTTGCTGGTTCGAATACGGGTTCCGGTTTCCGATTTTACTCAAAATTAGAGTAGCTAATTCATTGGAATTTAGGGAATTTCATTGACGCCTTCGAGTTTTAAAGTCAATGTTAGGATTTCCTTGTGTCGTGTGTTGTATCCTGAGGGAGAATTTAGCAAGAAAAAAATTGTGTAATTTAAGCTAGCTAGGTAAGTGTCTGTTGAGTATGGTATAGTGACCGCATACCATAAGACAATAAAAAACCAGCAGCGATTCAGTATTCGAAATAATTCCATTGTGTTTTGCATCTTTCCTCGGACTGCTATACAAACCCACATTCCATTTGAGCTAGGGTCATTCAAGAAGTGTCCATTTCAGAGAGGAAGTCGATTCAATTTTGTATGCGACGGACACCACGCTTTTTAAGAAGGAGATTAATCAATTTTCTGTATATATTTACTGTATAAATTGAGTTTTGTCTGGATTTGTTTAATAAGAAAACTGAGTCGCGTGGCCAAATAAAAATACGCAAGCGTAGAATAGGCATTCAAGTTATTTTAAATTAATTTACCGATTTAACTGTCCGATCCACAGATCTATCTGGGTATTCAAAAGAACTGACAGATTTTCTGAGACAGATGTATCTGTGACGTTAACCAACGAGAACTGTTTACTTCCCGACTTCGATTATCTCGTTATTTTAAATCCTGCGATTGGTACAGGAGGTTAAAATACTGTTGTGTTAATCTAGGTAGTTAGGACGATGCCTAATTGTTGTGTATAACCGCATTGTAATTTGTTTTTTCGTTTATTTCATGGTACAGCAATTACATATAAATACTGAAATAGATATTTATGTATCAAGTACATAAACTAGGTTTTTATGAACGAGCCGGATATTTGGCCGAGCGAGCTCGCGAGCGAGGCGCAAATAAACATGTCGAGTTCACATAAAGCCTATTAATGGACGTGATATATACAAAGCTTTATGTACGACTGCACCAATCCTTTAAGAAGAAAATTTCATGGAATTCAACAAACTAGAAAATCTATATATCATTGACAAGAGATGTCAAGTATTTGTCAAGTATTTCTAAAATACTTGTTTCCTTGGATCAACCCCTAACTACGACTGTCACATTGGTAGGCGGCCATTTTACTTTATCCTTATGGACCATAATATTGCAAATTATTGCCGCTAATTGCGACTGTAATCACCGTATTATCAAGCAGTTGTACATAAATCTCATTATTTGCGTAATATTTAAAAAGTGAATCCCATGTTTTTCTCCGGTCGTAGATAAGAGCTTATCGCTAAAAGTTAATTCATTTTTTGATTTTTGCATATCTATTTTAACTAAAGAAGTAGGGAGTGGAATCGAAATTGGGACAAAACAGGCAAATGTGTTAAATAGAAGAAGCACACAGCACTACGTTTAAAAATGAAAATAGAAAATACTCAAGTATTGAAAATGTAAAATGAAGAATAGCTTTTTGTACGATTATTTAAAATACAAAACTCTGAACTATGGAATACACTCAAGCAGAAAACCATTAGGGAACTCGGAAGATGGAGGCTCATCTCATCGTATAAATATTATTTGGCACCAAACGCATTATTTCTGCACTTCTGAC
Organism: Photinus pyralis; assembly: GCF_008802855.1. Lineage (NCBI taxonomy): Eukaryota > Metazoa > Arthropoda > Insecta > Coleoptera > Lampyridae > Photinus > Photinus pyralis. Next base: position 32,294,735 of record NW_022170819.1, on the reverse strand, counting down.
ATTATTTTCATTCATATGCTGAAATTGATATTAACTTTTGATTCTAGTTTCGCTCGAGACCATATAGAGGTCTGTTGGGTCACTACTAAATGATTTAGTAGTGATACAACAGACTTCTACTTCCGCTTCCGTAAGTGCGGAAGTCCAGTATATTTTTTACGTCCGCTAATTTGTAACGGAAGTATACCGGATGCGCTGATTGGCCGAATGGGACGACGCATGACGTGAGCCGCTTGAAGGGTTTGTCAACCGAGCCTCGTTTCTGCTTTCGCTTCTGCAAAAAAATATTTCGTCTTTTGCTTCCGTTCTGTCTCCATTATAACACGTAACAACGGTTGAATCACGACTATATAGGACCTGGGTTGAGGTGAATTTTTCATCTGTGTCAGAGATGGGAATTACCTTAGACCAGTTTCGAGCATTCTGACACCTACTCCTACTACCTTACTGGGCAGTACCGTCTAGAAAAGCAAAAGTGTATTACGCAGTTTGCTTTCTTTAGAAGTCTATAGTTACAGTTTTAATACGTAATGAGCCTCCGTATGTCCAGTTTAGTAAAAATGCATAATGTGTGTGTATTTGGAATGAGTTAAATGAAGCGGGTCATTGTAAATAATTAAAATATGAGAAAGTTAAATATGTCTATTGTTACCTAATGTTAAATGACAAAAAGCTTATAATAGCGGGAAGAAGTTATTTATATCAATCATCGTAGTAGGAGAAAGCGCTTATTGGGTTGGATTTTACAAAGGCGATACGTATAAATATGAGTGTAAATAGTGGGAAAGGAGCATTCGTTAAGTGGTGTTGCGCTGGTCGTTTTCATAAAGCAGGTTTTGCACTCTTAAGCGGTCCATTGGGTGGATCTCGAAAAACGAATTAAGTCGATAGCGAGCCATCATCTACATCAAGCGACCTTCACGCTGCGGATGAAGATTTTCACCAGACTTCCAAGAAAAACAAGAGAGCCGTTAGAATTTGACTCGCGCCTGAAAATTCTTAACATATCAACGGATTGCAGTTCGTTTTCGTTTTATAGTAAACAGTGTTTAGTAAAATACCATTAATTTGCTTTTAGTAGATACCTGATTATACATTGAGTTTGATTCATATAAAAGAATAAAATTCCTATTAATGTCTCAAACCTTCATTTACTGTTATTGAATTGCAGCAAAGGTACATCCGTCACAAAATATATCTCAACCATCTTGGAGACATTTGACACATTTTGAAGTCACCAAAGATACTTTTGACATGTGATCGGTTGAGATGCTTTAAGTAAATATTTAAAACACTATATTTGAAACACCTTAGTCTCAGGACACCTTTTGAACTATGAAATTAAACACTAGGGGACAGTACCGATGAAATTACAGATTTCTGCAATTGATGAAGATATACACTTACAGTTACTACTATTATAGTATTTTAGTTTAGTGAATTATTACGTTAATTCTGATACGCCTTGGCAACACGGCACTGTGTGTAAACTTAAAAGTATAAGAAATATGAACTTCATTGGTTCTTAAACACACCGATAGATGAAAAGACGTGTAAACTAACGGTTAGTTCAAACATTTTTAAAAACTTAGTTGAACACTTATTTATATGGAATTACGCGTTTGTTATAGATTCTTTTTAAAGAACAAAGTGTACAACAATATAATATTGTAACGTGATTTATAAATTCGGGTTCGATTTATATCAATATTTATTAAACAGAACTAAAACACTATAAAATCCGTACAATTTATATCGATTATTTATATCACTCACAAATTTATATCGATTAATTATATCACTCACACTTCGCAATTTATCTTTCCGTGCTCGATGTTTACGTACTCGTTCGGTAGTAGACTCTCGCGATGTTCGGTCCGCAACCATTTATACACGCAAGCAATGTAAGTCCCGAACATTCTCGAATACGCGTAGAAAATTCCAGAGCGCCAAAGGCGACGTCATGTCTGGAGCATTTCCGTTACAATATGTATATCTACAGTCCATATAATTCTACCTTAGTTCATTTTTACCCTAAAGTAATGTCTGTATTTTGATTTAGCAACAGAATTTCGTCGAAATACCCGCGCCCTAAGCTAGTCCCTTACTTGGCAACATGACAGTTTACATTTCCACAAATTTAATTCACACAGTTTTAAGCAACAGACACGTCATTAGCCACATCACCTTCAAAGTCAATTTCTGCAGCCCCACAACGTGTGTAATGCATGTAATATGTAAACCAAGAAAATTAAATAACGTTTAGACTCAAACGAATGTTTCGTGTGTCTGCGTAGGTATGATGTAAGCTGTCTTCCGCAGGTTTCCAAGTGGAAATATATTCCAGTTGGGCGAACAGATTGACGTATTCAAAACACGTTTTGCATTATTTAAAGGGGTTAATTTTTCTGCACGCTGAACAATCGAAATAATTAGTCACTTTACTTTAATTGAATAATAATTACCAATACAATTCGGTTCCAATGCAACTCATTGATGTTATTAGATCGATCGTACACTTTTTTCGGGTAAACTGCCAAAACTCTTACTTTCAGTAAAAACTAAAACGGTACCTACATTGAAGGCTATCACATAAATCCGAACGGTTTCGCCACTTTGTAAGAAACTAACCCTTTTGATCTTATGACCCGAGGACTTGCAGATAGAAGCCGAAGTCGGTACGGCATTTAAGAAGAACCTACGAACAGACTACATTGTTACTCTTCCCAATAAAATTGAAGCATATTATAATTGAGTTTCGACTGATGTGTGTGTCTCACACGTATAACGAATGTAAATGTTGTAAAGGTATTAACAAGCACCTATTCTTTAATTAATTTTTATTGTTAAAAAAGATCGTTTTATAAATGCCATCAATGGCTCAGTGAATGGTTCTAACAAGTGCATGTCATAAAAGCAGGTAAAACACATATAAAATGCCCTATCTCCGGGTTACCTTTTTTCACGGTTTAAGTTCACATGTTCACCTGTCGTAGTGATGTATGAGTGGATGACTGGCGCCAGTACCATCGGATGCTGACATCCTATACGTTTGTATTATCCATTGCAGCTATAACTTCATTCTTTCATAGATATACCTGCTTATTGTGTACCTATATCGTTTTTAACAATGGGATGACTGTAACGCGCACAAGACCACTTAATTTTGACCTTCTCACGGCCGGAGATATTCGGCCAGAAAGCTAAAAGATAAATTCGCATTGCCAGTTGGCTAATTTCAATACTAAACCACTGATCTTTGACTAAACTAATGTTGAGTTCTTTTTCTTATGGCAGGACTTGTAAACAGTTTAATTTCCCTTTTCTCACTACCGACAATTACCTCTGTTTTTGTGGCTGGGTAAGCGTAACCAATGAAAGGGAAATGGTCTGTGTTATTCCGTCCGCTTCTCCAATGGTCTGCCCCATAGCTCAGTCGCAAATTTTTACACATTACACAAATTAAAAAAAGTTATCGTAAACGATTTACAAGAAGCGCATTTCCACGCTGAATTTTTTTTGTGAACACGATACCTAAAAAACCACTGAACCGATTTGAACGAAATTTCGGGTGCATATAGAATGGTGTGGGGAATCGAAAACTTCTTATTTTGGTTTTGATCCGTAACCATGGTTGTTGAGGGTGTCAAAAGTTTAAAAGAGCTATAACGGCTTGAACAAATTTTTTTAAAATTTTTTTCGCATACACTGGCTAAAATGGCTTAAAAAGCTTTACAAAAAACTTCATTACAATTTTTTTTGGGAATTTCGTTGTTTTTGAGAAGTTTTGAATTGAAAAAACTATTTATTTTATTTTTCTTAATTTGCATTTTCTCTAAAAGTAAGCATCAGAGTGAAAAATGTTAATTACAAAAAAGATGTGTCTTGATGAGATCTATAAAAAAAGGCTCGTACACTTTTGGCGTCAGGTTCAAAATTAAGGCGCTAGAGGGCATTTTTTAAATATTATACTATGACCAAAGATAATTGCAATGACTCTATTAAAAGTAGTCGGAAAGTCAAGTCAGGAGGAGTTTACCTGACAACTAGATTTTCAAAAAATGCTCATAATAAATAATGACCCTAAGGATTAACCGTGGTTTCCACAGAGACAATTTTATCTTTCTCCAGCAACGCATTTAACCGTCTCTTCAATCAAATTTTGGATTCCCTTCGGCCAAAATGATCGCTAAGCAGAAACAGATTTAGCTAATCAAAAATCAATATGCACAAACGTATAAAATTTATAATACGAGTATATACGACAATAACGGCACAAGCTTAAAATTTTGAGAAGCGATAAAATATATTTTTGCTATAACTTGTCTTTGTACTTAGAAAAAATCCTTTCTCGACACCGTAACGAACCAAATAGCAAATGAAGTAGCCTTAGTCGGGAAGAGATACAGCCATAGGGACGGACAGAACTTGCCTCTGCGTACCCGCTATCCATTTTCTGCCATGCGTTTTGAATTTTCTTTTGTAAGAAGCATCTTCTGTTACAATTTCATAAAAATTGATCCATAAAAAAGTTGAATTTGCGCATGTCCAATCTATTTTCTATACAGGGTGCGTATCAAAAAATAATTTTAACAAGGTCTTATTTTTTGTCAGATTTCTGATGCCGCTAATAGTTATTTATGCAATGAGTGTATAAATGAGGCGTTTTATTGGTGAGTGAGATGTTTAGTCCACGAGCGCAGCGAGTGGACTAAATTCGAACGAACCAATAACCGCCGATTTATACATGAATTGCATACAACGTTTTTTCGTCGACTTCACTGGGGTAGGTAATTTTAAATTCAACTACAAGAAATTACAAACGAAATTATGAGATCCGACGATTTTTCACTAAATTACAGCTATTGTCGTTGCTATAGTAATGTGTTGTTTTATGCTGTACCGTCAGTCCTCGTAATCGCAGTGGAAGATTATGTTGCTTGCTCTGCTGCGGAGACGATTTTAACATTATATCCACTCAAATCAAAAGAAACTTATTGGAACGGTTTCGATCAGTTCGGCAATTGATGGAATACAATGAATTTGAAAAGAGATATTTCCGAAAATGTCACGTTGACATTTTACCTTGAAAAGGTATGTGAAATTAGAATGTAATTAATTCTTTTGCAACTGTACTAAAGTACGTGTATTAACAGTGTGGTCGACGTACTCAATGTTGAAGGTAAAGTAACTGAATACCTTTACAATACCTTATCCGAGGAGCTACACATACACACATCAGGATATGCTTTGCTGAGATCGTTTGGCGACCATACTGGCTGCTGATCTCACTACATTAAAACCGAGATTAAAATGGTTAGGTGGATGGAAGTTCTCAGCTGTTGCCGAAAGTGAATTGTTATATAATTGTCATTTCCCTTTAATAAAATGGTTGTTATGTATAAGTGGTTGCTAACGATTAATGGTTGCTAACGTATAATGGTTGGTTGCTAACCATTAATGGTTGCTAACGATTAATAAGCTTCATCATTGTACTCGTCACTAAGGAGTAATTTATATTGTTATCGAGAGGTCGACGAAAAAATCAATTTTTTTTCACGTGTGGGGTTTCGAGTAAATCACATTAACCTTATTATGGACGCCATATTGAATTGAATTTTTACTCGATAGAGAAAAAAAACTCCAAAACCAGTAATTCATTTGGGAATCAAGCTTGAATTTTTGTCTTTTGCAATGTTCTTCTTATGGCAATAATTCCATGGCCGCTTTTGATTGAAACCAAATTCCTTCGTTTAGTGTGTCGCATAGTCACCATCAAAGCGGCCATGAAATTATTCCCATGTGAAATACAGTCAAGGCAACAATTCAATTCGTTCTGTAAGAAACATCTTCAGTTAAAATTTCAAAAAGCAATGGTACTAGTACATAAGTAAGAAAGTTAGATAAAAGCATAAGTCCTCCGACGCTCCATTCTGCAGATATTTGACATCACTAATAGATCTGTCTTGTCCTGGCGTTCTACTTGCCTCTTATGAGCACCCTCTTCCGACACTTCGTTGTCGAAGTATTTGCTTCCACTCCACCAATAAAAATATCTCGTCCAGTCGATTCATTTTGCTTTTGAGAGTACCTTCCTCGCGACAAACCGTTTTCAAGAAATTCGTTCTTAAAGTTTTGACATCACCAATGGATATATTTCTTCCAGACGTCCCAATCGACCTGTGTGAGTACTTTCTTCCGACAATCCGTTCTGGAGGGATAAAAAAAAAGTACGATAAAGAGTCGAAGAGGACTATGGTTGGTTGAAATTAATTCCTTTCCTTGAGACCTTTTATTAGAATACCTTCATGGTAATAAAACCAATTCCCCCCCCCCCCCCCTCTCGCTCTGATCTTGGAAGAGTCGCGCAGGAAAGTTATAGTTAGTACAAACCAATTTATTTTAATGAAAGCTTTCATTAGAATACCATGAACGGTAGATTTTAATGCAATATCTCGTTCCAAATGGACAAATGCGGTTTAAGCAATTGTGAGCCATACGATCGGGCTGAACGACCACAGAATATAGAAGCGGCCTTGCGTAGGTTTCTTGAACATTCCAAGGTTTTGGAAAACACTAGAAGGATTTCCATAATGGTCCAATGCTTGCATATAGCTTTCCGGGTTCTTTCTTTAGCGGATTCATTTTACATGTTTATGATTATGCTTTAAAACAGCCTTACCATTCGTGATACAATTACACTGACCACAATTTAAACAATAGGTATTCTTCGATGTGTCGTTTTTAAATATACAACGAATTAAACTTTTCTTACTATTTGTGGCATACCTAATCGCACAGGGTGCAGGTAACATCCTTCCATGTGAATATGCCGCTTATCGTGAGTAGCACAATTACACTGTTCACAAATTAAATGTTTGAGAAGGTTGTGTGTGATAATAGGTGACACTTTAAGCGAACGCTTAATTGAAGCGTAACTACACTAGTAGCAATAGCAGTGATAGAAACTTATTCAAAGCGGAGTGTTTCAAAGAATAACGCATATATCTCCTATTGTGTAATTGCACTCTTCACAATTAAAGACTGGAAGTATTATGCGTTAGACGATCATTTTTTAACTTTTGGTTGTGGTTGAGCAATTCCACTGCTCACAATTAAAGACTTTCGAAATATTATGCGATAGTCGACAATTTCTTGAATTATCATTATTGTTGGTTGCATAATTGCACTGATCACATTTAAAATTCTTGAAAGTAACATAACTAAATGGACGTATTAAACTATCCTTGCACTTTAAGGTGTAATTACATTGATTGCATGATTTTGTGTATTTACTTTTACAGCTGTAAAAATTACAATACTGCTTACTTGTGGCCATTGCAAATAAACAAAATGGCCATTTTATCCTACCAATAGTAACTACAATGTGCTGCCGCCAGAGGTCTCACTGTTAATGTGAATCGCGAATTACCTACCATGCTAATCCCATATTATATTATCACTAGAACTAAAAGATTTAAAGCTCTATATTATATATAGCTATATAGATATATTATTGAAACTCTTTAAAGTTCCCTAAAAACTCTGGGAGACAATTTAAAATTGTCGGTCACTCTAATACCCTTAAAAAGTATTAAAAACTAACAGAACCTCATAAGGGTCAAACTTTTAAAAACTCTAATAGCTTCGTAGAAACTCTAAAGTATTTAGAAGGCTTTTGAGACTGTAGACGACTCCTAAGATTTCTTAAAGGCTATTAAAAGCCCTTAAGGGCTTAAAGAAAGCCTTCAAAACAAGTCTATTAAAGCGTATTAGACGCTTCTAAGACTCTTAAAGAAGAAGAGATCTTTCGTAGACTCTAGATGACCCCTGAAAACATTTGGAGGATTTTAGAAGAGTTTTGTACACCCTTCCAACATCTCTTCCAGATGACTCGTGAAGGCCTTAAAAAACTAAAATCTTCTAGAAGCTTTTAGCTACAGTCCGATATTGGCCACGCTCCCTGTCTCGCTCATCATGCAGAGATGATACCGCGCAGACGTTCCACATCACGTCTGAGAAGAGAGTTTCCAGGTATTTCTTTACCTTTTTACCACCGTTTTGTTTTGTAATTTGACTACGATTTGTTTTTAATTTGCTCTCGCTTTGTTTGTACCGATTCTAAACTGTATTATCGACATTATTAAGGTTTCATAGACAGCGTTTTATACGTATTTGGATTATATAGAGCAAGGTTGATTCCGGTGCACGGTTGATTTGTCGGCCTTTTAATCATTTTCGTTCGTGCGTATTTACTTTGACTCTAGCCCCACTTGATTGACTTATTACAAGTAATTGCCTGTCATGAAGAATTTTGCGAACCGACCTTCGCGTATTCCTTTAAGCTAGCGACAATTTTCATTGTAAATATTGTAAGAACATTTCAAATCAACCAATATAAGCATTGTTTATGTAAGTCCAATCGAATTTATTAATGGATGGTGAGAGTTAACCTTTTTAATTTTTCTTTCAGTGGAACGCTTCGTTAAATCAATCAATAAAATTACCTCACCTAAAACTCAATTTAGAGACAATAGCGCCGTTGTAATTACAGTGGTCGTATACACCCGGGAACCTCACTTCTTTGACTTCACTTAAAGCTCAATTTAGAGACAATAACGTCGTTGCAATTACAGTGGTCGTATAGGCCCTTTGATGGAAGACAGACTCCCTTTAATGGATAATTTGCAAACCTTAAAGAAAGGCTTCTCTTCAGTGACAAACGCTGGATCACCACAGCAATCCGGCTAAACTTTTTTGTAAATGGGAAAACACGCTTCAGCTTAACTCGAACGGTCGCTTTTGTCACAATGTAAGGAAAATTCTTTCCAGCTTTCTTCACACCAAGACAAAAAAACTTGACTGAAAGGCTTCGATTAACATTTTCCCCTCCTTTCCCTTTTCTTTTACATACCTTTCTAATTACTTAATTCAATAAATGCGTTTCCAAAACGAACATCCGCTCAACGCGGCGATAACACGTGCTTATCTTGAAACTAATTAGCCTACGCCGATAACGGAATTTCATATCTACAACCGGAGATAAACTTTTAGAAAACTACGTAAACAATTCCAGGTGTTCCTTATTTTACTAACACAAAATAACTTTACAACTCAAAATAGACAAAACGATTATTTAAACAAAATCAAACATCAAATAAATATCTCTGATACAACATCAAGATTGTCCTCGAATTCAACTAATATGATGGAGATAGCCAACATTTAACGTTAACAATAAATGAAATTAACATACAGGGTGACCCATCGTTATTTTAGGTACTGAAGTCAAACAAAACGTTCGTGGTGTTTACCCGTAAACATACAAGTGAGACAGGGCTATCTGCAATATAGCGTAGGGTATATATTGGTAGGACAATCTAATGATCGAGAGCGTGAATTATTTGCCGAGAAATTTCGTGCGCCTACATACGTGTAAATTAAACGCGTAAAATTGCGAATTAAAGTCTTTCTGGTAGTCCTTATTGACAAGGGATAATTGACGGTGGTGTAGAAATTATTACGTTAAATACGAACAATAGTGGAAGTGTTAAACCGCAAAGTTTAAAGTTGTGGGACCGTAAATAAACTGAAATTGCGAAATAGCGGAAAACAACGTAAAACTAACGCGCGAAATTAAATTCTATCGTCGTAATATTTTAAGGCTAATGGGTTGTCATAATTTTTTCACGTTTGAAGCGGTCGATTGTGCACAAATGGTATTTAAAAAAAAACATTGCAGCTTGTTGAGTGACCGAAAATAAATTTCTGCAAATCAAAGGAGCCATTCATTATACGAGACCTAGGAATTTGTATCGACTGGCCCTTTCAATCGGATTGTTGGATCAAAAAGTACTTCAACTTGGAACTCCCACTACGGATTATTGTTATATATTTAAGGTAGTCTTATTCAAAACAGTAATAAGTTGATTCGTAAAATTAAATGGGGTAGGTAAGGGTACAGCTGAAGTGCGCTAATTCCATAGTTATGTACCACTTTGGTAGTAATGGTATAATTAAGTAGGTACGAAGCGTTCGTAGACGTAAAACATTGAGGAAATAGATATACGGGAATAAGGAATACCCTCACCAATTCGACAGAAAAAAATCGTATAGGAAATTGAGAAAGGAATCGGTCGGCACCATTTGGGCGTGAAGGTATATTTAATTCAATTTAGCGTTCTGATGTATAATTCAATAATGATGATGTATGCACGTAACGTTTCTATCGTAAATAAGCAAACCACGAAAATACTTCCCAGAAATTTAATCATAATCGTAGCGGCGAAATGTTATTAGTCTAGGCAGGAAAGGGAAAATGTATATCTAATAAACATTTGCATATAACCTAATAAATAAGGTAGCTGTATAAGTCACATGTAACTTTTTTAAATATATCCTTCGTCTGGCTGAACATGCAGGAAAGTACCAGCCCCAAGCTTGCACGGACCATGATAATTGCATGTTTTAAACAAATTTAGTCGGCAGGTTAATTTGTATGGGACGTAAACGGATCCACTCATCCGAACTATTGTTAATCCGCATATAGTCTTCCTTGTTTCCCTTTAATATTTTTCCATTTACGAGGAAATTCTACGTGCTCAGGGCTTGACGAATACAGAGCACTGCGAGTAATTTACTGCACCGATTTGAGCTTCGCTCCTACATTAACTGTTAATAAATTACTTTACGTTCGATAACTAACAATGCACTGGATAGGTACGCTCCTTCGTACTTGTTACAATTAGTTTGCACATTACATGCAATTCCGTTATTATTTACCCACCTTCGCCTTTTGCGAAGTGCGCTAATTTTTTTTATCGCTTTCATATGAATGGAATCGGGTCAGATGCTATACAAAATTGAAGCGATTTGAATTGGTGCAATCGCCAATGAAAAAGACTTGTTGCATTGCCATTCATCAGACCAAAATTTATAGCTTCTTCGGAAACGACATTTAACAGGCTTAACTTATTCAAGAAAAAGCGTAACTAGTTGCGCAAATCTATTGGTCTTCAGTAGTTAGGTACGACACCATTTTCTGTTGCTACCGGAATGTAGTACCTTTCAATATAAAATATAGGAACGAAATTCTTCTTTTGCCAATCTTATATGCATGTGCGAAATGCGTTCGACTTGCCCTTTTGATGCTGTCAAAATTTTATGCAAGTTTCTTTTATCGGTTATTCTTGCACTTACGGAACAAAGCAACAAAAGACAACTAGTAAACTCACCTGTTTCTTAGCGATTAACTATGGTTCTCGTGATTGATGAATCTATAACAAAAAAAATACAATTAACAATTATGGAAAATGAGTTTACTGATACGAAGTGGTTAGTAAGATAATATTTATACTACTTTATGTATGTATATTCGAGATGAGGTAAATGAAGCGGGTCATTGTAAGTAAAATACCGCAACCCAATATTAAATGACAAAAAGATTATGTTAGCGCGAGCGGGGTATTTAAATACCTATAAATAACAGTGTAAATAGTGGGAGAGAAGCACTCTTTAAACGTCGCCACACAGTGTCGAACATATGCCGGTTGTAATCGCAGAAGAGACACTTAAACCAATCGTTCCACTCGCTGGATCCTGAAGAAAGAAATTAAGCCACGAGCGAGAAATCACCTCTGTACTCCATAGAGCTGCGGAAGAAAAATTTGTACAGCATTTCCAAGAAAAAGAACGCGAAAGTTGAAAATTTCCACGGCGGCGCACCCTCTGTTACCCGTATAGCGAAATTGGATAGACGCACGAGGTATTGTGCACACACTTACGGTGGGTAGTCACTAGGAGAACTGTACATATAATGCAAACGAACAAAGAAACATATACAGTGATATTTATTGGGAAGTAGACATAGGGATTTGCATGTATTGTTTATCACTAGGTCTTCTTTTAAATAACAAAATATATTCCGAAGGGTGCTGAGAGGTTCCACTCTGTATATACAACTTACGACGATACATATATTTTTTAGAGTTGGCAACCATGCAATTTCTAGGTGCGAAAAAGCTGCCTGCGCCATCTAGAAAGCATGAACGTGGGTTACGTTTGGCATCTTGTCTTGAATGGCGGTCGTGAACGCGTCGCTTCATAAATGTTTGTTGTTATTTTGTGTTTTTTAATGCAGATAGTAATCTTCGCATTTCTTTATATCGTATTTGGGTTTTATATGCCACATTTTATATTTTTTGTGTGTTGGAATCTTTGTTTTTGAAATTTACTTGGTTTAACCGCAATGCAGAATCACATATGTAATACCGTTATGCTATTGTTTGCAATTGTTTACGTTTTTGGTGTAATGCTTGCTTAATTTATGTTTATTGATGTTGATTACTTGGTCTTGTCCCTGAAGTAACACTCATATAAGTTTTGATCATTTTATTTTAATAAGTGGAAATTACCGATTCGTTTGAGGTATGTGCTGACTTGTTGTTTGTTACTAACAATTTTCTCCGTGAATGAAGCAGTCACGGAGGTGGCAAAAAAAACTAGTCAAAATTGGAGTACGACACCTCATTCCGTGATTGTCTTTGACATCCAACTGTAGGCTCTAAACCCCGAAACCAGGGACGGGCTGCCCATCTTGCAGGAGCGGTATTACGCTAATCAAAGCAATCTATGTGCGATAAATGAGTTACGATTCGTAACTTCCACATATTTTGTTTTTAGGTAAATACGCCTACAAGGCCATGTAATTTTCCATCTTGCTTTTAACAAAAGGACTTTATTGTACAAAATGAGTCACATCCTGTGTATTTCGCCCTTTCTTAGAATCCTGGTACCCGCTTACTTGACCCATAATTCCCATAACTTGTTTTCAACCTATATGTTACCTCTTGAAGTCTACCAGCTACTTTTTGTGATTACGCATTTACATCATTACAAACAATTAATTTTACAACACATTTTGATATTAATTTGACGGCTGGTTTTTTTATTGGTAAGTTCTTTCTTTCTCAGCCTATTTCTATTTTGATTCGGTGAACTATCATTTTCAAAGTTTATTTTTCCAATGTAATTTATTTTGGACTAAAATTTCAGAGCTTTTACAATCATAATAATTACGATTATTATTAAACAAACTTTTCACAATTTCAGTGTTTTATTTTACGTTCCTTCCATACTATGCTTCAGGTCATAACGCTGTTTACAACTAACATAAGGGAGCCCTGCCTTAGATGTTTGATCACGTGCCACTTTCCAAATTTAAGCGGATTTTTGTTTAGTTTTGGAGGGAACAGTCATTCGGATGGCCATTTTTAAACGTTGCCGGGTTGACTTTATTTCCGTGATCTTGTAGTGTGAAGCTAGCGTAGAACCTGGGGGTTAACTGCACTACAGTGCCTAGTTTATGCAATCAAAACAACATCTTAAAACAAATGAAGAGCTGGCTGTCATATTAATGACTTAAACTACCGATCACATCGTCACTGGATGACATTGTCGTCATTTGGCCTTGAACGAAATCTTTAAGATTGCACCGATATTCGAAAATAAACATTTCCAATAGTAAGTTGATATTGCCAATTGGTATAGTGCCAGTAACAGTGTACAGCGAACGTCTCTCGTGGCGGCGTAAGAGGAATGAAATGCAAGTGCTTCGCACGCTGGCAAAGGACTCACTCACGTCCTTAATCGAAGAGCGTGGGAGAACTCAACGCGTAGTTGCACCAGGCCTCTATCTCCGGCCTAACCATTGCGTTATTAAGTAGAGGATTGTCTAATAATACCCAGAGGATTCTGTGACCGGTCCGTGCAGAGCATAGCTGGGAAGTAAATCTCAATTGCACATCGAAGAAAAAATCGGCGAGGACTCTATAGCTGGTCCGGAGCACAGCCGGAGGTTCATTAATTTCCATTTGGGTTAAAAGCCGTGACCAGAACGCATCTGAAAGTCCCGGTGCACAAACATTACATATATTTATGAACCGCGTCTATCGCGTTGTAGTTTTTCCGCTTTACGTCGTATCGGCATTTGTTGTTGTTTGCCTCGTCGTATATTTGAATAAGTATCGTAGTGGTAGCGCAATGGTATGCTTAAGGGTCATTTAATGTTGTATATTTATGTAAAGGCGCCTTTCCCCTGGCCCCCGAGACGGTTGCGCCGGATCAAAAGATTGGAGTGCGCACTCCTAGCGGCTATGCGTTCCGGAAGTACCGATCCCACGGATCGAATAACTTCTCCTCTACGACGTCCAACGCGGACAAAAGAGGTCATACAAATTCCTCCCCTACTACTGTTTTTGTGTCGCAGAAAATGGGAGATCTGTGGGGGAAACCGGTTGAACGATGTCAATCGTTTTCATCGATTCTAAAACCGCGTTCAATACGGAAATGATCCGTCTGTAATAAGAATGCTATATAAATTTTAACATAGTGCAGCGATTTATCTAAATTAATATTTTTAAAAGATCTTCCTAAATTCATCTTTCCCAAATATTAATATGGATTAATTCGTAAACGGACGGTATTTATTTGACGCAGTTTCGATGCTGTACATTTTCAGAGCTTGTCATAACAAAACACGTTACTGATTATATAAACAGAACGCTTTGGGCTCGTTCACGTTTCATATACCTTCCAGGAAGTAATAAATAGAAACCGAAATGGATATTCAACTTGTAAAGAAAGCGCTCGGGAAGTCAGTAAATAAGATCCCATTGTAGAGTCTTACTGAGTAGAAATAATAATAGTAATTCAGTGAAATTCATCGAGTAAAGATATTAAAAAGGTGCGAGTCAAGAAAACTCAATTGTAAACTTACAGTGGTAAATCGTTTTTCACCAGACTGAAAATTTTTACCGTCTCCTACCAACATGAACTGAAATCTATCTAAACGTATATATGAATGACTGCCGTCAGAGTAAACAAATCAAGTGACTCTTGCTCTTATGTGAATGTGTACAACATGTGTAACCCAAAATTGTATGGCATTTTAATAGATAAAAGAGCAGTATGAAACAAAATGTTTTACATTATATGTATGTTAAATCAGTTTACGTTACTCGTTTCGAAATTCCCGCCTCAGCTACGGCAGTAAACATCTCACTCGTTAACGTAAACCTTAATTTACCACACTCATATGTAAATAACTATAAACATAGCTGAAATGACTAATTAATTTCTTTTTATGCTTCTCTTACATATTTTAATTTTATCATTACATTGAAATGTTTTAAAGAAAGCTATACTGGTTTAGGTCGACTATTATGATAAATACATTATTGTTATTTTGTTAGTGGGCCCATTGAACCTCCAATGTTGGTTCTGAAAACAGCAGGCCATTTCATCCACTAATGCCATCCTCATTTCCGTGGCCAATCGGTGCCGAGTACTGACATTAGGCGTTGGCTCGTAGTAGACTAAAAAATTGAGGGCTCAGTCAACGAAAAGAGTGAGCCTAAGCGTCACTATTTATCGGCAAACGTAAAATGGCCTACAAAGCCAATAAAATGTGAACCAAACGGGCGTAGAGCCATTGTCTACGTTCGAAGAAACCTAACACGGTTTCAGACACCCAGATATTTTACTATAATTTTCACTATAATTTAGAACGAGTGACATCCGACTGGATTGTCTACCAGGCTGTCTTTGTTTATATGCGAGTGTGTGGCGTGTCAAGCCCATCAAGTTTCTATAAAATTGTTTGTTCTTAACTCTTTCCTTCGCAGTTTCAACTTTCCATTCATGTTTTTTCCACTTTCCCTTTAAGTTTGTAATGCTAGCGGCGCTACTTGTTTTAGAATATTCATGCACTATCAATTTAATTATTACCAATAATTATGCTAGCCGTAGGTATTTTAAGTAATAAGTCAAAGGTAAGGGCATAAGTTTATTTATAATCTCTGCTGGAAGCAAGTTATGAAATTCATTACTAATGCTGAAGTGCCAAAACTCGAATCAGACTTCCAGTCGGCAGTTCCCGTTCTTATCTTATTACATACGAAGCTATTTACGAGCAGAAAGAAATAACAACAGGTACGGCATGTTTGTGAAGGAATGGACATTATCCACTTCCAAAGCGTCACTGGCGTCACACCACAGTGTTGTCAGGTCATGGAGAAAGTGTCATTGACAAAGTGTTAAGGGACATCTAAGATCTAAAACTAAAACTTGGGGAAATGTATAAAATAGTGTTTTCAGTGGTTATATTTTTCAAAAGGAACCCCCTCTGTGCAACATAACGAACAATTAAGAAGATAGCACCTGAATTCAACAAAACAAGTCCACATATATTTGCTTTTGTGGGGCTGGAATTTGTTGTGCGTAGGTTTGATTTAGGCAGTGTTGGGGAAACTTAGGGTCTTAAGTGTGACTTACCGTCTTTGTAATTGTTGCCACGTGTGTTTACGAACCCAGTAAATTAAGGGTTTCGTGTAATTCGGGCAAGCCGAGTGTGTATTTGTAAAACAAAAAAGGTCGCGTTCGCAAAAATTGGTGCAGATATTTTCATTGTATACATTCATTTGCAATTGTATGGAAAAACAGAACCTTTAGCACCTAAAATTGAGCAAATATCGCCACTTGCCTGCAACTCACTTCATTTCTTACATGAAAAAGTTTTCTTAATCGTAATCCTCCTCGTTGCATACCGTACACGTTTGGCTTACATTGTAGCTTTGGCAAGATGAATGAATATTCGGAGGAAACTTATCTTGCAGCACCGGTGCTAACATCACATAGCAAAAAATTGTTATTACTTTATGTGTCATATACATACATATTAGGATGCATAACATGAAAATATATGCGCGTAACCGGGTGTTTCTTTCCGAGCAGAGTAGGTGGGCTTAACTACTTTATATACAGAATATTAAACTAACATTACGTTAACCATTGTTTGGATTTCTTTTAGTAATTTACATGATCGGAACATGGCGAAAACCGCGCGCGTAATACACGAAATCGGTACCTATTAAAAGTTGAGCAAACGAAACGATCGGGTACGTACTAAAATTGTTTAATCTCATCGACAAGATCATGTCGGACAGTTTAAACATTTTGCAAATACAATATTAAGTATATAGCATTCCATAAATCATGAAGGTAATCGACTGGGGAGAGCACGGTGTAATACCAACCTTACATGGTGCAAGTATCTCAGGTCTCCACGGTTGGCTGCCTGCCTACTCCGTGCTTACAAATTATGTCCGTTCGTTAATGTATATAAACAAGGATTTTATGCATACATGAACTATTGTTTTATTATTTTTTTTCGCATAGGGAGCTCGAATATGATTTATGAGTTCGCTAATATCAATGCGCATAATCATCTCGCGCGCGGATGAAACGCTGACATTTAAATTCAAGAGGGTGTTAGGCACCATCATTACATAATTAAAAACAATTAGAAAGTGTGAGCTTTAATAACGTACCTATCTCGTGTAGATGTGATTACTTGTTCGCAAATTAATGTATTCATCGCGTTTTCGTATGTCTGCACTTGTACATATTTAGCGCGAAGGAAGAGCAAATTTTTGCGAATTATCGTCCTTTTATTCGTGTTTTATAATGTAAATTTCCGAAAAACTACTCGGACAATACCCAAACTTAAAAAATGTCGTATTACTCTCAAACCATTCATCTCATACCTTCTTTAAAAATTACAATAAGACTGTATATAGCGGATATTCCAAAGTGGCAGTGGGGCGCCATCAGGTCGCCTTTAAGGCCCCAACAAGTCGAAAAAGGATTAGTCACCGACGATAAGGAATGAAGACGGATGTGGCGCATTCTTTCCGGGAAATATGACGTATTCATTCGAGGATGTTCTGGAAGTTCTTATTTGCAATACAGTGTTATTGATTTTGCGTGTCCAAGCGTATATTTCTTTTATTATTTGAGATAGGAAAATAGCGTAAGAAGAAAAAATACTCTACTTTCACTTTCTAATAAAGCTACATATCGAAAAAAACAAGTGGTATAAAACGAAAAGACCATAAAAAACCCATTAATTTTTTTAAATATGTGATAATCCACCCTTATGGTTAAGCAACACACCTTTACATCTGAAACAAAAATATGATATGCTCTGTATATAACCAATTGACCGTTTTGCGCAGATGCCGAATACTAGGGGATCTTCGTAACGAAGCCAGAGAAAGAAGAAGATGGCGACGGGGTTGACGGAAGGCATCACACGTTCCCGGTTTTCTTCTTGATTTTTTTAGTTTGTGGTGTTTTGAAGGTGTAATTACAGGTAGTAACCATTTTATTCTTTCTTGTACTTACTACTAATCATTGAATTTCTTGTCACAATATGATATTATTTACATTTTGCTGATTTTGCATAAACTACGATATCTGAATCATGGCGTACTCCATGCCTTTGTTTTGAGTACCGTTAGATGAATGGTCTTTGTTATACTGTACAGGTTTGTTCTATTAAGTATTTATTTCTGTATTCACGAGGAGTTGATTATCAGTGCGATGTTGCTCTGTTCGCTCGATTCGTAACTGTTCCATGAAGGAAGTACCTAATACAGTTTAGACTGTTCGCTGTATCTGTTACTTTCTGATTCGTGGCGCGCTGCAGTTCTTGTGCGTTAGCTATACGAAGGGGGGGCTCTCTTATTTGATGTTTCGATGTTTGTGTGTGCGAGTGGTTCATTCTGCCTCCGTGGAGTAGGTACCTAATACAGTTCGATCTTTCGCTGTATCTGTTGCCTACTCGTCTCGTGCGGATTGCAGTTCTTAGCATCTTAGCAATGCGAGATATTTAGGGGCCCTCTCATTAACATGTCCTCTATTTAAAATATGTTCTGCTTGAGCGATAATCGATTTCCACATGAATACTTGCTATTGGCATTCTCACATGTACTTTTCGTGTCAAATAAAATTATGTTAACTGAATGCTGGAGTAGAGCCACACCATTTCAATGTTTCCTATGTACATGACATTTATTATTTTAGGAGTTGTGTTATCTCGATTGATTGTACATGTATTTTGATGTGTTTTGTCCTACATTGATTTATCAAGTTTTCCACTGCATTTATGATGTCTTGTGTATTTAGTTTTTATGAACTTGTTTAATTGCATTTCATTTGATTATCTGATTTTTATCATACAATTTGGGATGTTTTATTTATGTGTATTATCTCTTGCATTTTATTGCTGTAGGTGATTTATTTCATGTATTTGTGTAGCTTATGCCGGGGGTTTTGTCCCGTAGAAGGTTTTCCTGGCATGGTCTTGTTGTGTGCGTAATATATTTATTTGTTCTTGTCATTTCTTACGCACAAAAATTCTGTCTTTTATTTAATTCCCTTCCCGATTATGTCTCACGTCCCAACACATACAAGAACCGATTACACAACGTAGGAGTTCATGCGTGCCACCCATATCGAGCCGACTACCATCCAAATTCCAAAGTGCCGCGAAACGACCATCGTTTCGCTTTGAAAGGTCGGTGGCTCTGCTTGTAGTTTTTTTTCCAGATTTGCCAACGGCAAATATAGGGTAAGTCAACGTTTTCAGTGTCGGCTTGATAGACCTAGGACCATTACAAATAGAACGGCTACTTTTTTTGTAATATTCTTAAAGGGCCAGAAATTCTCTTTACAAAGATATCAAACATGTTATAATTGCCTTAGAAATTAAAGCCGCAGTAATGTTTTTAAAACCAATCGCAGTAACACTGGAAATTTAAACAAAAACAAAATAGACAATATAACTCATAAGAACTACAATGCCACAAAATAATAATTACACAAATGATATAAAAAACGTTAAGAGGAGTCAATACATAATTATTATTCCTGTAACTGGTTTCATTTGTTTTCTACGCTTCCTGTTGTAAATTTTATGTTTTTGTTTAAATTTTCACAGCCACTGCGATTGGTTCTAATCACATTACTGTAGCTTTAATTTCTAAGGTAATTATATTATAAGACATTTTATATCATTGACAACGTTTACATGAAATATGACACAGGTTTTAACAACATTTGCTTTCCGCCGACTGTTTACATGAAGTGTTGTTATCAAGAACGATTTAAAGTAATGGCGTTTTTAACTACCAATAGTAAATAATGAAAATAACCATCGAGATATGAGCTTGTGAGGAACAGGGGAAAACCAGCTATAAAAATTCCGTTGGTATTACAATTAAAACCGATTTTATATCAGAAAAGTGTTTACACATTCTGTAACACAGGCTTTAGTTATCCAACAGGGGTAGGGGGTAGATTTAATAAAACCGGCGTTAATAAAACCGGTGTAGGTATCTGTGTTATGTCTCCGTGTAAACATAGTCACTGTAAGGAGAATTTCAAGCTCTTTAAGAATATTACCCCCACATTTGTGATACGCCAGGTAAGGGAGAAGGCTTCACCTTAGCAACGGGACCCAGTCGCAGGGGGTTCAATTCTTCGTTATCGACTTCGAAGGGGATTACTACCGGCGCACTCAGAGGTCGAGAGCGTCATATGAGGGCAGATGTAAACTGCGGACCTTTCGAGGAACGAAGAGAACACCTTGGTGGAACTCAGACCTTGAAAAGGTTCGTACGGAGGTTCGCAGGGTCTTAGCTGCTTGTGGACTGAGAAGAGCGCTCAACGCAGGTATAGGGACCATGGAGGACCTTCTGGTAACATGGAGGGTCTTCCTGAAGTTGAAAACTTTCGAAAGACCCTGGATGCAAATTTTCTAGGCCCTGGGAACTACGTAACTTCGGACCCATCAAACCCGGATCGGTGAACAGGCGATCGACGGGGAAGTAGCTGCCCGGGTGGCTACCGAGGGGTCCCTGAAATGCTCTTACATTTGTTGCACCTCTTTAGAGCCAACCTAGCTTTAGCGGATATTCCCGAAAGCTGGCGATAGGTAAGAGCTGTGTACCTACTTCGTGCTAAATACAACAAAGGGGAATTTCTGGCAGGAGGGAGTACTGGGAGCGTTCCAAAACTTCTGAAGGCTTAGGAATTGATGGATCAATCGTAAGATGGATCCGCACCATGCTCGGAAGCAGAGCTGTTATAATATACTCAATCGGAACGACGGAGATGAGCTCATCGGCTACTAGAGTACGTCCGTAAGGTGGAGTGTTGTCTCCACTGCTGTGGTACCTGGTGTTAGACGAGCTCCTCCGCACTCTGAACGAGGACGGAGCGTGTGTACAGGAATACACGGACGATCTTGCGGTCTTCACAACTGGCTTTCCAAACACTGTGAAAGGACCCATTCAGGAGGCAGGTGGATAGGTGCAGTAGTCATGCTCTCTCCGTTAACTCGGTAAAGACCGAGGTTGTTCCATTTACGAATAGAAGGAGAGCATACGGTGATGGGATCACTCTTCGAGGATTTCATCTGACTGACCAGGTCAGTGAAATATTTGGAGGTATCATCGACTCCCGTCTGACTTCGAACCTGTGTGGGAGTCATTTGGGCCATGAAAACCACGCCCACTTTGGCCATGGAGGCACTTCTGGGACTAGAGCCTTTACACTTAGCTGTGGAGGCAGAGTTCGGAAGACTTCCATACGACTAAATGATTAGGACAAGTGGAATGATCGAGGCAGCTTTGAGCACGGGTGGATCTGGGAGGAAACCCTCGGATCCAATCGTCGCCTCGCAAGAAGACTTGTGTTCCGGACTGCTTTACTAAGACCAAAGAGTTAGAGGATCACTCTCTCGGAAATTGCAGGTTCCTCAACCCTGAGAAACTCGTGTGGTTTACTCTAGATAGATCAGGTGAGTCTATTAGGGTAAGCTTGATCTGGGTGACAGCGCACTGCGGAAGAGGGGCAACGAAATGGCGGACGAGCTGGTTCGGAAAGGGGTCTGCGTCGGGTCCGAGCCTACCCTAGGAATTGCTCACCCCGTTGTCAGGGCTAGGATTAGAGACTGGGTGACCACTTGACCTGTCAATTCCAGGCTCAGTAGCAACCGGACTCAGACAATCAATGGCGTGATTAACATGGTCCCTTGTCAAATCTGGGTCTTTTACGCTTCTAAAACTGAATAAAAGCCAGATTCGAAAGATCCCCTGTGTCCTTACGGGGCACTTATGTCTGCCACTGTGGCGCCTTGTTTAGAGACAGATATCAGCTCCTTGGTGCCCGTTATCTGGAATCGGGTAAGGTGAAGCAACTTAGGCTAAACAAGGTTCTTTGAATTTAGTTGGCAGAGAAAGGGGGCAGGCACAATGTGCCTTTCGTGGTCCAAAGTGGTGGGTTTTTTGTTTGTTTGGAAATCGACTTTAACTTGAATGTGTTAGATTAATGGTAGCTGATGCCGGATTCTCATCCCGATTGCGTCTCATGTCCCAACACATAAAGAATCCTCCACCTCCCAGCCCGAGCTAAGACTGCAAATGAAATTTAAAAGTGGCGCGGAACGTCCTTCATTTTGAAATGGGAATTTGATGTAACTTTTCCCCAGAGATCCTAACTGTAAGCACAGAGTAGATCAAAATTGCAGTTATGGGCTGGGGACTCCTAAGATCATCACAAACATTAAAGATAACAAGTGAAATTAAAGACAAGATCTTCAGCGAAATTCAGAGGTGTTACGTTTGAAGTCGCATGTGCGAACGGTCTCTTGAAGCATTTGAAGTTTCAAAATTACTGCTTTAAGTTGAAGTTTGCTACTGAAACCTTAACTTGAAGCAAAAATCAAAATCGGTGAGCGATACTCGAATTCTCACAGTGAAGCTGGGACAAACTTTAAAGTTCACAATTCAATAGCTTTAAAATGAACGTTTAAAGTGGAACCACCACATCTCGGTGCTATGGATTTTAAATCCCGAAGTTATAATAGTGAAACTATGTTGTCGAAGCGAGAAGCGCACAGGCGATGGTACAATCACAAAACTTAAACGCTGATACCTAAACCATTACCAATTGAAGCTTGAAATTGAACCGTACAAGCAACAAAACTTCTGGACACAGAAAATTTGAATGTTTTCTCTCGTGGTTTATGTTACGAAATTTCTGACGTTTGACACTTAATGACGATTAATGAATAAACTGTGAAATTCAAGACTGTTATCTTAGGATCTTAGAAGTCATTGGTTAGATTTAAATCAACCTTATTAGATAAAAATGTGGCATTATTGCTTTTATTTAAATTGATAAGACATTGTAAAAGTGCAGGTGTTTTTTGTTTTTTGTATAAAATTATTCTTATCTTTAGAAATTATTTGTTATATTTTATTTTTATCTAAAATATATAAAAAATATGGGGAGACGCTGAATGACTCCTTTGTTAATTACTAATTTTTTCTAGCATTTGTGGTTAACAAGTGAACCCGTGCAGAATATAAAATATATCCGCCATCTTTAACTTTAAACAAGGTTCGGTTTAGCTCAGAAGAAAGAGTTCACATAACGCTTGTAACATGGTGAAACGTATTCGTATACTAAATCCCTATTTACAAAAGCAGAAAGACATTTACATGTTTACTAACCTTCAAAAATAGATATTTGAAAAATAACTGGAAGCATAATATCTTCATTATTAAGGATGAGACCTCCACACTTGGATAGCTTCCCGATTTAAAATCGTAGAAACCAAGTAATTCGATCAGTTAATCGACGCTCTCAAGCGAATTCTGTAAAACGCATAGGAAACAAACGTCTCCAAAATGTTTTAAGAACTTTATGAGAGCATTAATGGAACGAATTCACAAGATTCTAGTTCTCTTGGATTGCGGTGTCAAATTTAGTATTACCATTGAATAATAAATCTGATATTATTCAATGGTATTACAATTAATTCCCATAATAAATAATATCGATAGGTGCTGCTACAATATCTGATGTATTATCTCACCCTTTTCGCCACAGAATTTTCTAATTTAAAAGCCATGTCGAGTAGGGGTAATAAGAAATAACGTCAGTAAAATTTCAAGTTGAGCTCATGTAGGCACATTCAATAATTCATGAACCGAGCACAAAGAACTGCTAATTATTTATTTTCTAAGCTAAAAAGGCTGCCTGCTTCGCCCCACGCTCGCTGCTACCCTTTCTTCTTGTTCCGCAATAATTGACTGCTATTATAAGGGCACACAAGAATGATGTAAGAGTGTAAATAATTGCATTCAAAACAAAACAATATTCGCATTTTTAACATTCCCACCCCCACCATTTAAATTCCCGTGTGTCATTGTTGCGACATCAAAATGATTTAGCTTACACCCGCCGAACGAAGAGACAATTCTTAAAGAACCCCAGCGTTGATGATTTTAAAATAGGTCGACGGCCGCAAACGAATAGAGAGGGGTCTTCTTCCCCATTTCTCTGATTTTATGTATTTTTAATTATTAAGTTATCGATTTTGTATTATTTTCCTTCCCCTAATCCTTATAATTGCTTTTAAGTTCCTTTATAAATTTCATGTGCTTAGTTAGTTGCGTACCAAAGTCAAAATTATATCCTTCAAAAATTTATTTTATCAAATTCTTGTACCCGCGTCTCTCCCCCATCTCGTCGTAATATACTTGTACATTATCCGGACTCTTCGGTGATGCAGACCATAAGAGTGGTGTGTAATAGACTTCTCGAAGACACAATACGTGAGGGTCGTTGTGGTGGAAAAAGAGAATAATACTGCTGTAATCATTATTCAGTCACGTACCGCCGTTTGGATTTTAGCTTTGATTTTGGGAATGAATATTTAAGAGCTTTATTACAAAATCTTTCTGAAATTATCCGATATGCAAATAATTACAAGATTGCGTCTTTTTCGGGGCGTTTCGCGCGGATTTTCCGCATGATCGAATTTTTCCACACGTCCGCTGATCCCTATTCATTATAATAGTTCAGGTTTACTTTTGAGCGAGATTCTGCGATCATGACAAAATAAAATCCCAGAAGTGGAATAGTAGTCACAGGAGCTGGCTAGGGGTGATGTTTACTGATTTTGAAATATTTCGAAGATTTGAACTAAACTTCATATAAGAGAGCTACAATTAATTGATAAAGATTTCAGGTTCGTGGTTCTATTTATTATTGCATATTTACCTCTACCTTTGGTACTTTCCTTCCAGGTTAACTCAGACCATTGAATTATAAATTCAATGCTCAGACTAAAAGGGACAGAATAGGAAAGAATTGAATGAATTTTCCCACCACTGAAGTTACATTAATCATTAAAAATTTGTAACCAATAATTTGAAAAAATATAAATGTGATTAAAAATCGGTATTTTGATTGTCCTGGAAATTCCTCATTGCTGAATAGTTCGCCGATTCGAATTTTAGAGGCTGGTTAACAACACCTTGCAGATCAGCTTGGCATTTTGCTGTGCGGCTTATAATAATCATCATCCTTTTCTATTTACAAACGCGAGCACTGAACACAAAACGCAAGCGAAAAGAACAAACCGCTGCAGTGAAAACAAAAGGCTGTTACTTCGAACAACCATTAGGAAAAGGAATTCTTCGATTTATTGAAAAATTCAGTTCATAGTTATTGTTGCACCTATTTTTGCAGTCAGAATAATTTGTTTATTTGCAATGCGCGGACCCAACTACTTCCCACGCACTGTAATTATCCCTTTTCATTATGTAATCCTACTTGATTTGCTATACATTACATTTTGCTAGGGGCTACAGTATGTGAAGAATTGTTGTTAGGGAAACACTGTAAATATTGCGCCCGTTGAAGTAAAAAAAACAACACTAAGATAGGTACTATAACAAAATTTTGATAAAATTTAGGCGTTTCGACAACAAAACTGCGGCGCAAAGAAAGATTATCCTATAATCTAAGACAATCACGCAATATCTCACGACTCTAAGGAGAACAATTGACCTCCATTGCTAAGGAGTAATTTGGCAGCAGATCTAAGATCTAAATGAATCCGTGAAATTATAATAGTTTCAAAGATCAAATTCAAACGTATAATAATATATCCGCTCTATATACTCGTAATCTTGATCAGTGACTGTTTGAGTATGCGAATTATAGAAATTTACAGCACTCTTTCTACGAATTATTAAGAATAGCATTGCTGTAAATATTAATACGTAAGTTTAACGAAATTAACAGTGGTGTGCCACAAGAGAGTATAATTGGACCAATATTATTCGAAATTGATAGCGATGCAATCCAAAAAAGCGACTTCTACATTTGGAAATCAAACATGTTACCTCGCATGTTACCTACCTGAAGATATGGCAAGCAAAATAGAAAATAAGTAATATACAGGGTGTTCATTTGAAAACTTCCCACCGCGGATTTATCGAAAACCACAGATAAAAGGAAAGACGCCAAGGGGGACAACTTTTTAACTAATAACTACTTCGCCCCCTTTCACCTTCTCTCCCCAGGGTCATTCCCTTAAACATTTGAAACAAGTGGTATCGAGTAATAGCTTGTTTGAAAGGTCTTTCGAAGGCCTTTATTTTGACCTTTGATTTTTTAAAATCGGTCGATTCGTTTTCGAGAAAATTAGATAAATTTTTATTTATCTTAATTTTGTTCAGATATAAAACAACAACAAACGAAAATCTGACGAGGTTGATTAAATAACGATTTTTCTAATTTTCTCGAAAACGAATCGACCGATTTAAAAAAATCAAAGGTCAAAATAAAGGCCTTCGAAAGACCTTTCAAACAAGCTATTACTCGATACGACTTGCCGTTTAACATTTTTAAGCGAATGGCCCTGGGGGGGGGGGCAGAGGCTGAAAGGGAGTGAAGTAGTTTTTGGTTAAAAAGTTGTCCCCCTTGACAAATCTTTTGACGTGTCTCTTCCTTTAATCTGTGGTTTTCGATAAATCCGTGGTGGGAAGTTTTCAAATGAACATCCTGTATAATAAAGGTGCAAATACGAATTTAAACATTACTACGTCCTCCACAATTTTTTTAAATCATGCATGACAAAATTAAACACTTTGGTGATTCATATACAAGTAAAATAAAATACATTTACAGGGTGTCTCGGTTAAAGGTAACTACATGGGGATTTCGGGAAGGAAGGTTCATATTCCGGTATGGGCCCGAGGTGCCATACTCTGGTAGTTGGCTCGGGGTGTCATATTTTGTCCGTTGACCGGGGATGCGTTGGACGTTGGCAGTTTGACCCGAGTGTTTTAGCAGTTGGCGCGGAGTTATTTTGGTAGTTACACGGGAGGTATCATATTTTCAGCAGTTGGTCCGGCATATTGGATTCCAGTTTTAACCCACCATCTTGGATACCATTGTGGACCTGTCACCTTGGACCCGCGTCATCGGTTATATCTGGTCTGGCGAATCTATTCCTTAACCTTTCAATATTTGTCCTTGAAATAATGACCTTATGTAGTTTGTACTTTTGTCATTTTTCAAACTGTACAAAATTGCACTTATTTCCCAGGAATTTTATATAAGCTATAAATAGAATCAATGATTCGCAACTTACAAACGGAATGTGTGTTACTTTAACGTCTTAATCGCATGAACCTCTAAAAAGCATTATGCGAGTCACTCTGTAATTGGGCGCAAGCCTATTGATGGT
Source organism: Photinus pyralis (assembly GCF_008802855.1). Lineage (NCBI taxonomy): Eukaryota > Metazoa > Arthropoda > Insecta > Coleoptera > Lampyridae > Photinus > Photinus pyralis. The sequence goes on along the minus strand of NW_022170819.1, from coordinate 32,267,281 downwards.
CCAGAACAAGAGACACAGAAATAAAAGAAAAAAAATAATAAATAATAAATGAAAGATACTACATTAAAGGTGAAATTACATTGCGCATACCGTACTAAATCTAAATGAACCTGAAAGTAGTCAATTTTTTTAAAATATTATTTTAAAACTGCTAAGACGTAAGTCCACACAATTTGCTCACCGTTCAAAGTCCATAGGCTGCCGATCGTTCAAAGTTCAAAAGCTCACCGTTTAAAGTCAACACAGTTTGCTCACCGTTCAAAGTTCAAAGGTTGGTGTAAAGTTCAATGGTTGCTCGCCCCAAACGTACGCCCCCGTTCAAAGTCTACCCTCATTTAGGTCAATTGTAACACAGAGAGTAGAAACTTAAAATCACGGTGGAACTGTACCCAAAAATTTAGTTCAAATGTAATTACTTGACGCAGGAGTAAGTAAGTTTTGCAGGTTAGTAGTTAACTGCATCATATAATCCAAAATCATAAATTGTTAAATAATCGGAACCTCTCTACCGGAAATACTTCGCCAACTCATTACTAAGCTCAATAATTCTTTAAGATGATTATTACATATTATTTTTATTTTTTATTTTATTTTTTCTTTCATTACTCCTATTACTTATATCTCTTGTATATCTCTGTTGTTCATTTGCACGTTTTAATATAATTTATATATATTTTTGGTTTATTTTGCGCAATTTAATCGAATTTAATTATCTTTCAGTGCACTTTTACAAATTTTGTATGTTTATAATATTAATTTACTTAAGTATACTATTTTAGTTACATTATTTTAATTTCACTCTTGTAATTGTAATTGTATTGTTACTCTATTATTGGAATGTTTTCTGTTTGAGCAATAAAGTATTATTATTATTATTGTCGGTGTTTCTTGTGAGAACTCAGGTCTAGCCTGGTTAACTAATCGCACGGATTAAAATCAAGTAACGATTAGTGTCTGTGTCTGTGTCTGGTGAAGTTATGTAGGGTTCTAAAGAAAAATAAAAAAAAAAATAAATATTCACACACTCACATTGGAAATCTAGAGATAGTATGTAATTCATACTTACCAACATAGCTATTAATGGCCCCAATAGTCAACGCTATCAGGAAAGAAGCAAACAAAACAAAAATATCATTATAATAATTCCTGTAATTTTATTAAATAGAGTTTATTGTGTAAGTGTTTCTTTGGCTTTGCGTTTGGGTTGAATACGAGTGGGTTGTGACAATGTGGTGTGTTTATGTGAAGAAGGAGTTTTGTGTTTTTTAATTGTATTTATGGTGTTTCTTTGTTCCTGAGGTCGTATTTGTGAGGTTGTTTGGGTTTTTGGTGGAGATATTGCAGTATTTTGTGAGCTAGTAGTGCTGTCAAGGTTTTTGCGTTTGGGTTGTATACGAGTGGGTTGTTTCTGAGAAGAAGGAGTATTGCGTTTTTTAACTGTGCTAGGACGTGTAACTTTATTGGGTGTGTTATTATTATTATTATTATTATTATTATTATGGTCGGTGTTTCTTATTATTCTTATTATTATTATTGTCGGTGTTTCTTGTGAGAACTCAGGTCTAGCCTGGTTAACTAATCGCACGGATTAAAATCAAGTAACGATTAGTGTCTGTGTCTGTGTCTGGTGAAGTTGGGCATCTAGGGATAGTATGCAATTCGTACTTACCAACATACCTATTGATGGGTACAATAGCCAACGCTATCAGGAAAGAGGAAAACAAAACAAAAAAAATCATTATAATAATTCCTGTAATTTTATTAAATGGAGTTTATTGTGTAAGTGTTTCTTTGGCTTTGCGTTTGGGTTGAATACGAGTGGGTTGTGATAACGTGGTGTTCTTCGGTGAGGATGGAGTTTTGTGTTTTTTAACTGTGCTAGGACGTGTAACTTTATTGGGTGGGCCTGTCTTTGTGGTACATGTTGCCTTACTTGTATTTATGGTGTTTCTTTGTTCTTGAGGTTGTATTTGTGTTATTGCTTGGGTTATTGGTGGAGACATTACAGTATTTTGTGAACCTGTAGTGCTTTTAAGGTTGTTGCGTTTCGGTTGAATACGAGTGGGTTGTTTCTGAGAAAAAGGAGTATTGTGTTTTTTAACTGTGCTAAGACGTGTAATTTTATTGGGTGGACCTGTTTTTGTAGTGCATGTTGCGTTACTTGTATTTATGGTGTTTCTTTGTTCTTGAGGTTGTATCTGTGTGGTTGCTTGGGTTATTGGTGGAGACGTTACAGTATTTTGTGAGCCTGTAGTGCTGTTAAGGTTGTTGCGTTTGGGTTGAGTACGAGTGGGTTGTGATAACGTGGTGTGTTTCTGTGAAGAATGAGTTTTATGTTTTTTAACTGTGCTAGGGCGTGTAACTTTATTGGGTGGACCTGTCTTTGTAGTGCATGTTGCGTTACTTGTATTTATTGTGTTTCTTTGTTCTTGAGGTTGTATTTGTGTGGTTGCTTGGGTTATTCGTGGAGATATTACAGTATTTTGTGAGCTAGTAGTGCTGTTTAGGTTTTTGCGTTTGGGTTGAGTACGAGTGGGTTGTGATAACGTGGTGTGTTTCTGTGAAGAAGGAGTTTTGTGTTTTTTAACTGTGCTAGGGCGTGTAACTTTATTGGGTGGACCTGTCTTTGTAGTGCATGTTGCGTTACTTGTATTTCTTGTGTTTCTTTGTTCTTGAGGTTGTATCTGTGTTGTTGCTTGGGTTATTGGTGGAGACGTTACAGTACTTTGTGAGCCTGTAGTGCTGTTAAGGTTGTTGCGTTTGGGTTGAGTACGAGTGGGTTGTGATAACGTGGTGTGTTTCTGAGAAGAATGAGTTATGTGTTTTTTAGCTGTGCTAGGCCGTGTAACTTTATTGGGTGAGGGCGTCTTTGTAGTGCATGTTGCGTTACTTGTATTTATTGCGTTTGTTTGTTCAGGAAGTTGTGTTTGTGTGGTGGGTTGAGTTAAGGGTGGAGATATTACAGTATGTTGTGTGTCATGTTGTGAGTCTAAAGTGCTGTTTAGGCTTTTGCGTTTGGGTTGAATACTAATGGGTGGTGATAATGTGGTTTGCTTCAGAGGTGAATCTCTGATTGTAGTATATGTTGTATCATTTGTTGTACTTGTTTGCTCGGTAAGTTGTATTTGTGTGTTTGTTTGGGTTAGAGGTTGAGATATTACAGTATGTTGTGTACCGTGTTGTGAGCGAGTACTGTTGTTTACATGTATACGTTGTGGATCATTTGTGTATGTAGTATCTTGTGTTATGTTTAGAAATTTACGCACAATATGGCATGTGTTGATAATGACTGCTTTTTGTAAATGTTTGTATGTGTTTTTGTTTAAACCTAATAGTTGTAAATTGTGGTGTATTGTCTTTGGTATAACACCGGTAGCACTAAGAATAATGGGAACTATAACAGTAGATTTCATTCTCCATTGCGTCTTAAGCTCGATAGCTATATCGGTGTATTTGCGGTGTTTTTCTGCATGTGTTTTAGTTAAGTTGTTAGTGTTGGGTATGGCAATGTCTATAATACAAATGGATTTTTGTGTTTTATCTATAAGTGTAATATCTGGTCTATTATTGTGGATAGTTTTTTCTGTGAGTAGTGTCCTGTCCCAATATAATTTGTGTGTGTTGTTTTCAAGTATGATCTGTGGCGTGTATTTGTAGTATGGTGTCGTATCTGTTATGAGATTGTGTTTAAGTGCTAATTTTTAATGTATGATTTTAGCTACCTGATCATGTCGATGTTTGTATTCAGTTTGTGCGAGTCGTGTGCATGCCGATATTATATGTTGGATTGTTTCTGATGTTTGTGAACAGAGTCGACAAGAATCATTTGTCACTGTTTTGTCTTTATGTATGTGTTTTTTATAGTTACGTGTGTTAATGGCCTGGTCTTGTATTGCTAACATGAAACCCTCAGTCTCCGGGAAGATATCACATTCAGACAACCAACTGTGCGTTGCTATAGAATCAACACAACCCTGGCTAACCTCTTGTGGAAATCGTCCATGTAAAGGCTTTTGGTTCCATATTTGTATGTTATTTGTGATGTAAGTTTGGATGTGGGTGGGAGTATATTAGTTTCGTGTAGATTAAGTGGTGTGTAAGATTTATCTGCATATGTTACTGTTTTGTGTAAAACTGAAGTATCTGATTTGTTATAAAAGTATTGTCGTAAATTGTGTATTTGTGTTTGGTGCAATAGTTTTATGTCTCTATGTCCTCTACCTCCTTCCGAACGAGGAAGGTAAAGTCGTATAGTAGAGGAGTGAGGGTGATGTATATGGTGTTTTGTTAATAGTGTACGTGTGTTTCTCTGTATTTGTTCTAAATCTGTATTTGTCCAACGTATAATCCCAAAAGAGAATGTAAGCACTGGTGTGGCATAAGTGTTAATAGCCTTGATTGTATTTCTACCGTGTAATTTTGTTTTAAGTATACTGCGTACTCTTTGTAGGTATTGTGTAATAAGTGTATGTTTTATACTCGTATGTTTAATGTGTGTGTTTTGCTGAAAACCAAGATACTTATAAGTTTCATTCTCGTCCATGGAATTTATTAAATTACCCTGTTCTAGCTCATAATCTAAAAGTTGTCTTTTACCAGCTGTGATGTGTTGTGTTTTACATTTATCGATTCCAAAGTCCATTTGTATGTCACGCGAGAATGTTTCGGTAATGTGTAGAAGGTGATTAAGTTTTATGCTTGTGGAAGAGTATAATTTAAGATCGTCCATGTAAAACAGGTGTGTAATGTTGTGATGTATTTCGTGGTTGTGCTTAATATTGTACCCAAAGTTAGTAGTGTTTAACAAATATGAAAGTGGATTAAGAGCAAGACAAAACCAAAGCGGACTTAAAGAATCGCCTTGAAAAATTCCTCTTTTAATTTGTATTGGGTCGGTAATAAGTTTTGTGTCGTTTAGTGTAAGTGTTAACGTAGTGTTCCAACATGACATTATGTAATTGAGGAATTGTGTAATATTGTTGCTGACTTTGTATATTGAGAGTACTTGTTGTAACCAAGAGTGTGGTACTGAATCAAATGCTTTTTTATAATCAATGTATGCAGTGTGTATGTTTCGTTTGTTATGTCTGGATTGTTCAAGTATAACAGAGTCTATAATGAGTTGCTCTTTACATCCTCTGGAATACTTGGTACACCCTTTTTGTTCTTCGTATAAAATGTTGTTATCAGTACAGTGTTGGTATATTTTGTTTGTAATGCATGATGTAAGGATTTTGTATATTGTAGGAAGGCATGTAATTGGTCTATATTTAGATGGGTCTTGTGTATTGTTGTCTTTTGGGAGCATGTAAGTGATACCTTGTGTAAAGAATGCAGGAGTGCGATCTGGTGAATTAAGAAGTTCAGTAAATTGTTGTGCAAGGTAAGAGTGAGTGTAGGTAAAAGATTTCCACCAAAAGTTGTGAATGTTATTATTATTATTATTATTATTATTATTATTATTCTAATGAAGAGACCTGGTTATGCAACCGATCGTTTCTGCTAACCTGACTTGTTTCTGTTGAATTTGCGTGCATATTAGGGATCTCTGCATTCGAAGGGCGTCAATGACACTTAAACGGTCAATAACCCATTAGCAATAACCCTTAGCGGTAAATTAAAAGACTGTTGTATTTTCCATAAATTTCAAGAAATGAATTTAGATAATTTTCGATTAGATAATGTAAGTCAGATGCGTTTGCCTTATTTAACTTGATAAGACATTAAAATTGTATGAAATTTGCAGGTGTCTTTTGTTAAATTTCTATATCTGTTGAGATTAATTGTTAAGCATTATTTTGTATAAAGCCAAGTTGGTATGTAAATGTGTTTTTTTAGAATGAAATAATTTATTAAATGTTGTAGTATGTGGAGAAGAATCTTTATTAGGAGTGTCGGAGAGTGTTTTAAAATGTAGCGGAATATTCCGTACAGAATATAAAGAATCGTTTCCATCTATTAGATTTAAGAAAATAAGTTTATGTAACGGGTTGCGATATTTCCATTTTTAAGGAATCTTGTCAATTTTATTACATTACTCATTAGGATTACGCTAGCCATATATATTTTAAGTAATAGGTCAAAAGTAAGGCCATTTAAAGTCTTAGCGAGCAGCGAGTTCCCCAACCTGTCCCAATACTAAAAAAAACTCGAGTCACGCTGCGAGCAGGATATTTATATGCAAAGTCCTTTTATCCATATGGATTTTTCCCGTTTTTATCTTACTATACACGATGCTATATAAGATCACGATTCGCATTAAAATGCAGCATTCCTGTTCGAGGCACCCGCAATCTGGAACCTGCGACAGACCTTACGAAAAGGTTAGTAGCTCTTCGATCGCTCTCTGGAGGAAATTTCTGAATTTGCGGTCCGGATAACCTAGGGACCAGTCGGAAAATGCCAGACTAACTGTAATCGGTTCGACTAGATGAAAAGCTGTTACCTTTATCGACGAAGAGCTCCATTTTGTTTGAGTGTTAAGTAAAAAAGAAGAAGAATCGAGACTCAAAAAAATTTACAAATAAACACTTTTTGAGTCTCGATTCTTCTTCTTTTTTTACTTAACACTCAAAACAACCACCAACAACAAGGATACAACGAAAAATTTTTAATTGTTTGAATGTGGCGATATAGTTATTTGTTTCATTAGTACAAAAAATGTCAGTTTTCGGGACGAGGAAGATAGTTGCTGGACGACGCGTCAGCGGAGTCCAGCAACCTTCCGAGTCCCGAAAACGCATTTTTTGTACGAATAAAACATAAAATTTTTTCTCCAACCCCCTTTACTTCAAATTATATTCGAATTTAGATTCAGTCACAGTTTCACTACTAGTATAAGAACATCTGCTTTCTTGTTCTCACGTGTCATGCCACTCTAGTTTTTAGGTTAACTTATAACCTATTCGTTCTTACTTCTTACTTCTCACCTCTCGTGACTTTGTAGGGAGCAAATCTTGAGGTAGCATGTTCTGCCGTTTCTATAATCTCTGGCGGAGTGCAATCCATGTCGCTATCAGTTTCAGTCATTTCTAATGCATACACAATTAATATTGTTATATTTTGTATTGAAATAAAAAACTTACCATACAGTTTTTTAATTAAAATTAATTGCAATTAACTTTTTCAAATTTTGAATTCAAAATGACAGATAATAGTGCAATGTGTCTTAAGTAGATGGCGTTACGCGCGACGGCGGGTTGTATACGTATTAAAATTACGTTCACCGAATATGTAAATTACGTTACACATGATTTAAATAAAAATAGCGAGCGTAAATCATTTTCAATACATGTACATACGTATAGGTAACAGCATTATTTGCATTGAATATGCAAAAATATTTGATTTGTATGTATAGAAATATCTTACAACCTGCAATGTAAACCGATGTCAATGTGACATATCTCCGTGATTGTAATTTTTTAATTAGTCAACTTTCAAGGTCAATTTCTTTTTGGTACTAGGACCAAAAGTATCCACTTTTTGTACAGTTGCCATGGTGAAAGCGATTAATCCGCAAAACGTCAATTTTACGTACCGAACACCGTCACAAAATAGCGTCTTATTCAGGTGGTTGGAGAAAAAATTCTTTTTTAGGTTGATATCAGAATTATTGCATAAACCTCCATGCTAGTTGAGTCCCAAACTTATTTTTTACAAATCCACAGAATAGAGGGAGTAAACAAGAACCTCTACGTCAGAAGCTAAAAAAATTTGGTGGCAACAATTATTTTAGCGCAAAAATTTCAATCTACGGTCGACTACCGGTCCTGACAGTGAATTTCAACAAAGTAATGATAGCGTTTGTATCAGAATTGATTATTCTAGTACTTCCACGTTTTCTTAATTCTTATTAATACCGCATTACATTTTGGGCCTAATAAACTGCATATAAAATATCATGCAGACCGTACACAAGAACAATGCCCTAGTGACCGATGATTGAACTAACTGCATTGTTGGTAATCAAAGTTGAAATTTTTATATGTTAACTTTAGCACCTGTGCATGGAGAATACTCAATCGACAATGTAGAAAAGTTTCCGTCTATAATTTTCCGCGGGCATAAGTGAAAGGGTTAATACGAACTTTCGGAAAAGTTTTAAATGATACGCTTGGAAACTGTGGCCAACCTGTAATTTTTTGAAAACGAAATTGGCTTGATTATACATATGTATCGGGAATGGTTTATCGTGAAATAGTCGAATCAATGATTTATGTTTTTGTTCGGCTTAAATATTTCAGTTGCGAGCGACATGTTATAAATAAACCGTTCGGAGTCGTATGATGAGAACTGACCTCTACATGGTTAGCTTATTGGGTTAAGGGTTGATCCTTGTCGGATCGATCTCGATATAAACAAGCGTGTCTTTATCCTTTCAAAGTTCCAAATAAACACTCGGAGGTATTAATAAAAACAACTTTTTGTTCACTATTGATAATCGTCGTATTTATGTGTTTCTTTGAAAGTTTTATTGTTGTCCTCCGTTGTAAATCCGCTGGGGTGAAAGTTTATTAGGGATTTTCCGATTAAAAATAGATGAGAGGCTATATTTTTTAAGTCGTAGAAAAATATTTAAAATATCTTCGAAAATCCGCAGGAAAGCAAAATTATGACATTTTTTATGAGCATCAGCTTGCATGAAAAAGTTTTGCGAGGGTCTTAGTTACCCTCCCCGCCACCGTCTCATACGCGACTTGATAATTAACAAAAAAATCGTTATCGCAGGCGGCCGTGCCGTGATGCATAAACGGAGGATCTCTCCTTACGTCCTACTCGCTCCTTGCTCCAATTCCCCACCTCGTCACACACGCTCGCTTCTAGGGGCAAGCTTGATTGTCATTATAAGGGAGTTTTAATAAGAAAAAGTATTGATGTTCGTTTTCTATGCATGTATTCTTATTCTCGCCGCCGCCGCCACCGTCGTGCTCTTGCGTCTTCTCCTCGGAGTATAATGTTCGCTCAACTACACCCCTCTCCCCTTTTATTACACACGCTTGTTTTTGAAGCATTATTGAATATCATTAAGTGGGTGGCTTAATAAGAATAGGGAGCTTTAAGAACATACTCATGTTTGAAATTTTATTTCGTGCGCTCCTCGGGAATGTGAAACAAGAAAAGAAGGAACGGAGGAGGGAAAAAAGGGAGCGATAAAATTTATCCTCGTAAATTACTACAAACCACCTTTTATACGAAATCGTCACAAATATCTCTATACACCGATTCAATTACCTGTGCCATAGTGCAACTTACACGATTATGCGAGTTACTCCGGCCAAAGAGGGTTGCGAAAACTATTACGAAACACTTTCTTCCCTTATTGCGATCACTAACACGTTAGTTATCAAATAACCCTTATCGTGTTCGATTTAATTAGATTATTTTGCGTAATTGGTTATGATCAAGTTTAACATGATTTATATTAACGTGTTTGATTGATTTTCAGCTTCTCGGTCTCTAACACAGAACCAATAGTTGTACCTTTTGATATATAATTTTAGTATAATACTCCAGTTAAGTCCCTTTAAAAAAACACTAAAGTGCACTTGTTGGAGCGGGTAGTTTGACCTCGGTACTAAAAAGGTCACGTCAAGTGCAACAAATGAAGTATGATACTTCTTCCTTTTCGAAAATATTGGGAAAATTTACTGGCCTCTAGGGACCTAAAGGGTGCAACCCTTCTCCCAAATGTTGAATTTTTGAACTTCAAGTAGGAAATTTGAAACATAAATGACATCATCGATGTTCAAGTTTTTGTAATATTTCAAAAACAATGGATGGTCATCGGGTACGGTAGGTACACTGAAAGCAGACTGTACAGGGTGTCCTATTGATAAAGATCACATTCCATGTCTATGCAACCGTTTATTGCACAGCTTGAGAAAATAGTTATTTATATAACAAGAGCGCGAAGTTCAATTTCGCGCATTGAGACTGAAGGTATTTTGACGAGGCGAAGCCGAGTTAAAATATCAGTGAAATGCGCGAAATAACTTCGCGCTAGCGTTATATACAATATTTTTTCTACAACTGTACCGATTGTTAATTAAATTTGCTGTTTCAGTTCAACTTTGTCACGTGCGCGAAATACTTTTTTTCACTGTTGACGATTTCGCGCACGTTGTCAATAGCAACCTTACCTATTAATTAACCGTTTAAAAATCTAGTACTTCGCGCTTCGAAATTCGTCAGAAAATGACAGGTTTTTTTGACAGTTGTAGAAAAAAGATTTTTTTAATAAAAGCGCCCAAGAGAAATCGTTGGAAATTATTTTCAAAATTCTATGTTTGCCGCTAGAGGGCGTACGATTCATGGTTAAGTAGAAAAAAATTTACCCAACAAACATGTATCGCAATCTTGCATTTTTTGGATCATTTTGATGCAGCAAATATTGCTCTAGCTCATAAAATATAAGGAGTGGGGGGAAGGGTAACATCTCATTAAGGAGTTGAGTGTAATTTCGGTTTAGGTTAACCTATATTCACATAATTGGTCTTATTCGAAATAGCTCTCTTCGTATAATCAGATTTTACATGAATAGAGTCGTTTCAGCAAATGTACGGTAGAGGGTGCGGTTTGACATTAACGTAAACTTTGCAGGTTTTTTTTGAAAACTTCAAACGGAATGATATAATTATTATATGATATCAAATAAGATGAAAAAGTGAAAATATCAGTAAAAACCGCATTTTGATATCTGTTTCCTACGCAGAAATATGGCGGAAAATGTGCGACATTATTTGAATTTATGGTATCCTGGAAAATAGATAGGAAGAGGAACTATAGGTCACCCGACGTAATTTGTCTTTCAAACAAGGGCAACTGCAGGATGTGGTGGCGAGGATTAGACCTGGAGTTCATAACATTTTACCTATGTTCTACGGTATAGAAAATGATAGCAGATATAGTTTGAATATTTACGTTATTTCTAATTATTGTTTCTTCTATTAAACGGTAGAGCAAAGCGATGGAAGCTTTATAGGGGAGTTGATACATGCATTATTTATACATGTTTGTTGGGTATCTTTTAGAAAAAAAATCATTTTTCTGCTTGGCGCCCTCTAGCGGCAAACCTAGAAACTTGAAGATAATTTCCAGCGATTTCGGTTGGCCGCTTTTGTTAACAAAATCGTTATCCTCAAGTTGTACAATCAACGATTCCATAATTATAACGCCTGAGACCTTTATTAATAGGACACCCTGTGCAAATTTTTGTTGGTTTGTTTGTTGTGTAGACTCGGTTCTAGAGTTAATTTAAATTATACGTTGATCCCAAGATGAATGGAATGAATGATTGCTTTTTACAGGCCCCTGAGCATACCTCCTTGCCCTTTGCTGTGCCCTTTCAATTCTTTATTTTCTTATCTATCTCCATATGATTCCTGGTCTACCCTTCCTTTGTTTCCGAATGGATTGTTTACGCAATAAGTTTCACTGTCCTACCGTCAGGTATTCTCTCTAGTGGCCTAACCATTCCCATTTCTATAGCCAATAGGATATTATTTTTTTGAGGTATGGTATTATAATAATTCATTGTTTGTTCTTCTTTCCTAATAACCATCACTCTCTTTCCTCGACATATTCTTCAGAATGTTTTACTCTCCCACCTTAGTATTGTGTTATGTATTTTCTTTAATATGATTTAAATGTACAGGGTAAGTCAACGATTGCGCGGAGTAACTTAATGCCTTGAAGATAAGATTTTTCGATAGAGTGCTTTAAAGAGATTTAATCAATTAGTTTTATAATATCTTAAATAAATAATTAAAAATATATTGTTAGTAAATAAAAAATTTGGATTATTATATGGTTGAACATTTTCCACATTTTAAAAATATTTGGAATTATACAGGGTGCGCCCACAAAGTAGGGCGCCGAAATGGTACAATTTTTTAAATAGAACTCCCTGCATTTGAATGCATTTTTTAATTTTACGTGTAATTTTACGTCTTTTTTTATTATATGGTTAATATCTGACAAGCTAGTAGTTTTAAAATAATTCGATTTTTAAGAAAAATTGGGCATTTGCAAGCGTCAGTATATGTATATTGTCAAAATTATTACTTAAATTTTGATTCCAGGTCGAGTTCCAGGTTTTATATCTTTTATCCTGGGTTAAGTAAAAGTCAAATAAATACATCTACTATGAAACATTAAAAATATAGCTTACAGGGTGTTTCTTCTAGATCCAAAGTTACAAAACATCATATTAAAAATCTCCTGTATATTTGCTTTCATCTTTTAGCTCCTCCAAAAACCTTCAACTTTTGATAACAATGTCAACAATGTCCTATACCTATCTCTGATAGTTTTCGAAACACCTTGGTTTTCCTGGTTTTTATATTCTAATCTTAAATAAGTTATATGTCATTTACATAACAGTGAGGTGCCCATGCAAAAAAAGACAATTTTTATGTGCCTGGTTCAAAGTTGAATTTCTTTGGAGTTAAACAATTTTTTTCTAATTGGGGCGTGCAAGACGTAATGAGTGAGATTTCCAATTTGTTTTAAAGATTTTGTATGTGGACGAGTAGTCCAGGATTACGGTCCTGACCATTTAAATGCGTATAATGTGAGATGCCACGAAAATACGGAAGATTTCAGATACGTAGTTATCTAGCCTGGTACGCAGCTTGTGAATTACTAATTCAGCGGTAGTTGACCACACGCGCAGTCGAGTCAAGGAATTTCATTGGCTAGGAAAAATAAGTTTTATTGGTAGGGTGCCGTGGGGCAATGTGCCTTAAACCACGATAGCGCTTCGCGGCGAGCGGTTAAAGTTTTGAAGGGTTTATATGGCAACGACATATTTATACGGCATCACTGCCATCAGCTGTTCTACGAATGTCACCAGCAAGCCGACAGTGACATGCGCCACCAAAGAATCGGGGTGCCACTTGGTACCAGTCACGTGGACATCCCCACCATAGAAACAAGCTGAAACAGGGTGTACATTGTCATAAAAATTTAAGTCTGCTTCAGCTTCTATAGCGAAGGAGATCTGCTTTGAGTACTATCGCTGCATCATAACATAGGATCACCACCGCAGTATAACGTGGAAGTATCACAACGACCTAATGCTTCATTCACTTAAAACTCTGAAGAAGGAGAAGAAACATCAACGGAACGTGCTGAAGGACTTGCTTAAACGTTTCTCCACTGCTACTGCCAGTGGCTACAAAATGTCTTCGTGGAGAAGAAATCCCCTGGAAGCGGGTGGAGACGCCCACTGTTGCAGTTATTCATTGTTATATGTTATATTATTGTCCAAGACCAAATAAAAACTGTTCACACCAGTTTGCGTGGGGTGGTTTTATAATTTGTGAAGAATTTGGCGGGGGCAATTTCTAACGTGAAAACGAGGAAATCAGCATAAAGTGGTCAGAAAAAAAATCGTTCACCGCAAGGTTGTTTTGTATTACTGCGTAATCTACGCCGCGTCGACGTTATTTTGGTTTCAACGCCTTTAATAAAGTTAGGCCACCCTATATGTGAAATATTTAAAGCAAATCTAGTGGGATTTTTACGAATAAACTCAAAGTGTGATCGTTTCGTTTGAATTTGTATTTCAGTGTTTGTTTTTCCTTTTAGAAACTTGTGTACATGCGTAATTTTTGCGTTTTAATTTTGTAAGTTATTCAATTTGTTGTTGCTTTTGGTCGTTTGTGATATAACGTTTTATTGCTAGGCTGATAAGAAGTTGCGTGTGTTTTACGAAGATTTGCGCGTTTCCCTTCGTAAACGGGGACGCGGAAATTTTCCATCGAAGACGGCGTGAATGAAATCTAGTTTTGATAGGCGGTATATTGGAAAATTCTTAAAGAAGGAGATTATTTTATGGTGGAAGTGGTGGATCCTTTAAATACTGGAGACAACGTTTTAACCGTGCTTGTTTGTTTGCTTGCTTTGATCCATAATAAAGTAGAAGTTAAGGAATCGTGTTGAGAGTTTGAAGTTATTATGTTGTAAGGTGATTTAGTAAAGTTTGTGAGAAGTTAACACGTTTTGTTACGAGCCGGAGTCAACCAAGCAGTTGTTGCATAGTGAAGCCTGAATATTGTTTTTACGAACTAAGTTATTGGAGCATTGTAAAACTGTAAGTAATTAAGATCTCTTATTTAGTTGTCTCCCCACGCCTGCGTGCGTGGTATGTGTAAAAATACGCCCTTTCTTACAGAATTGTTGTTTGAATTTCTTTTATGTTTTTCGGGATAATTTTTTGTCTTTGTCAATTAATCTGCGTGTTTAATCAAACCCAAAGTGCGACCCATATAGAGTTCTCATGTCCGATTTTTCTATTATGCTGGGTGTAAATTAAAATTTGTTTAGTTGATTCTTTGGAAATATCGCGAGTTGATCGAGGCCACTCTGTTTTTCAAATTAATAAACGTTCAAGTGAAAATTGGGATTATTCTTTATAGTGAATGCCGGACGTGTACAAAAAAATTATAAAATTCTAAATTTAAAGGTTTATTTGTTTTTAGCGAGCTGGACTGGTGTTTTGTGGGTGGCTTAGTGATCGTTTGCCATTGCACACAGCAGTTATTGTGCCAAAATTCGCGTCAGCCACCTGGAATTTATTGAAGAAGTTTTACTGATTAGTGTGACTCTCTAACAATTAAACGGTTGTAATCAGCGAAGTTACACATGAAAGGCGAAAATAGTTGCGAATTAGTGACCTTTTTTTGAATCATCGTACTAAACCTTCAATTCGAAATATGTAGAAGACGTTATTATAACGCAAAATAACTTTTTTTTAGCAGATATCATGTCAAGTTTGACATTTCTGATGCATCACAGGGCTGAATGTCAAGATGTCAAGATAGGTCCACCCCGTTTGAAGCAGAGAAAACATTGGAGACCGAGTTACCCAGACTTGATGGCGAATTATTCCATCCTTTTTATTTTTCAATGTGTCAGCTTTCAAGGTGGGGGCATGTTAATGCATCTTAATATTGTTAATGCTTCTATGGTGTCTTGATATTATAATTAATTAGAGAGAAGGCGCATCATTCTGTCATGTTTTAGCTAAGTTGTCGTTGTCATGTGTATAAAAACTACTCTCATTAAAATACAAGAAGTGTTGTTATTTACCACGGAAACAGATATTCCTAAAGGAATCGACTCGTAAACATTATTTGCATGAAACAGATTTTGTACTTTAATTATCCAAACAAAGATTTTGGTTATTTTGTTTTATTGATTAGAAAATTGCATTTAATTTCAGTTATACCATTCCTTTGGTTCGATTAAAATTTTGTTTAGCATTGTGTGCACATTTTGAACAGGAGACTGTACCGATAAGTAATTATTATGTGGCAAAGATGTAATCCCAAGATTTTAAATCAGAATTTGCAATAATAAGTAATTAACATACATTCACTGAACTAAACTTACCTATTAATTATCACATTCATTGCCAAATTATTTAAAAAAATTACGTTGTTACAGGACCCAAGGGTTTGGAAATGTCATTCCAAGTGCTTCATGAACCCAAGAAATCGTGTAGGATGTTCCATTGTTACTAGAACTACAAACACCAATTAATTGGATTGTTTCATTCCAGAAAAATACGAAATTGCTCGTTTAAACTAAATAGAAAAAAGGGCTAATTAGCATATTGATTGGTTATTATAAGCGTGATCCCAATAGTTTCCAAAGGGCAATAATTTGGAGCGCCTTAAACATCTTGCCAATCTACGCGAGCGTTGATTTAGTGCCGAGGAGAAAAGAGTTTTTAAGTGTGCACTTCTAAATAATTAATAGCACATGCTTTGAGAGAAAATTGGAAATATTGTTAAGGGAAAATTGTGTATGTGAATTTGAAAAGAGGGGAGGTGTTTAAACTGGGTCCTTTATAAGTTATTTGCACGCGTACATACGATGGTAATTTAAGAGAAAAGGATGCTAAAGAAAATCTATACAAGAAGAAATTTTTCTCCCCCGTTTTCGACGACGGTGTGCGGCAAAACAAATTTTTAGTTCGAATTAGTTGAGGTAATTAACGCGTGGAGAAACTAATTAAGTTACATTATGGTTATTGTTAACAAAGAACATGCATAAGATTTGCGTTAATTAAAGGAAATAAGAGAATTAGACATATGCAAATTATTACAGAAAGATTTTATGAGGAACGGGCGGCAGGTCCGTACGCAAACTCTCATAAGGGTTGGGGCAGTGCGATCGTAAGAATGGTGGCGTGCGGGGGACATCATCTCATTTCGCCCGCACTCTCTTACTGTTTTTACTCTGACACACACTGACTACAATCAGTCTTCTTCACCCCTCCCAACGGTCTCCCGCCCCGCGGTCCTCATCAGCTTCAACCCCTTCAGTACACTCCCGAAAGAACGTTCTCAATTATTAATCGAGAGGAATTTTTAATCGATCCGCGTGTTTTTAGTAGGCGTCTTGTTCTTTATATTATATAAGGCGAAATGTTTTCTTAAGAAGCTGCTTATTTCGACATTATTACACATTTCAAATTCGCATATACGTAAATACCGATCTTTCTTAATTTATGCCCTTACAAAAGAGGCGAAAAAAAAATTGCAGACACATACCCGGGATTAGGTATTTACGAGCTGTTGGCGTTCTCTCCTTAGTACGTGTTGAACTAGTGCGAAGCATACACGTGAAAATGATGGAACGCAACTTTGCCGCCGAAGAATTTCAAATATTTATCTCAGACTAATTCCATTATTAACTAGCGAGAGTATGAAAATTGAAAGTTTCATCTTTCGGCCATCTTTTTCCTAAAAACTTCCTTTATAAAATAAACGATCTAAATGGTTTTAAGTTTGTTTAGGGTGTGATTTACATTATCACTGTTTGTAGTTTTCGCTCATTTTATACACTGTATACTTATTAGTTGTTAATTATATTTATGTTATCTATCCTTAATTGGCGATGAAATTTGATATTTTTATTTGTACAAAACTGGCGCACCTGTTTCTGAGTTCTTCTTCTATTAGAATTTCCTACTCCTTTTCATCACGTCTCAATAAGAGGTTCCTATATTCAATTGTTGTAAGGGCACAAAACTTTTGAATATTCTACAATTTTCTCATGAAATTTATATTGATTCATTACAGATTGTACAGGAATTCTTCAAAGAATGTCCAAAGATGGACCAGAGATTTTTCACAGATTCTTCGGAGGTGTCTCTGATGATCATAAGATTTTCTGCAGAGATTCTTCACTGACACTTTGGAGATTCCAGCAGAACCCTTTAAAATTTTTGATATGAAGACTCTTCAGGGAGTCTCCCTTTAACCATTCCCGAAGGGTTTTTACAGTCTTTCAGTCTAAAAAATTTACTTATCGTTAATAATCGTTGAAGAAATTCTAAAAGATCTTTAAAAACCTTGGAAGGATTTTTAAATAATCTCTCAAGAACCTTTGGAAATCATATTCTCTAAAGGACCCTTCATAAGCACTCCATAAAGATCTAAACTTTGTCGTGTCACTTAACATCTTTAACTGATGCTTCAAAATATAATGGAATAGTATATTAAGGGTTGTAACCGTAGCACCCTAATTGGGATATATTTTTTCGGAGTTTTATAGAGGTAGGTAAGTTTAAATTTTTGAGATTTTAGGGCTTAGATCAGTTTAGGTTCTCATAATGGGTTCAGGAAGTCTGGCTCCAGAATTTCGGGGTAACAAGAGCAAACGTTTTGTTTTTGTTGTACTAAAATCTTTAAACTAAATAATTCATTTATGTTTGATCTAAGGTAGTAGTTTGTTGCTATATAAATAATTTAGAGTTTTGTCGTTAGAAACCGATACAATAAAAAACGTTGTTCATATTGATGTTTAATAGCAGTTCTTATTCAATTTAATACCATCAACATGGTAGCAGAGCGTGGTTCTTTCTAAATATTCGTTGGTACGTCATTCAAAGGAAATCTTGGTTGCTAGCGTGGAATAGATAGCGCAGTGGATCGATAAAATCGGAATCAATTTTTTTTTTTGACAAGAGACGACACGAAAAATGGAAATTCAAGGAATAGAAAAACTACGGGGTATTGAAAATTGGAGTATTTGGAAATTTGCTATAAGAAATTTATTACGAGGAAAAGTGGACGCGTATGAAGTTTGCATTGGGGAAATACTGAAGCCAGTGCAATTAGCTATTGAAGATAAGGACTTTAATCAGGCAGAATACGATGCAAAATTCAAGGCTTGGGACAGGGGAGATCGTGCAGCAAGTCAGATAATTATTAAATCTCTAGAATCAAAGGTTATGGCGTTGTTGGTTTCATGTGAAACGGCACGGGAAATTTGGCTCAAATTGCATTCTATTTTTGAGCAACGAACCAAACAAGCTGCGCATACTGTTCAAACTGAATTTTTCAATTTTAGTAAAAATCCTGCTGATAATATGGTGACTCACATTGCTCGTTATGAGGAGCTGGTTCTGCGCATGCAGCAGCTGAATGTGAAACCGGACGAGTCTTCACTCGTAGTAAAGATGCTCGATTCTCTCGCAGATGACTACGAGGGCCTTCAACAAGCTTGGTGGGCGAGATCTGAACAACAGCAAACATTTGCGAATTTGGTTGAAGTGTTGACATCGGAAGAAAAACGTCGGCAGCAGAAAACAGGAAAACAGGAAGAGTTAGTCGCACTTTTTTCTAGTAAGGCCTACATAAAAAAGAAATATGCCAATAATGGTGGCAATAATTTTAATAAAATTAAATGCTACCGGTGCGGACGTGTGGGGCATATCCGGAAAAATTGCAAAAAGGGAAAAGAAGACAGTGAAGAAAAATCGAAAGACGAGGCTGAGGCTCTCAGCGCGGAAGATGGCGATGTTTGGATTGTTGATTCCGGAGCTACAGATCACATAACTCGTCATCGTGAGTGGTTTTTGTCTTATGAGCAGTTTGCAGTTCCCTTAAAAATTTATGTCGGCGACAAATCAACAATGGACGCTCTCGGAAAAGGAAGTATAAAATTTCAGGCTTATGTCGACAGAAAGAAAATAGAATGTCACATGGAAAATGTTCTTTTTGTGCCAGGGGCACGAAGAAATCTTTTTTCGGTCACGGCTGCGTTGGACAAGGGCATGAAGTTCAGATCTTCCAGCGAAAGATGTGAATTCACTCGGGATGGAGTTGTAAAAGCATACGGAGTTCGAATGGGTCAATTATTCAGGATGGTAATTCAAATAACATTTCCGAAAGATTATGTAAATGAGGCCAATCTAACGACGAAAATTACACTTCAAAATTGGCATGAAAAATTTGGACATCAGAACAAACAACATGTCAAGAAAATTTTGAAAAACCAGAAAATCGACTTCATCGAGGACGAAACATTTTGTGGAGCTTGCGTGGAAGGAAAACAACACCGGAGTACTTTTGAATCACGAAATCAGCGTGCTACGACGACTGGAACAGTTCTACATGTTGATTTGTGCGGACCAATGGAATGCACTTCGTTGGGTGGTGCTAAATATTTTGCGTGTTTTACTTGTGATTATTCAAGAATGCGATTTGTTTATTTCCTCAAGGAAAAATCAGAAACTGCTGGAAAAATTGTAGAGGTGTTACAAATCATAAAAACTCAACTTGGTAGATCGATGAAAACCCTGCAGTGTGATGGAGGAAAAGAATTCGACAACAGCGAGGTTCGAAAAATATTGAAGTTGGACGGGGTGAATTTGGCGGTGTCAAATCCTTATACGCATGAACAAAATGGATGCGCTGAACGAACAAACAGAACAGTGGTTGATTTGGCTCGAACAATGCTTTTGGCTAAAAAATTGCCAAAATATTTGTGGGCGGAAGCGGTCAATACTGCTGTTTACATTTTGAATCGCAGTGGACCAAGCGGAGTTGAAAACAAATCTCCTTACGAACTTTTCACGGGGAAGAAGGTGAATTTAAATCGTTTCTATGTTTTTGGCACAGATTGTTTCGTGCACGTACCGAAAGAAAAGAGAAATAAATGGGACCCAAAAGGCAAACGAGGAATTTTTGTCGGATATTCTGACAATATTGACGGTTTTCGTATTTGGTATAAATCGGAAAATCGCATCGTTCGCAGTAAATGCGTTGTTTTTGAACCAGAACAGTCTGAAAAATTATTGTCATTATTTCCGGAGAAGACAAGAAGCGCAGATAGTCAAGGTCCCGAAACATTTCCAGGAGAAGATTTCATCGATCAAGGGAATTTGCAAGATCATGAAGAAGATTTTGTCGATCAAGAGACGAGCACACCAACTCAAGAAAAGGAATTGGAGGGTAAAGCATCGGAAGAAATCTTGGAAAAACGACATCTCAGAAATCGGAACGATCTCAAAGCACCAAACAGATTGTTATATGCAATGCTTTCGGAAGTTGTTGAACCAAAAAGTTATAACGAGGCCATAAAATCGGCAGAAAAGCAGAATTGGGTGACCGCCATGAACGAAGAAATGGCATCATTAAAAGAAAATTCGACGTGGAAAATTGTTGAACTGCCGGAAAAGCGAAAAACTATTTCTAATCGCTGGGTATATCGTGTGAAACGGGATTCTTACGGGAATGTTTCGCGGTTTAAGGCACGTTTAGTTGTTGATTATAATGAGACATTTAGTCCTGTGGCACGACTTGATTCAATTCGGATAGTTTTGAGTATTGCAGCGAAAGAAAAATTGAAGATTGCTCAATTTGACGTCAAGACTGCATTTTTATATGGAAAAATTGATGAAGAAATTTACATGGATCAACCTGAAGGTTATGAAGATGGAAGTCAGCGTGTTTGTAAATTGCAGAGGAGTCTTTATGGTTTAAAACAATGTAACATAAATGAAAGTTTAAAGTTTGAGGGGAAGTGTTGTACTAAAATCTTTAAACTAAATAATTCATTTATGTTTGATCTAAGGTAGTAGTTTGTTGCTATATAAATAATTTAGAGTTTTGTCGTTAGAAACCGATACAATAAAAAACGTTGTTCATATTGATGTTTAATAGCAGTTCTTATTCAATTTAATACCATCAACAGTTTTATCTGCTAAAGCCACATAGTAATCACGAGGGAGTGTGGAAAATGCAAGGCAGCATATTTAATTTGTACCTGGGATTGATTTATTAGCCTAGCATTAGAATGATTCGTAGTGCAAACGCGAATCAACGGTTAAAGATGGCCGCGTTTTCATTAATAAGGAGCCATTTTGTAAGCGTTAATTAATTACGTAAGAAGAGATAGGGTCCATTCCCGGAAATTTGCAGACATTAGAGATCGCTCACAATTCAACATTTCGTCGGATGTGAGTTTAGCAAAAAAGATATTTACGGCTGATAATTAATCCGGGAGAATTTTAGAAAAGAATCCTATCCTTTGATACAGCTACAACGAAAAAGTTAAAAAATCATTTGGCTTTAGATAACGGGTTCCTTAAACGTACCGCTAAAGTAAACAGACATTCGGGTTCCGGGTCAGAAAGAGTGCTTACAACAGTTTACGCGGGAAAAATTCCAGTGCGTATCCGGGAACTTAGCCAGTTGGACAAATTATTACACAGAAGCGAGTTAATTGAATGTATCAGTTTTATAGCAAAAATTAGACACCTGTATTTCGATCCAGGACAAGCTAATTAAGCGCGCCAACATATTTTCTTTGCCATAAAAATCTATTGTTAACAAATTCAGCATTGTGACTGCACTGCTAGTGAAACCACAAAAGGGGGCAGACGTGTGTACTGTGTAGCATGTGTAAAATTTGGATTGTGAAAAATTTCTCTTTTTGGTGATGGGGAAAGGCTCATAATAATCTACAAAACCCGTTCACAGCAAACAGTAAACCTGGGCTGAGGTAAGAATTTTTAATCTGTGGCAGAGGTGAAAATTTGATAATTGGGCGAAATCCTGTTGAGGGGCCAGCACAAGAGAGACAATAAATAAATTAATGATTAACAATCTTGCCTATTTACAATCTAAACACAGAAGTTCATCGTTCGAAGAAACTAATCCCAGAAAACAATTGATTCGCCTGAGATTTAATATCACTTCCCGATGGGAAGTTCCAATTTACAGCTAGATTTTTGATTTTCCCGAAATATTGTCGATGTAAGGAGTTTGTTGCATGTGCATAATGACATTATTTTTACGGGGTACAGCGATATTCATCTATTTATGTAAAAATTAAGGGGCGTTAGTCGTAACTTATCGATTAAAGTTTAAAATTCGTTAAGGAAAGTTGGATCTGTGTCTTCTTAAAGATCTCAACCTTTGGACAAATTTGAAGCCGTTTGTATTGCATATATTTTTCCATTGATAAGCTCGTTAGATTTGACAATTCATTTAATAATCAAATCATTTAAAGTTAGCTTATTCAAAATTCAAGCAAGAAAACATCCAAACTCATGGGTCCATTATGATTATTTATAAGGTAAATTGTGCCCGTATATTGTTGTTAGGTTTGGCATTCAGTTAGGGTAATTCACAAAGACCGTGGCTACGAAGGCTGATCTAGATGATTAGAACGCCCCGTAATTAGAGTCACAGAAAAGTGGTTATTTTGCAAAGAGTGTATGAATCAACTCCAAACATGTTCCTCGACTGTTAAATCTCAAAACTGCATCACAAACGATTGTAACATGATTCTAATGATAACAGCAGTTGGCACGGGGACATTCTATTGCTTTATAGGCGATTTTTGGTAAACGTGTGGCAATTATTGAATTATGATCACTCCAGATTGTTATATTCTAAATACCTATTCTGAGAAGTTGAACTCAAGAACTTATAAGAGCACAAAGGTTGTCTTATTCGGCAAGAATAGCAGAAGCTATGGTTATGTTTAAATTGTAACTGGTGTTCGCTTTATAATTAACTTTTTTAATTTGTATTTTGTTTAGCATTGGAGTTTACCGCTTCATAGCGAACGTGAGCAGGGGTATGTCTGGCGAGTCGAGTTTTTTGGGTTCAGAAAGCAAGGACAGTTTCAGTATTCCTATCGGACGAGACTTAAATGGCGATGGAAGTAGGCGAGCTGGTTTTGCGAGGGCGAGCACGTACATTGTTTGTGTGTGAATCTGTCTATCGTTGATTTAAGTTGATTTCCGCGAACCATCAAGTACCATTTTAAGTGAGCTGAAATTGAATTTTTAGCGAAGTTGGAAAGGCAAGCGCGTCTCATGTTGTGTACGATTTCTTTTGTGTGCGAAGAGCGGTTGAAATTCAAGTCCCCAAATTCGCGTCAAATTGCAAGTTCCCTGCAATTTTAATTCGATTTAAACCGATGCACTTACCTGCTATAACTCTAACGAAATTTAGGCGAGGAAAAACTTTAACTACAACTGAATGGGGCTGGAGTAAAAACATTCTAACGCGAGTGGCTATGACTATTCAATTCTTCAGCTTATATACTGCAGCTGTAAAAAGGGGCGTAGAAAGCGATGTGGCTGTGTAAAAGTTGGTTTGCGCTGCTCCACAATGTGCTCTAATTGTCATGGGCAAAGTTGGTTTAATTCGATCGAGGAGGGCGACTTTGCTAAGGAAATTGATTAAATAGATAATATATTTTAGTAGTGGAATAGGCCTATAGGGGAAACCACGTAAGAAATGCGCTTTACCTCCAAGGTGGTGTGGAAACGGGCTAAAATTGCATAAATATCTATTTTTATACGCACCTTGAAGAAAAAAACTGCTCTTTAATTTCGATTCTATGCATTTTCTTACTCTTCGAGATAATCGCCGCAAAAAATAGCGCTGGGCTCATTTTTCTCTTCTCGCTGAAAACTATACTTACCTCCCACGGTCATTTACAAGCGTTGGGTGGAAGATACGCAAAAAAAATAACGAACATTTTTGTAGAGAATTTAATGAAGAATGTAAAAAATCAATTTTTCGTAGAAGTTACGGTTTACGAGCAAAACGCTGAAAAAATCGCTAGGTCACGATTGAGGGTGGTTTTTTTGTGCGAAAGGGGATGAAGCTCCCACCGGAGAGGTGGAAACTTTTCGGATATGTGTTTGGGTCCCTATTGAGAGTTCATAACCAAAATTTCAAAACTTTTTTTCAAGGTAGGTAGGGAATGCCAATACGCTTCCCGGACTATACTGTATTATACTGTAGATCTATAAATATTAGTGATGTTAAATTACATGTTTTTTTTAAAGTGCGTAATATTACGTGTAAAATTACCAATTGTTTGTTTTTTATGTAATTTATGTAATTTATGTAACTTACCATTTTTTTTAAAAAATCGTAATATTACAGTAAAATTACCAGTAATTTATGTTTTTTTATGTAATTTACAAATATTTTTGTAAAATTACCTGTCATT
This sequence comes from Photinus pyralis, assembly GCF_008802855.1. NCBI lineage: Eukaryota > Metazoa > Arthropoda > Insecta > Coleoptera > Lampyridae > Photinus > Photinus pyralis. The sequence continues at coordinate 32,242,999 of NW_022170819.1, read as the reverse complement.
TATGTTTTTTTTAATATTCTATAAACCTTTTTGAATTTTGTGAGTGTTTGAAAATAAAAACACTTGTTAAATTATATATTTTGGTGTATTAAATAAAATACCCATGCAGTAGGTATTTCGCCATCACGCATCGTTTGGAGGAAGAAGTTCCAGATCGCGAATTAGAGGCTGTATCATCTTCATTAAACCAAACTAAATTCAACGGTGAATCGTTTACGTTGGTAGTACCGTTGATTTTTGCTAGTACCGATCAAAATGTATCAAATAGGTATTACATTTATGTAACTTACAAAAAATTACGGTTTTTTAAATAAAAAACGTAAGTTACGTAAGTTTCATAAAAGACATAAATTACATAAAAAAACCGACCTCTTGTAAGTTACGCGTAATATAACCATTTTTTATGTAACTTACAAATCGTTATTTTACAATCCACATCACTAATAAATATACAACCACTTTTCTTATATTAATTATATTAATCTGTTAGACTGTAAAATTAAATTTCCATTATTAAAGCCGCTAAAAATTTGTTAATTTATGAACAAATATATAACTAATAATTAATAACAAAACAATGTATTATTTTCACATCACTTTTGTAATGAAATGCAAAGCTTCTATAGGTATAATATAGCCAATAAAGCATTTCTTTATTTATGACCGTACTTCTCCGAAATATGTCAAGCGCAGAAAACTGCTCGCCAACAATTTTAGATATACCCAATTCATTAAGGCTACACGACTTAATAGACGTGTTAAATTGTCAACCCTTCCACCTACCAGTGAAGCAGCTCAACAGCATAATATTCGTCGAGTATACTACCAAGTACAGATATGGCTAGGGAGTAATCTACAACCCCAACAATGGGGTTGGGATTTGAAAAACGACAGTACTGCCACCTGCTCCAGACGAACTATTAAATACAATATTCTGTAATTGTAAAAAGGGGTGCGGTGCGCAGTGCGGGTGTAGAAAAGTGGGACTGCCATGATCCAACGTTTGTGGTCAGTGTCACGGCCAGGTATGCCTGAACCCGTCAACAGAGTTGTGAAACATTGAAGACTTCAATGACCTTGAGCCTGAAGAGCCAATAGATATAGAGTCAACAGATAGAGTGGAAGCGTCTGACGAAGATAATGTGTTGATCGAGGTATTAGTAGAAAAAATTATAGATTAATATTAAAACACTTTTCCTAAGACCAAAAACATAGATTAGGCCCAATGGGAATACCATGTCATACTTCAAAAGCGGCATGGACAAGAATGTATTTTTTGTTATTAATTTATTTATAATAAAAATGAATCGCCGAAATTTATGTACGCGCATCACTTCAGAACGACTGCACCAAATTAGATAATTCTTTTTTTGTTGTGTTTCTCATTATCAGGACAAGGTTTGTATAAAAAAAATTGTACGGAACGACGTAAAACAAAATTTTTCATTTCGAATCGCAATATTCTGTGTCTATCTATCTATACAGTGTGTCCCAAATCGGGTGGGATTGCATGGGTAACTTTGTTATTATTAAAGATAGAGAATTGGTTAAATGGGCAATGTTTTGCAGTTTTGGATGCGTATTTAAAATTTCCTTATGGAAATTCAAAATGTCGCATAGGTTCGACGTAAATTCAAAAAAACTAAAATTGGTCATTTCCTTGAATGCCTTATATCATCGAAAGAATAAGAGATATAAAAAAAAAGTTTTATATAAAAGTGACTGTCTTTGATACGCTTAATTTAGAATTGATGTCAAAAAAAATGCAAGATGGCCACTTTTGAGGAACATTTACCAACTTCCTAAAGTTAAATGGGCGCCATATTGGATTTTTAGATTAGTTGATAGATTTTTAAATTGTCTTTTCAACGAGCTATTATAACATGAGATTGAAAATAAGATACCAGTTATATTAACGGTTTTTGTATTTTAATCAAGTGGTCTGTGACGAATAAAAAAAAACAAAACAAAATCTATTCGAGGCAACAAAACAATGAAAATAATTACACCAGATGTTTAAAATACTGGCCATTATTAGTGAAACACACTTCAAGACAGTTTAGTTTAGGCAACGTGTTGCCATTGATGATTATTATTATTATTGTAGTGGTAGCTACTTCCACTTTACTTTTATTTTTTAATTAAGTACTTACTTTTATAATTTAATGTACTGTACATAATTCGTGAATTGTGACCTGAGCAGCCAGTTTGTTGGTAGATAGCATAAACTAACCCTTCCTTTGAAACATACGTTGTCGAGAAAAATCCTTTAAGGAAGTTTATTGGAAAATTTGTACATAATGGTGAGCAGTTAAAGATCCATCGAAGATTACTGGTCCAATTACATGACTTCCCATTATGCCATAAAATACATTAATTAAAAAATATATTACTTGATTTCGGCTTGAAACTACAACATCTAGGTTTTCCTGTGACGAGTAGTGTTCATAATGTCGATTTGAACACTTCGCAGTTAGAAAAATAAGATTCATCTATCCATATGCTCGGACTGGTAAAACTGTTAGTTTCGATATTCTTGCGGATAAACCACCTACAAAATGTGACCTGGGACAATGCATCAATGTGTAAAATAAAGCGAAGTGTCTTGAAATGTCTTTAACTGGATAATGGCATGACTTTTTTCGAGGGGATAGTTTGTAGTTATACCACCATTTGTAGGTATGTAAGTATGGATAATAAGTCAATAAGTGATGTTATAAAAATCAAATTTTTCTAGACCTAATGCTTATATAAAATTTTGGAGGGAGTTGTAATGCCCAAACCCCCCCTCTCATGAGTGCGTCCCTGATTTTTTTAAACATCTGATGTAATTATTTTCATTGTTTTGTTGCCTCGAATAGATTTTGTTTTGTTTTTTTTATTCGTCACAGACTACTTGATTAAAATACAAAAACCGTTGATATAACTGGTATCTTATTTTCAATCTTATGTTATGATGGCTCGTTGGAAAGAGAATTAAAAAATCTATCAAGTAATCTAAAAATCCCATATGGCGCCTATTTAACTTTAGGAAGTTGTTAAATGTTCCTCAAAACTAGCCATCTTGAATTTTTTGTTGACATCAATTCTAAATTAAACGTATCAAAGACAGTAACTTTTATATAAAACTTTTTTTTATATCTCTTATACTTTCCATGATATAAGACATTTAAGGAAATGACCAATTTTAGTTTTATTGAATTTACGTCGAACCTATGCGACATTTTGAATTTCCAAAAGGAAATTTTAAATAAGCATCTAAAACTGCAAAACATTGCCCATTTAACCAATTCTCTATCCTTAATAATAACAAAGTTACCCATGCAATCCCACCCGATCTGGGACACACTGTATATTAAAAATGAATCGCTGAAATTTATTTACGCGCATCATTTCAGAACGACTGCATCAAATTAGACAGTTTTTGTTGTTGTGCTTGCGTTATCGAAACATGTGATGCTCTCTTTTCTTAAAAATGAAAGAAATGCACGCAAAGGATGCAAACGTTACTAATTAATTTATGAAAATAATCGTCAAGTTAAAATATAAATTCGTACCTACCTACCCTACATCTGCAGCTGCTTTAAAAATCTCCGCAAATTCTATTTATAAAAAGGGCAAGGTTTGCCGTGACTTTAACAATACAGTCACATGTCACAAAATTCATTCCAACCTGTGCCTCTGAGGACGACCCAACATACAATTAAGCCATAAAGGGAGGATTAAATTTACCAAATTTTTAGATTTACTATAAACTACAGTAGGTACGACGAGGTACTCATTGGTGCGGACTTTCTCTCGCAGGATTTCCATTATTTGGTCCAACTATTCGGAAATAATTGACCAATTAATTGGAAAAAATCTATAAGCTGTGCCCAAGATAAGGATGTCTATCATGGAGATCGAAACCGTAGAAGATACGACAATGGTCAAATTAGAGAAAAGATAACGCAATTAAACCATTATTATCGTGCTTTAGAGAAAACAAAAAAATTCCGATTACTATGATGATATGACAGAAAAACCGAAATTTGCCGATGTTATGTTTATTTTTTGCTGGTGTTATTTGAACAAATACAACAAGAAAGCGAAAGACACTATCTCATTGCCACTTTTTGAACTCTACAAGACAGCACCCGCGCACAGCTTGCGAGCATACCTATCAGATCGGAAAAAATTTTAGATACGTATGCTTGCACGAAAGACGTTGTGCCCGGGTGCACCATCCTGTTCAAACCAACAATTTCCAACTTTTGTTTTTATTTGTGTGACGTAGATAGTTGCATTCCTAATAAAAAGTGCTACTAAATACAGTGTGTAAGTACTTTTTCCACGGTCCATATAAAAAAGTATAGTTTGTGATAATTTTTCCGAAACAAAACGTTATATTAAGAATCTTCCAGCGGTGCTCAAAAAGGGGCAATGAGAAAGTTTTTTGGGAACAAGAAAACGGCAGTTCTAGGTTCTAATATAAACCCGAGTATCTTCAAAAAGTTGATGATCGAGTCCAATACTCCACAGAATTCCTTCCGCTTTTGAGGTTTCGACTAGAACCAGCAGGATTATATTGTGCCAGTAGAAAGCTCAAATTACTGCAACTTACCACGCCACCTGAACCGCTGAATTTATTACTTCTTTCAGAGCAAAAACCTCTATCGAAGCATTTCTTGCAGAGTATTCAACATTACAACTGATGTGTATTCCAAATGACTTCATTTTTTGGTGCAAATATAATTCGGAAAAGGGGTTTCAATCCAAATTTTAAGGTATTATTGTTTCTGTAACCAACATCATACACATCCATCCCAACATGTAACCACGAATACGAAAATTATAAGCACTCGTGCGAAGCCGGGTCCGGCAGCTAGTTTTTTGTATAAACAAATTTTTAACGGCTTTAATAATGGGAATTTACGTAACCGAAAAACAATAGCGACCATTTTTAATATCCTTAAGAACATACGTATCAATTTTCAAAGCGATCGGACGTTTCTACACAAAGTTATCGTGCATACGGACAGACAGACAGCAATACAAAATTATAAACGATCTCGAGGATCGTTAATAATTAGTTAAGTAGGTAACTGGCATGATACTGTCAATCGAGAGGTCGAAATGGTAAACCTAAAATGTATATTATCGCGCGGCTGAAAAATTAGGTGTCGACGCAAAATTGATAATGGAAACGATGACCTAGTTACCGCGGGGGGCGTCTTTAATGAGCCGGACTCGAGATTTACGCAATTACTATTTCGGGATCCAAGATGATTTCATAAAACGCTAGGGATTTGCATTGGATATCGAGTAGGTAGGTTGATTTCAATTCGTGACGCGCATCGCCGTTGCAAAAAAGAAACGAGGTGCGGGTAATCGCATATAGGTGAACGGATATGTGAGCGAGAAAGGGTTGAGAAAGAAAAAACAAGTAAAAAAAAGATTGCAACTCCTCGGCTAAATTAACGAAATCACTGAACCCTAACGTAATATTGTACATCTGCGCGCTCTGATTTTTCCTTATACATTAATTACATGCAAATTCTTGCTAAGAATGTACAATCCGCCATTTTCTAACTCAATTCTCGTCTTGAAGGAGTCTTATTCCTTTGTCTCATATATACGTATATACTTTCTCGGCTCACGCATTTTAAACATCGGCCCCTTTCTTTCGGATTCTTAATTAGTAATGTTCCGTCCTTCTTCTCCCTTTTATTTAAGCGTACGACCGTCTCGCTTACTCCTATATGGAAATGTAACGTCAGGCTGAGACGAAATTAAAGTTCCCCTCGCGAAAACGAATTTTCTACACCCGTGCAGTCTTTCATTACACACATACAGAAGGCAGTTTCTCTTCAATGTCTTTTCCCTAAATATTCTACGTGTATCGGTGTACTCATTAGGGCTTCTGAAATTCACAGGTGATGGAAGAATTCTTGAATCACCCCGCGCTGCCTTTCGAAGGGATGCAAACTTGTTCTCTCCTTCGTCTTCTTCTTCTTTTTTAAACAAAAAAATCGATGCTCAGCTTAATTTCCCGGAATTTAACGCGTTTATCTGACGGTATTTTACAGCGGGAGTTGTTATTTACGAAAGGCAAAAAAAACAAAACTGCCCGAATCGAAAAAGTAAACTAATCCTTAAATCGGCGATTTGACGAGAAGTTTTAGAAATAAGTTTCCCTAACCCTTTGCTCGCTCGGATTACGTAAACATTTAAATGCGCGGCACCTAATTAAATCATTAATAAACAATCTATAGTCGCGTCGAAGTTTTCGTTAAGCAACAATTAGACAATGGATTAAAATGTGGGTATAAGCGGTATATATTAACATTAAACAGATGACTCCTTCTACGAGTTAAATAGTCATCAAATAAAGTCCTGAAAGCGTTTCTCACCACCGTAGTTTTAGGTGTCAACCGCCGCTCGGCGAAATCTATTTAGTTATTCAAACACCGAGATATTAGAAAGATCGATACTTTTTATTGTGGTTTAGAACAAGCCGATTTCTTTCCCGTTTTCGGGAACGAATTACAATAAAACTAGAATTATTCAATTAAACCCAATTATAGGTATTTGTAAGAAATTATGAAACTTTCTTTCGCTAGTTTGAATATAAACGGAAAGTGAGACATAAAAAACGCTATACAGGAAATTTACGATAAAGTCAAAGAAATTAATCGCATTAGGCAGTAATTTTTGTGGCACGTTTAAGGCTTTTCAAATTTCAGTTAATTGGACAAAAAGATTTCTCTCGAATACCGACATTGAAATATACGTTATTGTGGTATATAAATTATAGAAAGGGTTAAAATTCGGGTAGGTACCCTCCCTGTGTTGTTGTTTTCAATCGAACGTTTTACAAGAATTCACCACATCTGATGGTTCCATCAACTATTCTAACTAATAAAGTGGCCTTTTCGCCCTCCAAGTAGTAAGGGGGTGCAATGCAACGCGTTTTAGCAAACACTCTTTTTTTCTTTTTATGTGAATACTTAAATTTACACATATTTGGGTTTGCCAAATTAAAGGTAAAAGTAAGAACCGTAATTTCAATTAAATTAAGGTAGGGGATCGTGTAGTATGTTAACGGCCATCTTGAAGAGCAGTCATCTCGGTTTTAGCTGCCATTGTGTAATGTTACGTTAAATGTACTCTTGGTTCGTTAACCTAACTGAATGCGCTCTTCGTGTGTTAGGAGTAGTTGGTACCATTAGCATTGAGATCAGTTTAGCTTTTGTCGTTGAAATGATATGTCGATCTTCGCGAACAATGTAGATTTGGAAAATTCCAGTCACCACGCTAACACTGTTTAAATTAATTATTTAAGCGTCTTCACGCAAATGGGGCGGGCTGTATTTTCTTTAAGTAAAGTTACTTCATAGTATTCCTCTTTGTTAACACGTTGCTTTTTCGGTTGTCATATGTTTTAATGTAATTACCTATCTTTGTTTTACCTATATCGCAATCCGAAACCCATTTATTAATGTGGTACTATGTTTGAATTAATTGGAATGAGGTACGGGCATTGGGATGATCGTATTAAAGAAGTAACCTGTTGGTTATTGCTTTTGTCATTAGTTTATCTTGCCGTTTATCTTTGCCAATGTCGTAATAAAATACAAAATTAAGTATCTTATCATTTATATTTGCCTTTGTCGTTAATGTTCACGCGAGGTAATTCAGAGAATGTTTTATCTTTCTGTCTGTAATCGAGGCAACTGCACGTTTTATTATATGCGTATGTGAGTTGTACGGTACGTCATATTCTGGTTGAGACTGCAGTGTATCTCAGCTGTTTCTAAATGTAGACTTTGCAGTTTTCGCTAACTCTGTGCCACTTTTTTGTGAAACTGTTAATACCACAAACATAATCAATCCAACTACGTTTGTTTCTAAGATACAGAATGAACCTCCTCAATGTTGGAGGGTTTGAGTGATTCAGTGATCAAGAGAGAGTGTAACGCCAGGATCCACCCAGCGGCGTATAACGGCACCAAGTGAGAATCCAGACTAAAGACAACACCGTCCGTGCGAGGCGACTCGTAATACCGGATGAACGGAAACTGGTAGTAGTGGTAGTTGAGTTAGCTGAAGTGGTGACACACACTGCTTTGGGCCGGAATTATGCTTAAGACGGGAGGTCATAGCTAACCTACCATGATCGATTGGCTGTGTTCTCGGGCCCGACCGCCGAGTCGAATGACCCACTCCAAAGCGAAATGAGGACTGTTTTCTGCTACCTTTTAGAAGCTTTATTCCATTAGTAATCCTGGAGAGACGCCTCTTGATGGGCTGCGTGGTGGGCGAGGAGCTAGTAACGAATTTACATTCTTCTGACATGGAGATTGATCGAAATAATAAACCAGAAGGAGCGCCCCAGGATACCCCTCGACCTATGTTACAGGTCACCAAGCCTCACCAACAATCCACCCACGGAAGCGCATCTTTCTGCATCCCAACTCCATCCTTATCTTCCCCTTTCTTTATTTCCTCTACTGTAATTTGGTGTTCTTCTATTTAGTCCCAGTACCCATTGTAGTACCTTTGTTCTAATTCATCCCATTCTTTCCATTGCGTATATTCCATACGTCGTAGTCATGATCGTGATTCCTCCTATTCTTCATATGGTCTTTTGTCATCTTTTTGTAAATCGGATCTATTACTCCATTCCATATCTATTTTATTAGTTTCCTTAGCTTCTCCTTGATACTATCTTTAGCGAAAATTCATGCCTCATTTCCTAATTCGCACCTTCCTGTCGCCTTTTTTTTTTCTTCAGTCTCTTTAATGGTTGCTCCATCTCTTTTCTTGATATCTCATCTCGTTCCACCTCCTCTCTTCACTCATCCTCTATCCCACACCCTTTCCCTTGCTTTGCCTGTAGTAATTTCATAGAGTGCTGATTCCAGTCCTCTACATGTATTTTTCTCCCACTAAATGTCTTTTCCCATTTTCTCTGTTTATCATCTTCGGAAAGTTCTTTGTTTTTATTTCGCTGATTTCTTCTTCATTTTTTTTCTGACTATTTTTTTGTACCTTTGTTTTTGTTCTCTCAGCTCTATCTCCCTTTCTTTCTCTCTCCATCATTGTTCTGTGTCTGTTTCTCTCTTGTGTACCCTCTCTGTCAGACTGTCACACCACTCCTTTCTCATATCCGTCCCGTCCTGTTCCTTCATCTGTTCCCAGCTTATTGCCTTTTTAATACTCTCCTTCAGATTTTCCCACTCCTCTTCTGTGCTCTTTCCTATTTCATATACTTGCTCTTCTGGTCTCCTTCTATAATCCTCCACCGTGTCCAAAATTGTATCTTCGTCTCAGAATCTTTCCATTGCTTGCTCTTTTGATCTTCCCTTGTTTCTACCTTAAATTCTTCTATTGCTTCCAAAATTCTCCCTCTCCGCCATACTATTACCCTCTCCTCCTTTTCATTTATCATATTTTTTAACTTCTAACTTTTTCATTCCATCTCTGTTATAATATATTGTTATCACTCGCATCCTCTTCTCCTCCACTTCCACTCGTTTGTCCTGTATGCCTTCTTTCTCTTTCGTTTCAATCATCAATTCCCTTTTATCTTCTCTTACCCCTGGTTAAACTGCATCTTGTTGCTCTTCGCTCTGTGTTTTCCTCCTTTGCGAACTGGTTCTTCCATCTGTATTAATTCGGTGACCTATTCTTTATTCTCTCCCAGCTCTTTTCTTCTATCCATGATTCCACCAACTCCACCACATCATATCCATTTACAAACTCCCAGGCGCGATTTTTACTTGATTATAATTCGTGAAGCGATTTTTGGGGGTGGTTTCTTCAAATTAAGGGTTTAGAGTTGAGTTTTTTAAGGTTTCTCGTTTTTTTGCATTAAATTGTATAAGACGGGCAGCGTGGGCTTATTAGAGGTTTGGTCGCTCTCTTTATTTTTGGGTGAATGATTTCCGGATAATCCACGGGCCGATTCATTACATGGGAAAGTTGATAGCGCCAGTCTGACGGAAGATAAGGCAGAATTAATGGTTTTTGTTGAGTTAGATCCGTTTTGTTATGCAATCTGAGAAACGCTGACGCTGAGGGTTCTGATAGAATTTACAGAGATTCTAACGGCGAGACTTCTGGCAATTGTTTTTCTAAACACGGGATTAGTGAAGGTAGATGGAGTATATTGGTAGAAAAAATTAATGAAGATGGCAGCTGAGACCATGTAGCAACCATTTCGAAGGCGCATGTGTAAAGTTGGGAAAAGTGGAGATTAAACCGAGAGAAGGATTAAGCGATAGGCTGCTAAAGTGTTAGTTGCGCGATTAGAATTAAGTGTAGTCAAAGGCCGCCTTAGAAGTGTTGTGATTAGAATTCGATTCAGTTCGTAAAAACGTAAAGCGCAAAAAAACCCACGCGGGAAATTCAGTCAGTACTCGTGCCGAGCAGTTAAAAAAAGTTTGTGACCTTCGCGTCGCCTTAAGTTGTGTGGGAAAAACGGAAGATTTTTCGACGCCGAGGACATCATTACAAAGATAATCGCGCATTCGAAGGTTTAAATATAATAGATTGTATTTCTTTCTAATGTTAAAGATAACACTGTTGTAGTCTTGTATTGTTTGTGTGTAGATGTGTAACGTGTTTCTGTTTTTCCGTTTCTCGTTTCTAATGTCAACACGATGACAATTAGGAGTACATCTTTTGACAAATCATACGCGTCAGATTACACTTTGGTGCAATGTAGATGCCTACCAAATGTTACTAATCATAAATCGTTTCTGATCCAAAAGTACTCGATTCCGAAATGCCGGTTGCTTCTTACTAATTAAGTTATTTGTTATCAAAAAAGAGCCTAGAAAGATATAGGCATCCAGTTTTTAATTTAAGCTGCAACAAAAAGATTTTAACATTATCTTCGAACTGGATAATTTTTGTAATGCATTGCGCGGCAATAGAGGTAGTTTTTTGGCTCTGGCCGAAGTACCTACGGTGTCACACGAAAAAGTCCGATTTTGCCTGCCAACTATTGAAGTATGTGAATTTAGATGAACTCGTATGGCAACGCCATGGTCCCGGTACAACTACGAAGCAGAACATTACGCTGCCGTACGAGTTGGTACCGTCCAAATAATGAGTGGACCAATAACTGAAAAAACATTTGCAATCTCATCCAAATTGGAGAAGTAATTCCTATGCTACGTATTATTATCATCCCATAACACGACCTACCACCTAAGGTCAGTCGTATTAGAGCTATTCTACTGGAGGGGAGTGAATATTTGAAATCTATTTTAAAACATCAATTAATCTCCAAAATTGAGCTTGAAATTCACAATGACAACTGCGTTGAACGTCTGCAGTTCTAGTTGATCTATAAAGCTTTCTGGAGTCCTTAGGCCAATCTTATCAATCGGGAAATATCGACTTCGAGTTTCGCCTAATCAATATCTTTCTCTCGCATTTATAATACTTAAATTTAGAGACGAGCGAGGATTTCAGTCACAAATTTATCATTTCGACATCGAGGTTAAAATCGTAAAAATGGAACGCTCTGTGTTTAATCATTTATAGCCTTTCGACGATGTTCGAGAAGATTCGCAACAATATGTTGTACAGGGTGGCCAACTAAGAATGCGAGGTATTGTATCGGAGAATCTATCCATTGTAGAGGCTTGCGGTAAAAAAAAAATTTATTAAAACGGCCACGAACAAAACCTGGAAAATACTTTTAAGTTTCTGAAATGACCGCTAGGGGGCTTAACTGCAATCTGGAATCTAAAAAAGTGATGTTTCTGTGAATTCCGCTATATTAACCTAACAAAAAAATGTCCGGTCTTTGAAGTTGACGATAATCTGAACAATTTTTGTTTGACAATTTTTCCTGTATCTCTAAAAATGAAGTGGTGGGGGGTATTCAAAAGTTTCCGTAAAGAACACCTGTATCTTCGAAACGGCTGAGCCGATTTAAACAAACTCGGGTTAGTTCAAAAGAGCTATTCTTCAGCTACAAATATTATACTATTTGAAGTTTTGTTAGTTTCACATATCACCGCTTGAGTGCTTTTGTCGACATTCCGACAAAAATGGTTAATTTTCTCAAAAAAATTAAATGCATTGGTTCGATTTTTTTTTCATGAAAAAGTAGCTAAATGATGCTTAAACAAGCTCGCGAAAACAGTATCTCGATATCTTGAGATATATATGTATATATTTTTATATGGTGATGGCCATCACTTCGAGCATTTACGGCGGCATTTAAAGATTCCTTTTTTAAATCGATCCACCTTAGGGCCACAAATTATATAATAAAAATAATTCCGGAAAAATTAGCTTAAAAACGTAAATTTTTGAGGGTATACAATTTTCTTTGGCCTGAATTTTGGTTAGGAACAAGATATCGAGATGCGGTTTTCGCGAGCTTGTTTAGACATCATTTAGCTACTTTTTCATGAAAAAAAATCAAACCAACGCATTTAATTTTTTTGAGAAAATTAACCATTTCTGTCCGAATGTCGAAAAAAGCCCTCAAGCGGCGATATATGAAACTAACAAAACTTCAAACTTATAATATTTGTAGCCGAAGAATAACTGTTTTCAATTAACCCGAGTTTGTTAAAATCGGTTCAGTCGTTTCGAAGATACAGGGTGTTCTTTACGGAAACCACCCACCACTTCATTTTTAGAGATACAGGAAAAATTGTCAAACAAAAAAGGTTCAGATTATGATCGTCTTCAAAGACCGGACGTTTTTTGTTAGGTTAATATAGCGGAATTCACAGAAAAATCACTTTTTTAGATTCCAGATTGAAGTTACGCCCCCTAGCGGCCATTTCAGAAACTTAAAAATATTTTCCAGGGTTTTTCTCGTGGCCGTTTTAGTATGACTTTTTTTACCGCAAGCGTCTACGATGGACAGGTTCCCAGATACAGTAGGTACCTCGCATTCTTATTTGGCCACCCTGTACACGTGGACGGACACGTTAAAAAAAAATGTGAAAAATTGCGATTGATCTCAATGAACGATACTGTAATTGCCCCAATTATGTGACAAAAAAAACAAATAGGAGTTATCAAATTACAACTTAATTCGGTTCCATTTCAACGGGTCCTTAAATCTGGCCATTTATTATCACATGAATATTTAAAACTCGAAAATTGTTTTTTCCATGCACGAACATTCTTACATATCAATCTATATATGGCGTAATTATATAGTTATTTGAATATTGAATACATGCTCGACTACCTATATTTAAGTTCCCTTTTTTATTTACCAAAATAACAGGTAATAAAACGGAAATCGCCGGCATACGATTGTCGTAATGGCGCAACGTAAATCCTAGAAAAAAAAAGATTAACCAGCCTGAATAATGAATGAAAGAGTTCGGTAATGCTCGAAAATAGTTCAAAGTAGGTAGTATAAATTTTTGCCACATCAGTTGAGCAAAATTCCATTTAACCGCCACTTCATCATTCCCGTTTACACAACAAACATGTACCGCGATGTAAGGGGTCGGTTTAACGGGAAATATAAGTTTGGAATGTTTTCTAGGGTTTTCCACAATACCTGGGCATTTGTTCTCCGACTTTCGAATGCAGTTCTGTCACAAACCAAATTTCAGCGGCTCCCAGGGTATAATTGAAAATTCAGCTCCTTCGCCGGCGTATGCGTGTGTGTATTTTCTCATTATCCCCATTTTAAGCCTCTGCGCGAATTTGATCGTATAAATCACGGCAGTAAATAACGTACAAATTTATTAGCGCGCGAAAATATAAATGAATAAATAAATAAGTCAATTAAGGTGACGACAGTGAAGCGGTACGGTAGTAACGGGGATGAAATTAAAGCGGCAGGAAGTTGCACTAGGAACACATACGTAGAAAGAGGAAGTTGAGGACCACGATGCGTGTAAATAACGCGTGTTATTTATGCTTTCTCGCTCTGACACTTTTGCCGCGTGCTTTGAGCAATCGACCAAACAAATCACACGGTACATTCCGTTTCGGTTACTTTAAGTCTATTATTTTTTTAGCGCCCAATTTAATGTAATTAAAGGAATATAAAAAATTATATGCCTTACTATGTGACGTTAATTAAAATGTTCTAGTTTGCTATACAGCGTGATTATTTTCTTACACATTTTCAACGTCTAATAATTAGTTTTATATATTTTCAATTGATATGTTTTTCAGGAAATTTAATTATATTTACCATTTGGTATGCCACGGCGACGCAATATACTAACTTCAATGAAGGTGCTGCAAGGATTAGTTAAGTTTAATGTGAAGCACTTTGTATATAACCGTGGTGAAGTTAATTCCTCATCTAGGCCATGTCATTAATGAGGATCTTCAGATCATTATTGACTTTTAAGAACGAGAAATTTTGGCGTTAAGAACGAAATGCAATAGTCATCTTTTTGCTTATAACTAGTTTATTATAAATTCCTTCCATTCTTTAATAAATGTGGGCTTAATTGCAAAATTTTGTATTATTTCTGGCGATTAACCGCATGTTGTGTAATTCTCGAGTTAATGTTGAATGGAGTTTAAACGCTTTTCTCTCATTATGGAGGATTTAAATTGAATTTGGCGAGAACGTAAGTACGGTCACTTTCATTAATCACCGGTTACTTATGTACGTTCGTGGACTTTGCCATTCGAAGTTTGCGCCAATTTAATTTTCAACCGTTGTCGTATTAGTGAAGGGTGTTATTTAAGAAGTTTGTTTTTTGAGCTGGCAATACTGTCAACCCTACTTGACCCTTAATTTTGCCACAAAATTATGTTCAGCGATGGGGCTTATTTTTGGTTGTATGGATACGTCAATATAAAAATTGCCGGATTTGTAGTGAAGAAAATCGAAAAACCATTGCTAAGTACACAAAAAGTAACTGTTTGATGTCCTTTATGGGCTGGTAGAGTCATTGGCCCATATTTTTTCGAAGAACATCTTGATCAGAACGTGACAGTCACTGGAGAGCTCTATAGGTCTATGACAACTGATCCACAATTTAATGGTGTTATTGTGGAAGTTTTGGTTTCAACAAGACGGCGCAACATGCCATATCGCGCGTGAAACAATCCATTTATTGCAGTCAACGGCCTCAGTTGCTCAAAAAAATGGTCGACAATTGGACATCCAGATTACGCTTCATTCGAGCTAGCTGCTGCGCCCATATGCCAGAAACGTTATTTAAACACTAATGGCATAAACAATATCTTTCCAATAAAGCTAATACAATGGCCATTACCATTATTTTTATGTGTTTCTTTTTTTAATTTTGAAGTTCTATAACTCTAAAAAAACACCCTTTATTATTTTCTTAAAAACCCTCTTATTCATTGGAGGTCGGTTACACTTTGTGATTTTGGAAGGATTTGAAACATAATTTCTTTTTGGTTTGGAGCGGATATAAGGAAATTGGCTCAATCAAATGAGTTAAGTCGATCGTTAATGGCAATACTAGTATTTTGGTTCCTCAATCAACCATAGGCTACATGACAGTGGAAAAAGAATAAATAAATGTTTGTTTCATAAGATAGAGTAAGGTGCCAGGGTATCGCAAAATAACTTTCTTTGGTAATGTACACGAGAAACTATTATATTTTAGCAAAAATAACATTAAAAAATAACGACCTTTGCCACGTGATATCAAACGCCAATCAGAGCGCGTGACGTCATTATCCTAATCCTCTGTGCGTTGATAGAGTTTGTCCACGTTTTTTAATTTAGTGCTTGTTCCATTTTATAGTGATTATATTATCCTAAAGTTTGGTTTTTAAAACCAGATAGGAATGGAAAGTGGGTATACGAAAGCTGATAGCAGCAAATCTGCCAAAAATTGATGTAATGATGTTGGGAATATTTCTTGCATCAAACGGAAAGATTTTTTCTCATCAGAAAACTGCCATATAAGTCTTGTAGGTTTTTAACTCGGTTTTTAAGTTAAGCGTAGATTTTGTACAAGAAATGTAGTTATTTAAGGGGAAAGTGTACTTAAGATGCTTTGTTTTTAGGTCATCGAAGCTATCATATGGAAATGATTCAGTAAGCTATGTCCACTTTAAGAGATTTCTGTACGTCAGCGCAACTTTTTTACATTACAAACATACGGTTCACGGAAAGGTGTATGCAGTTTCCTTAGTTGTTGACGAAGAAAACAATTATTTTCTTTGCCCTACCATCAAGTCTCCTTTATCACGTTTAACGAGTCATGATCTCTTTTTTTTACCGCACACCGTCGCCTTCGCTCAAGCATTCTTCCAGAGGAGTCTCTATCCTCTATTCCGTTCTATTATCTACCTTCTGTTTCTCGAGTGCCTATTATTTTCGCAATTAACTGTACTACTATTCTCCATTTCTCTTCACTTTCCAGCATTGTTTCGATGATGTTATCCTTTTCCATTACTTCTCCTACTCTAATGGCCACGGGGTAACTCTCGGCTTCCCACTTTGGGCACTTTAACACTCCGTGTCCTACATAATCCACGGCACCACAGTCTGTGCAGGCATCACTCTCCTTCTTTCTTATTCTTTTCAGGTACATCCCATTTTCCCCATGTCCTGTTAGAAATTGCGTGACAAAATAGTTTCCCCATGCTTCCTTCCTACCCATCTACAAGTCATGATCTAGTCCGATTATTCGGAACTCTATCGGCAAATGGCTGAATCGGATTCGGAAGTTGTCGCCTACCGCACGCCTCAGGAGTTAACGTACGTGAAACATGTGCTGCTCATGTCAATACAGTTTTCTATATTACGTTTAATGAGCAATCGTCGGAAACCCTTTTGGATTTCTCTACTCCATGAAACATTTGAATGACACAGCATCCTTGGAACCAGATTTACCCGCCTGGGATACTTAGCTGTGCCACAGAAAAATGTGACCACTGAGCCCTACCACCACGACAAGGTGTACCCCATGGTAGGGCACCACTTATAGTAGTTATAATTCATCACGAAATCTTTTAAACTATTTACGCTGGGGTTATGTGTTTATAATTGTCAGGACTGTGACGTCACAGGCACCGCCATGACACAAAACAGCGTTTTGGCGCTAGAATAAAAATCTACAATTTAAATTGCATAAATATGCAATAATATGATTTATTTTGCTGAAATATCATATTTTAAAGTTATAGTAGAGGTATACGAACAGTTATAAGTGGTTTTAAAAAATTTGCCATCTACCCTATTTCAATGACCGAGTGGATTAACTCGGCTTCCTTGTGAAGCGGCGGAGAGATGCGGGCAATTCTTGTCCATAAACCTAGCAGAGCAAGGTCAGTAGAACACAATCAAACATATTGCATAATTAGGTGCTAATTAGGTGCTAATTAAGTGCCCTATCCTCGAATTAAATGCTTCTTTTTTTTTAAATTATTACTTGTTCTGCCAGGTTCATATGAACTCAGCAGAACACTATCTCAAAAAACCAAGAAAATGAAAAGTGAACTAACTATAATTAGGTGCTAATTAAGTGCCCTATCCCCGAATTAAATGCTCCTATTTTTTAAATTATTACATGTTCTGCCGGTGTTTATAATTTAAAAAAAAGGAGCATTTAATTCGGGAATAGGAAACTTAATTAGCACCTAATTAGCACCAAATTATAGTTAGTTCACTTTTCATTTTCTTGGGTTTTTAAGGTAGTGCTCTGCTGAGTTCATATGAACCTGGAAGAACATGTAATAATTTTAAAAAAAAGGAGCATTTAATTTGGGGATAGGGCCCTTAATTAGCGCCTAATTAGCACCTAATTATAGTTAGTTCACTTTTCATTTTTTGGTTTATTGAGGTAGTGCTCTGCTGAGTTCATATGAACCTGGCAGAACATGCAATAATTAAAAAAAAGAGCATTCAATTCGGGAATAGGGCACTTAATTAGCACCTAATTATAGTTAGTTCACTTTTCATTTTCTTGGTTTTTTGAGGTAGTGTTCTGCCGAGTTCATATGATCCTGGCAAAACATGTAATAATTAAAAAAAAGAGCATTTAATTCGGGAATAGGGCACTTAATTAGCACCTAATTATGCAATATGTTTGATTGTGTTCTACAGACCTTACTCTGCTAGGTTAATGGACCTTCATTCATTTTCAGTAAATCACTGGATTATGTTGTTTCAGGAAATTGCAACTATTCTATTTTATCGTTTATCTTCAATACTTCCCGGTTTTATACGAGGAAGTTCCAATTATTTAAAGACAGTGGGTGGCTCACAGCTTTATAGTCAGACAGGAGGAAATGCCCCACGAACTAACAACTGTAAAGTATCTCATACCCTGTTATATCTTATCATCTGAGCTAACTGGTCGTTTATGCGACCGGTTTGAGAAAAAACAGCGCCATTTTAACTCACGTCACAAGATCTTAGCAATTACTTTCTTATCTAAATCTATTGTATTTGTATTGTATGGTATGGGTGGCACTCCCTAGGTACAGACGTTTTCAGGTCGCATCAACAGCCGTCTGCGTGACCTAACGACAGTCGTAGTATGACTACCGGGACCGCCAGCTTTACATGCCCTCCGAAGCATGGTTGTCAGGAGATGTCCTGTACCACTCAAAACTGGCCAGTTGTGGGATTCGAACTCACAACCGGTGAGGTTGGAGTCCGAGTCTTAAACCGTTTCGCCAAACTGATTAAATCTATTAACTGCTGTAACGGGAGCCCGCTATGGATTACTTACGGACCTTTGTTGCGTAACAAATTTTTGGGCGAATAGTTTCTGAGCATGGATCACCCTGTATGAGTAAAATTTTCATTTTTTCAAAAATTAAATGTGGTCGCTAATTTAGATTGAACACAATTTCGATCATAGTTTGTGAATTTGACGTCAATGATGTTTTGTATCATAAGTACAACTAATTAATTTTGTTTAAACAATCACCTTGTATTTTGTTAAATATATTGTTCATTTATATTACACATTAAAAGATTAGGGACATCTGGACGTAATTGGGTTGCATTATTTTGAAAGTTTATCTCCAGTTTTGCGGTAAGGAGTTCGTTATCACTGCGCAAAAGCAAATTAATTTGGAAAATAAATAGGTGAGATCGAAGACGCATACTATTTGTTGGATACAGTGGGGAGTCTACCGAATTTTATTGGTGGAAGTTGAAAAATAATAGAAGAAGTGTTTAACAAAGTCGTAGAATGGAAAATTCGCTAAAAAAGCGAAACAGACGTTCAACGAATCATTTTGGTGGGCGCTTTTTGGTGTTTCGCAGTCAGCCTTAATAAATATTTTTTGATAAAAGACAGTCAGTTATGGTTGTAAAGTTCTTGTAAAAGAAAGTCTAGAATCTAGATGGTGTTCTAGGGCTTTTTTTAATTCGTCGTGAATTTACGAGTTGTTCTCACGTATACGGTCCAGTAGGCTGAGTGTGGGGCTATCGTGCAATAATCACATCTGTTACTCTCATGTACAAGGTTTTCTCAAGTTATCAATAAAGTGAAGTTATCCACCACACAAAAAGGTCGCTATTACAGCTGTAATTACAACGAAGCCTGTTTGTGTAAATCGAGAATCAACTGGAATTAAAGAAGTGAAGATTCTGAAGTAATATGAGTTTGTTTTTTGTGCGTCTTTTAAAGAAAAACGTAGTTATGACCGGATGTTAAGGATTATTAAATTTAAGGTAAATAATAGTTCAGTTAACTCATTTGATTCAATATATCGAATCTACGTGGACATTGTCTGCAGCCCCTTTCTTACAGCTTTATTGATTAATTTATGTAGAGTAAATTTGATTTATCTGTAAATAATTAGCCTTGTGTTCAATCGAGGCCAAATTACAACCCAGGAGATAAGATCTCTCATAATTTTACAGGATTATGTTAGGGGTTTAACTACCTCTTTGGCGCATTTCCACAAAAATAAAAAAAAAATGCGCTATTATGGTCACTTTGTCCGTCCGTCCGCTCGTTTTGCGACGCTACTAGTTCTTTATCTTAAGAGCTATTGTTCTACTTTTTTCGCTATTTGGTTCGTTATGGTTTCGAGTCTTGTACCAAGGAAGGAATTTTTTCTGTACCGCTTACAAAAAAAGTTATTGTAAAAAAAACAAAAAACCGTTTTTTACATGTTCCATAATTTTACACTTTTGCCGTTTATTAACGATCCTAGAGATCGTTTATAATTTTGCATTGCTATCTGTCGCCTGTCGGTTGGTCTCTCCGTCTGTTCCTTTGTCTGTCTGTCCATCTATCTGTCCGTGTGAACGATAACTTTGTTTAGAAATGTTCGATCTCTTTTACATCTCCGTTAGTTATGAACTGAATTGCATGAAATTCAATATGGGCATAGATTTAGCCATATAATACGCAATGCCAAAAGTTGAATCGAATCGATTCAAAATTTACAGTGCCCTTTTCGCATCTCGACCATTTGTAAACCGAATTGCAAACTTGTTTACTTATAAAAGTATTTGAATGAAATTTGATACATAGGCACTTGGAATAAAGGAAAATCAAACGCCAATTTCAAAATTTGGTTTTGCGCATGCGCAGTGCCAACTTTTTATTTATGGAAGAATTTAAATGAAATTTGATACATAGGCACTTGGGATAAAGGAAAATCAAACGCCAATTTCAAAATTTGGTTTTGCGCATGCGCAGTGCCAACTTTTTTTATTTATGGAAGAATTTAAATGAAATGTGACACATAGGCACTTGGAATAAAGGATCATCGAGTGCCAGTCTCAACATTTTCTTTTGCGCATGCGCAGTGCCAGCTTTTTTATCTATGGAACTATTTAAGTGAAATTTGATACTTAGGCGCTTGAAACAAAGGAAAATCTAACATTAGTTTTAAAATTTAGGTTTGCGCATGCGCAGTTCCAACTTTCTTATTTAGAAAAGCATTGAAGTGAAATTCTTCTCATAAACTAAAATTGAAGTAGCACGTCAACAATGGATTGCCCATGTGCAACGCTATCTTTCATATTTGTGGCCGGATTTTTACGATTTTAACAGAAGTTGCATCTTACAAATGGGAAAGGAATGCAAGTGGAAATGCGCTTTATGTAAATCGTTTACGATTACTTTTTAACTTGTTGGAATTGTGGAGAGCCGGTTAACGCTACTGAGTTTCTCGCATGCTAAAATTTAAGTCAATACCGAGTTTTTCATTGTGGCGGAGGCTGAACGTGCCCTGGAAGAATCATCATCATTTCGTATAACAATTTGTTTTACTTTACCAGAGTTTAATCCAGCTAGCTGGTTAGGTACGAGGTTTACTGACCGTTTGGCATTGCGCGTAGCAGTACCGTACTTTTAAGGGTAAAAAATTAACCTCTTTGTCATTTAAATATTGAAAAGAAAACCTTAAAGAATCGGCACCTTCATATTGTCGAAATGTGTTTATATTTTAATTTGAATCGACCCAAAAGGAATAAAAATAATTTTGCATTGAAGCTAAATTTAAATAGTGAGTTTTCTAGTATTACTATTACTAATTTTGTGCTTTAAAAAAAGTAGAATTTGTTTTTTTTTAAATTTTATTTAATATAATATAGAAGTATTT
This sequence comes from Photinus pyralis, assembly GCF_008802855.1. Lineage (NCBI taxonomy): Eukaryota > Metazoa > Arthropoda > Insecta > Coleoptera > Lampyridae > Photinus > Photinus pyralis. The sequence goes on along the minus strand of NW_022170819.1, from coordinate 32,221,498 downwards.
TTCTATTTTTATTGGGATCTGCAAGCAGGTTGAGTAGTGTGACAGTGCACATTCTAAAAAAAGGGCAACAAAGATCAAGTAAATAATAGTGTGTTGACTGACAGTAAAAATTCAACCGATTAAATCCTACGTACCCCTAGGAATGTAACTGCCGTTAATGGTGGAATATAAAAAAGGGCCGATACACTGTTAATACAGATGTCTAAATGTACGCGAAATTAAAGAAATTTTACACAAGGGAAACATCTGCAAACTTGATCATCTTACAATTCTTTATCAATGTAAATACACGAAATAATTACGCAAACTAAAATTATGCGTGGTTACGAAACGTAGAGGCATAGAGTATTGTATTTTATTTATGTATTGGCATAAATAGACCAAGATTTATCTTCTACTTAGTCGTTATTGAGACACGTGCGGATTTATTAGAGTTTTTGTGGATTTTTCTGTTGAAAATTCTTCTATAAGTAACATCTATTGCTTGTTTGTAATTATTTGTCGGAACTGTATGATAATCTTGCATTAAACAAGCCCAGGGGATTTAGGGTTCGTTGAAGAAGCAGGTAATAATCTCTGGGATCAGTGTAACTATTAAATGACGAAAGTGGATTTATAGTTTTGATTTGAGATGTATAAAACGCCTTTTCGATACAATTGTACATTAGAAAAATGAAAATTGACTTTGGCGATGTATAAATGCAGGTGTTAGTAGGTGAGGGCCGTTCATTTTTGTCGGGATAGGACTTTTGGCGTTACATTACCGCACAAATGAGTAGGTCCAGTACAACTTCTGCTTGTTTGTGCGTGACATCACAATGAAAATACATCTACACGCTCCGAGGTGGTAGTGAGTGATTGAATAGGTATACCTCAACTCAAAGGAAGTGGTTTCCAATATTGCCAACGAACGGAGAATGTTGGGAATCACTCTCCTTTTGTTTCGCCGATAAATGGCGCCATCTCTTAAAATCCGTTTGAGCAACTTTATACCCCGTGTCGTTCTCAACACAATTATCAAGGGCGCTGAAACCCCCTGAAACACAAGCAACAATTGAGTACACCTACGTTTTGCGATTTTCCTGATGAAGCAATTAATTGAATGATCGAAAAAACTTTTTTCTAACCTCGTGCTACTTCCTTCACACACGTCGAATTTAGCTACACCTTTACTCTTAAAATTGAGAATAATGTCGCACTTCCTCAGCTTCGTCCAATTTTTTGGAGGCATTCTTTTACTATAAATAATTTTCGGTTACTCTACGGCTTCTTAATATTGCACTTGATTGAGCATCTCGGAGGTTTCTCGATTGTAAAAACCAATTACCTGAACAATAGCCGTCGAATGATAAAGGAAAAAAAAGTGTTTGATGTCGATCAGTTCTTTTCTCTTTCTCATTATGATTGTCGTGCGTAATGGTGTTTAATGTGGATTAGTTGACTCTTCACCCATATCGATTATCAACGCGCACACAGAACGAAATTAGAAACAGTATAAAGCATAGTAAAATACAACGGATTATAGTAATAAAATTCGAGATGGGCCCACAAATTATGCATATTTAGCATCGCGTGCCTCCTATAGAGAATTAAATTAAAGCGTATCTGGAGAGCATCAAAAATAATATATATCTGCGTACATGCGTATATATTTTGGTATGTCTGCGCCACCCCACGGGCCATGTGTGTCTCCAACAATAATCGGCTGCTCTCCCTTCGACAGTGTCGATTTCATATTCGCGAAACTTTCCCGAGTTACGATATTAAAGCGTTTCTTCCAGAAGTTTCATATCAAACTTATTCGCGTTCGATCGTAATTTAATTGTCGAAATTTCGCCTAATATTTGGCGACGGGTTCAAAATGCCGATCAGATATTATGATTCACATCAACCCTGATCCATCATCGAGCGTACAACAAAACAGACCGCAATAAAATCGCTCATTATATAATAATTGGGGAATAGGGTGACACTAAACATTTTGTAAGCACAGGGCAAGTGTATGCACGTTTTTTTAAGACCGGAAACATTCACAATTATGCAACTCCGGCATGTACAGGGTGGCCAAATAAGAATACGAGGTACTGTATCTGGGAACCTGTCCATCGTAGAGGCTTGCGGTAAAAAAATTTATTACTAAAACGGCCACGAGAAACACCTGGAAAATATGTTTAAGTTTCTGCAATGGCCGCTAGGGGGTTTAACTACAATCTGGAATCTGAAAAGGTAACTTTTCTGTGAATTTCGCTATATTAACCTAACAAAAAAAAATGTCCGGTCTTTGAAGTTGACGATAATCTGAACCTTTTTTGTTTGACAATTTTTCCTGTATCTCTAAAAATGAAGTGGTGGGGGGTATTCAAAGGTTCCCGTAAAGAACACTCTGTATCTTCGAAACGACTGAGCCGATTTTAACAAACTCAGATCAATTGAAAAGAGTTATTCTTCGGCTACATATATTATAATATTTGAAGTTTTGTTAGTTTCACATATCGCCGCTTGAGGGCTTTTTTCGACATTCGGAGAGAAATGGTTAATTTTCTCAATAAATTAAATGCGTTGGTTTGATTTTTTTCATGAAAAAGTAGCTAAATGATGCATAAACAAGCTCGCGAAAACCGCATCTCGATATCTTGTTCCTAACCTAAAATTTAGGCCAAAAAAATTTTATACCCTACAAATTCTATTTTTTTAAGCTAATTTTTCCGCAATTATTTTTATTATATAATTTGTGGTTTAAATCGGCTCAGCCGTTTCGACGATACTGGATGTTCCTTACGGAAACCTTTGAATACCCCCCACCACTTCATTTTTAGAGATACAGGAAAAATTGTCAAACAAAAATTGTTCAGATTATCGTCAACTTCAAAGACCGGGCATTTTTTTGTTAGGTTAATATAGCGAAATTCACAGAAACATCATTTTTTTAGATTCCAGATTGCAGTTACGCCCCCTAGCGGTCATTTCAAAAACTTAAAAATATTTTCCAGGTTTTGCTCGTGGCCGTTTTAGTAATACATTTTTTTACCGCAATCCTCTACGATGGATAGATTCTCAGATACAGTACCTCGCATTCTTAGTTGACCACCCTGTACAGTTAATGCCAGTTCTGTTGGCAGAAACGCTTGGATAGGTCAATGTTAGTTTTGAGTGGGACATCTAAATTACACGCATGTTCAGTTCAGCACTGTTTTTATTTTTTCAAGTCCGATCATCAGAAGTTCCACAGAAAACTTCGCTGCGGATGCAATTTGCGATATTTCGACTATTTTTGCACAACTAGAAAAATTTTCACAAACGCACAAATTTTTAAACAAACTGTTGTTACACTAGCAACAAGAACAGCAACCTTCGATACCATCACCATTTTGAACGTTTCATATATTTCATAAAATACTAGATACTAAAGTTTCGAAATATTTGACATCTCTTGTCAAAGATATATGGATTTTATTTCGATTATTAAATTTTCTTCTTTAAAGAGTAATTGTTGCAATCGTACATAAAGCTTTGTATATACCGCGTACATAAACCGTCTTTATGGACTCGCCATCTTTATTTCTCAGTGTAACCAAATTTGCGCTGTTTGTGGTAAAAATACAGCAAAAAAACGCGTAAAATGCGTAAAGTGCCTCAGTTATTATCATGACAGTTGCGCGAAAACAAAGTTAAAGTTTGTGAATCCAATTGATAGTGACACCATCATATGTTGTGATAACGCGTGCGATCCAAGTACGGAATTAGACAAGGACATTTTCGACAGTGACAGCAATCCCAATGAAACGGACTATCTTAAAGCTATCATTCGGGATAAGAACAAATTAATAACACTCTTGTATGACAAAATAAAACTATTGGAAGATATGGCTTCGGTTAAAAAGCATACACATGATGCTACTGTTGTTCCAATGAAAAACAATTCGCCGACAAATGGAGCACAAGCCTCAGTTTCGGAGTTTACTAATACTCGTAATCCAAAACTACCCACCTCAATGCAGGATAAGCAGAAACCAATCAGACCTAATCAATCTGAACGGGCTCATCATGCTGGTCCAACTACGTCATGCACGGCACTAGGTGCTACTAATGCAACTTATGCTGATAAAGCTCGGGAATTAACTATGCAACGTGAGAATACAGACGAAGCGGAGAACGCTAATGCCCCCAAGAATCAATTGACCGCGACTTCACAAATAAGGTCGGTAAAAAATAAGTCACAGAAAAATACCATCCGTGGCTCAAAAACTTTAACGAACAGTGCAATACAGGCAGTGACTAGAAAGGGCTACTTACATGTAAGCAGGCTACATCCCGACACCTCCGAGTCCTCGCTAGCTGAGTATCTTAAGGAGACGCTACCGGGATCCCCAAGCGTGACGGTCGACTCCATTAGGAAATCTGAATTTTCTGCTGCCTTTAGAGTTACCTACCCATTCAGGATCTATGATGACATCATAAAACCTGAAGTGTGGCCAGAAGACGTACTTGTGAGAAGATATTACTTCAACAAAAGTTCCGAAAAGACGGTTTTTCAACCTGTGCAGCCATCATCAGCAAACACTTAAAAATTGTGCACCTAAATACACAAAGTGCGCGCAATAAATTAGCATTGTTGAACACTTTTGTTAACTTAATTGACTGCGACATTCTGTGTATCTGCGAACATTGGTTGACGTCTGAAGAGATTCGGTCCTTCAGCATAAACGGTTTCTCACTGATCTCTTATCACTGTCGTACAATCGCAGACAACATCAACAAAGGAGGTGGCACCGCAATCTATGCGAGATCGCATTTAGATCTTAGTGCATCCACATTCAATACAAAACCTATTGATAGTATTTTTGAATATTGTTCTTCGACACTGATTCTATGCAGTATCTCTTACACCATAGTCTCCTTATACAGATCGCCCTCCGCAGACATAAACACCTTTTTTATGCTGCTGGACGAGTGGCTAGGCGCCGCTATAAAAAAATGTTCTCGAATAATTATCTGCACCGACCAAAACATAAATCTATTCGACGGCCACACCAATTCGACTACCTTTTTGGATATCCTAGCATCGTTTAATCTTCTTCCCTCAATTAACGTCGCGACAAGGATAACAAATGTAAGCGCTACGTCGATCGATAATATCTACTGCAACACTCAGTATCGATCAGCCAAGGTTATCGAAAGTGGATTTTCCGATCACTTGGCTATTGAACTCTTGTTACCTTACACCACTGCCCAGGATAAAACTAATTATACTAACACTCGTCTGTTTACTTCCAAAAATATCTCGAGGTTCCACAACTGTGTAGCTAACGAATCTTGGAGGAATGTCTTCGATGCTAATTGTGTGAATGCAAAATTCAACAATTTCACAGAAGGGTTCACTAATTACTTCAATGCGGCTTTTCCTATGACCAAACTTAAAGTAACTGCGAAAAACAACAAAAAATGGATAACGACGGAAATCATAGCTACAAGTAAACGACTGAAAGATATGCATCGTAACTGGAAGCTAACCGGTGACCAAAATGTGCTGCGTACCTATAAGGGCTTAAAAACATCGTACGTAAGACTAATCAATCTTACCAAACGAGAGTATAACGACAACCTTATCAGGAAGTCCAACAATATTAATAAAGCAGTATGGAATCTAATCAATGGTTTATCAGGCGGACAAGGACGACGAAAAGAAAAGTCGGATATTACCATAATTCATGACGGACGGTACGTGCGTGACCTCCTCACCACCAGTAAAATCTTCAACGACCATTTTATTGAAAGCGCAGCTCTTATCGCGGATGAATTCTCAAGAATAACTAATGCGAAGTATGTGGATCTGCCCAGGTTGTCCAGCGAGTCATTCTTTCTCAATCCCGTCACAGAAGCTGAACTCTTCAATACAATAACACAGTTGTCGAAGAAAAAATCAGCAGGTGCAGATGGCATTCCGTGCCACATCCTGTACAACATCGCCGGCTATATCGTTAAACCTCTTTCCCACATGATCAATGACGCGTTCAGCTCTGGGTATTTTCCAGATACCCTTAAGATAGCGCGAGTCGTGCCTGTTTTCAAAAAAGGAAATGTGCATGACATCACGAACTACAGACCCATCTCCTTAGTATCTGTTTTCTCAAAATTATTTGAGAAATGCATAGCTAACCGGTTAATCAACTATCTAACTAAATACAAGCTACTGTTCAGAACGCAACACGGTTTTATAAAAGGAAAATCAACAGTCACAGCCTTATTCGATTCCATTACCCGCATCTATGAAGCACTGGACAATAAACAACACGTCATAGGAATCTACTTTGACCTTTCTAAAGCCTTCGACATCGTCAACCACAATATATTATTGAAGAAATTGGAGTCATATGGTATCACAGGCATTCCGCTCAAATTACTGAGCTCCTTTCTAACGGGGAGGTCTCAGTTTGTTGAACTATCCGGTAAATTTGGCAACGTAACGAATCATAAATTCAAATCCTCTGAACTGGACTACAAAATTGGAACGCCCCAGGGATGCACCTTAGCTCCACAACTCTTCGCGATTTTTGTCAACGACCTGGATAGGAAGTTTAACGACCCGAGCATTTCTCTTTGCAAGTATGCAGACGACACCTCCTTAGTGATATCGGATCCTAATTTAGACACCCTAGCACAAAAGGCCTGTGATGCTATAACATGCATAAGAGAGTGGTGCGATTCTAACCAGCTAAAATTAAACGAAACCAAAACTGGCGTAGTAAGCTTCTGCAATAGCCGAAATAACCAAGCGGGACGTCCTAACATTATCATGAATGGGAAACTGTTGCGCATTACCAGTGGTGAACGCTTCCTTGGAGTAACTGTAAGTGACAATCTAAATTGGAGCTCTCACATCGATCAAATCTGCTCGAAACTAAGAAGTGCATGCTACGCAATTATATGTTTGAGGCCCGTGGTAGGGCAGTCTGCTCTACTGAAGTACTACTATGCCCAGGTCCAAAGTCAACTACACTACGCCATTATTATATGGGGCAACTCCAATGCAACTGTCAGACTGCTGTTACTGCAAAAACGGATCGTACGTCATATGTGTAACTCTGGCATGCGTGACCACTGCAAACCTCTTTTTAAACGCTTGCAAATAATGACTGTGTACTCCCTATATATCTATAACTGTGTGCAATTCGTTTTCGACAACTCATATCAGTTTACAACGAACGAAGAGATCCGCAGCTGTGACAGGAAGACTCGTTTCGGTTCTAAGCTCACCGTCCCTCGACATAATACCACCCTGTTCGAGAACTCTCCAAAATACATGTGCATTAAACTTTTCAACAGCCTCCCTATTGATCTCCTGAAATGCAATCAGGCCTCCTTTATGTCTAAGGTTAAAATGTTCTTTCTTGATAATCCGTTCTATAGTGTCAACGAATACCTCTGCAAAACCTAATTATGTCTTTCTGTGTGTTATATGTAAATGCGTGTTACTGTTAGTCTGGTTGTAGTCAATTCTGTAGTTTGTATGTATTTTTCAAGTGGCGTAAAATTTAAAATGACGTTTCCAATATTACCTGTACACTGTAATCAAAATGGAAAAAATAAATAAATATGAAATATGAAATATTTACGCCTCGCTCGTAAACTCCCTCGGCTAAATAAACGCCTCGTCCATAAAGACCCAGTTTATGTACTTGGTATATAAATAGCTATTATGGGGACTGGCCTTGTTTATTTGTGCCTCGCTCGAAAGCTCGCTCGGCAAAATAAACGGCTCGCCCATAAAGATCCAGTTTATGTACTTGATATATAAACAGCTATTAAAGTGCATTATCAGATAAAATGCGAAATTATTGCTTTTATTTAAATTGATGTCATTGTAGGATGATAATGTTTGCAGATGTTTCCTTGATGTTCATTTTTATTATTGTTAGAAATTATTTGGTTTAAGGCCTTGTCTTCTGTATGAAAGTTGGTCTGGATAAGACAACAATTGATAACATTTTGTTTATGTGATAAGACAAAATAAGGAAAAAGAGTGGGTTTACGGAAAATATGCGCGCTTTAAAAAAAGAAAAGTGAAAGTGGGTTCGCGATCACGTTTCTTTATAAAAGGCAGTGTCTGGAAGAAGAAGAAAATCCTTTCAACGATTTACCGCTATAAACGATATTGTAAATCTTCTTCAACGAGATTTCAAAAAATCATTTTTAAATTTTTGATAATTTTACTTGAACAGACGGGCAGGAGGGAGGGGTAGACGCGGCGCAGATGAAAGGAAAGGTGCAATCTGTTAGTTCTAGTCTTATTTCACGAATTTGTCCCATTTTATTGTGTGAAAGAAAGTCAAGCAGGATTTTTGGAAGGAAAGTGTTAAGACATCTGGCCCAACTAGCACCTAATCACGTTAAAGAAGCTCTCCTGCAGTTTAATATATACCCAAAGTTATTTCGATCATTATTTATTTTTGGTTGCATGCATGATATACATTGAATTTTTGCTATCACTCCATTGAACGCAACGTGAGAGAGGCCTGTACTTAATTCCTTTGCAATCTCCTACGTCACAACCATCTACGAAGCACTATTAGTACCGTATGAAATAACGAATCGCATACTCACATTTGTTCGCCATTTGTCGAACATCCTCGTAATTTATACATTTATTCCAATCTATAGTGTTGGGAGGTAGGATCTGGAAGATGCACTCAACTAAAAAGATATATCGGAACCAAGATTCCCAACTTTTTGCAAATGAACTCAAAAATATGACGCCTCCTGGTTTTAACGTTTTGATACAGTCACGGATGAGACTTTCGTGGTTCTTGGCGTGGTGCAAAACGAAGTTCAGAATTACAACGTCGTATTTCTCGACGTTGTCCAAACAGTGGCTCTCGATACTTTCCCATTTGTATTTGATGTTACGTAGACATCGGTCGAGTTTCGCGTGTTCCTCGGCTATTTCGATGGCGTCCTTATTTATGTCTATGCCTAAAATGTCAGCACCAGCTCTCGCCAGTGGTTCAGTTATAAGCCCTCCTAAAAACGTAGTGGGCAGTATGACGCTTATGCTGTTAGTTTAGGAACTCTCACCTCCGCAACCAACATCTAAAATACGTAAACCCTCAGAGACACGGAAGCCCTCTTCGCCTTTGGCAAAACCTTTTTGTCGTAAAACACCTTTCATGTAGGACAGAGCCAGGTAGTTTTCTTGGATTAGGAGCCGCAGCCAGGAATTAGGGTCCCACCAGGTTAATTTATAATCTGTGAAGAAGGCATTATGCCCCACATCCGCAGTTGTGACATTCAGAACTAAAACAACAGACCTTAGGTTGAACAAATTAGCTCATATTACGGGCATTACTCCTCGCCATTGTCACAAACGCAACTGATATCTTCTCAATCTTGAGTACCTTTGTACTCTACTGATAAGATATACGCTATATTCGGTCTCTATCTTTGCCACTTGTATGATATCTTCTCTGGCCGCAGACCTCGAGGGCCTCTCGCTAAAACAATAATTTACTGCCGCCGCTTACACATAAAGATAGCATCTGCAATCGATCGGAAATTAGTTATCCAGGAGACGCTTTGGGTATCGACGCCAACCAATTCCCGAGAACATCAAGGGCAGCACTTTATCGTGGTATGGGGGTTTTTCTCCAGGCCGAACAATGGATCAGCACGAGAAAGTAGTTTGGCAAAATGGCCTAAATGTTTTTCAAATATCGCATAGCCTGTATATATTTTATTTTTGAATACATTGTTGCTTCTAACTTTGAAGGTGGTTGTTAGCTCCTTTTTACAAAAACTAAAAAAATGCGCTATTGTCGTCACTTTTCTCGTCAGTCTGTCCCTATGCCTGTGACCCGCACATTACATTTTAGAGGTGTCTATGTAGAAGGTCTTAGGTTGTACTATACTACTCCGGTATTGACCTTACGAATTAGGAAAACTGCAGGAAAACCTAATTCGAAGTAGCTGGGAGAATGCTCCAAACTGATCTAAGAAAATTCCAATCTCTGCCACAGACGGAAAGTTCACCTCAACCCAGGCTCGAACATCCGACCTCCCGTCTATGTAGTCCAACGCTCTACTACTGAGATACATAGTCGGTTTTGATGAGGTGATGCTGAAGGTTGAGTTGCGACTGCCCGGACTGTGAGATCAGTCTCCCCAAAAAACCTTTTCGCAACGAGGCATTACCAGTATACACGTCCCTGCGGCCGTATTCAGGTGTGCTAGCACTCTCGAAATCAGGCAAGGTGAAGGAAATGTCCGCGCCAGGGAGAAATTCCAAAAACCCTTCTGATGGATCTGTTTCCCAGTGGTGCTTCCCAGCCAACGTCTGATGTATCTGGGGTTAGAACTTGGGGAATATGCGAGCTGTCATTTGTACGTGCTCCAGCCATCACCAAACATCGCTCAGAGCGCACGAAGGAATGGGGGAACGTCGCTTCGTAGAGTGGATTTCGTGTTACACACTTTCTCTAGGTATTCAACGAGTATTTCCGGAGACAGGTCCAGAACCGACCAATTTAAAACTCGAGCGAAAGCGAGTGGAGATGTGGCCAGACCGCAGGGTGGGCAAATCACCTGATAAACCGTACCCCTGTGAGCCAAAGAGGGGAATTCTCAGTGGAAGAGCAAGACCGGGATATGAAAGTAGGTCTGTGACAAGTCACGGAAAATCAACACTTTCAAGTGATTTAGAATACGGAACTTCTTCGCTCTTAAATACTTGTCCAAGCCAAGATTTGGCGCGTGCCCCCATCTGGTTTTGGCACTAAAAACGTTTTGGACAGAAATCCGGTTGTGTGCCTTGCCACTTCCAAGATTCCTTGAGCAATTAAAAGTCGGATAGTCGGGTCCGTCCCGGGAGTTTCAAAGTCGACGTGCCGGGTTTATAGGGGGATTTAAAGGTAGACGAGCAATAAACGGGATTTTGTAGCCCTTGACAGAAGTCTTAATGCTGGCAGGGGCTCCTGCTTCTTCCCATTCGCGAGCGAACTGAGCTAACCGCCCAGCTCTGAACTGACGCGAGTCAGGAACGACTAGGCCTCCTTGAGGAGGACCTCCTTTTCTTAGCAAACTTAGCCTCCTTAGCTTGCTGGCGCTTGCCCTGATGTCTAGATAGCGGTTCATCTTCTAAAAAGTGGGTAGTGGAGGGGGGAGGGATGTTGAACAATAGCTATGCCACTCCGGAGTCCAAAGGTTTAAACAGTTTACGATGAAGATCGATAGCCTCCGCTCGCCGGACAACTATATTGGAGTAAATCGTCCGATGTAGATCTAAAGTCGGAGGAGAATGTCTCGACTCGATCACCAGATGTTTACAAATCAGCTGTCGGATGGCCTCATAAAAGGGGTCGCGTTGTTTCAGGAGACCATGAAGAAGGGTTCCAAGGGTCGTGTCCATGCGAACCTTGTGTTCATGAACAACAATGGAGATCGGTCAAGAGGATAAACCAGTATTTACTTGTAAAGCGCTGAATACTGGTGCCGCTTGCAACCGTTTTTGCACTTCGGCATAATGAATCCGCGAGAAGGACAGCTTCTCCAGTTTTAGGCAATCGATTCCTTGTTGCTCGATGTGTGGTTTTACTGGAGGTATAGTCGATTGCTGCTCCGTCGTGACTGGTTTGAAACTCGGGAACCAGTTCCGCCGTGTAACAGTATCCCTGTACAGGCTAGTTTTAAAGTTCATGGTAGTTAAAATGTTAAGTCTAAATATAATCATCACTCCCAAGTACGAATGTGACTGAATGAGAGTAATGCATCAAAAGGAATTTATTTATTTCAGTTCATTGTATCCCAATTTGGAATTTAAATAATATGGCCGCCATGAATCAGGAAGAAAATTAGATTTAAGTAATGATCGCGGTGTAAATAGAGTTTCGTTCATACTATGTAAATAAAGTCAATTAGGGAAAAACTGCATATGAGTATCGAGTATTAACGCTACATCTGTGCCGTTCCCGCCCGTAAATCTGAAGCGCGTATTCTTGTAATAAGCGAATTGAGGCGAAATTTTAAGAAAATAAAAATAAAGAACCGAACGACACCATCTCCATCGAGCCACCGTATCTAAGCCGAAGACGATCCTCACGGCACTCCGGAGAAAATTAAGAAGATTGCGAAATAACCGAAGGAGATTCCCACTTTCTATTTTGCGCGCGGTCCGTGTGCTTTGAGGGTACCCAAGGAGTCGGCACGGAAACCTGCCTATGACTGGCCGAACCAAACTCGAATAGCAGCCTGCAGTGGGCGATCCTAAATTCATTCGACTTCAACATCAATCGGAGAGAGACCAAGATTGCGCCCCGACTCCTGGTGCACATAAACAATAGACCTTAAAGGTATTTATAAACAACCATCGCGTCGTAGTTTACCGTTTTTCGTAGTTCACCCTGTTGTAGATTACTGTGTTGTAGTTTATCATAGGACAGTAGTATAAATCTGTATTATTGTAAAGGCGATTTAATTCCCTACTAATGTTTTGCGTTCAAATAAGTGCTTGTGAGCACTGTTTGCTTTCATGTTAACGACTCGAACCTGGAAGCGTTACGACACGCGCTTACAGCAGTTTGTTTTGATTTACGATTTAGTTATATATTAATTTCTGAAACAAAGATTAAGTTTCTTTCTGTACTGGGCGGTCCTAGGGTAAATATTTTGATTTCAGTTGACGTAATAAAGATAAATTTTCCTTTTTATGCAGTGAAGTTTTGTGAATGAATGAGTTAACCCTGCCCTTACAGGAATGTGCCTCCTCAATCCCCATTTCTTTTAACATGTGTTACTTACAGATAAAAGGCGAATTTCTGAGAAAATAAGAACGTAATAGGTTTTAATAAAGATTATTGATTTTTATTCATTTATCCTTTCGCATTTCCTCGAGGCCAGAAAAGGACCATCGACTGAATGCTAGCCAGAGCCCAACAACAATTATTTTATGTAAGAAGAACAATCCAGAAATAAAGTAGCTTGATGAAGAAAAGGTAGGAAGAGTTGAAAAGTAACCAGCCGGTTACAGCCGACAGAATGACCACTCGAGCAGTCTGACTTTTTGTTCACGATATACCTTCTCCAGAAGACATAACATATTCCCGAACGGTTTTAGAATTATGTCCAGGTGCGCCATCCTGCTGTATCCAACAGTTGCGAACTATCGCCAGGGGCTCTTTATCAAAAGACCCTCGAAATCGTTTTGCAGTAAATGTAAGCAGCGCTCTCTGTTAAAGTATGGCGGTAAATAGATGATCCTACAATCCTTGTACAGAAAATACCAGTCCACACATCAAAACCACACCTTCAACTTCTGGTTAAACGTGGATTGGTTCCAGATCAATTAATAGTGGACATTTTGGCTATTCATGATGCCATTCTTAGCGCATTTTCTAACTGTTGAAAGGCTGTTAACCATAGATGCTTCTAGTAAAGAAAAACATCCATAGCATGGAAAATGCTCTAAAGTTACTCGCCTTAAGGCAAAAACCTTTTTTATTTTTCATAATAATACTCTTATTAGACCATATTATTTGATAAGGAGAATTCGTATTCGTTTTCGTATTATTTTTCCGAGTTTGCGTAATTATTTTGTTTACCCAAAGTCGTCATGAAACCTTCATTTTCATGCCTACTTTATTTCAGGAAAATGTTAGTTTCTATGACAGAGGCAGACCAGTCTACTTTTTCTGTCGCCTGTCACTTTACCAGCCGCATCTGTCACTTTACCGGCCACACTTGTCACTTTTCCTGCTGCACCTGTCACATTGCTAAATGTCTACAATGACTCCTGTCATCATTGACAGATTGGCATTAATTAAAAGTTTCTATATGAAAATCGAAATTTTATGTTAAAATACGATTTCGAGTAAAGTAATAGAAAACTGGTCAGTAAAATGAAAGCAAACTCCTCGCCAGTAATGTGTCATTTTCCTGACTTTTATGTAAATAACTATTACCAGAACAACGGATTACGCTATGGTTTCTGTATATTTGTTTATGTACGACTGCTTGCTAATGCGGTGATTACAGTCGCAATTAGTGGCCCTAATTTGCCATATTATCGCCTAGTCCATAATGATAAAGTAAAATGGTCGCCTGTCAATGTGACAGTCGTACTTAGGTGTCAATCCAAGGTAAATTCAAGTATTTTAGAAATACTTGACAAATGATTTGATCGTTTATTGAATTCCATGAAATGTTCATTTTTAAGGGTTGTTGCATTCGTACATAAAGCTTTGTATATATCGCGTCCATAAATAGGCTTTATGTCCGATTGTATAATAATCAATACTTTATGATATCTTTTTGCGGTCATAAAGTGGCTCTTTATGGACGGCGGCCATAAACAAATGTCACGTGGTCGGTTGTCAAAATAATTTATTTATACATAACAAAATAAATATAAATGCGAAACACCTGAAGAAACACCTACTTCGGGGAGTGCTTATTCGAGTAGTAATTGTTAATTTTAATCACGCAATCCACATTGTTCTTTATAAAGAGTGGTCCACTCATTTGATGTCTTTCTTCGATTTCTTTATGATGAGATGAAGGACCCGCTCCACCTAGGATTTTCGTCGCAACGTTGACTTTTGTCATTTCCGACTCTTCGACGTAGCCTTCCGCGACACTAGCAGAGCGCCATCCTCCATGGCGCATGATGTCAGTCATACTTCCACCTGCATTTGCCAGAAGACTTGCAGAAGTTCTTCGAAAAGAATGGCCCGTGTAGGAAGAAGCATTTGTTAAATTCAAGAATTTGGCCACCACACTGGGAACACAACCAACTTTGTGAACCCCTACGGCCTACAGGTTGAACCGTGCACTTTCCATTCCACATTTTTATCCGTTAGAATCAGCGATTTTTTGGCGTACCTATATCCTTCTCCTTTTCTTTTAAGAAACGGAATAACACTGAGAAACTTGCTAATATCTACTCCTTCGTTCAAATGAATCGTAGTGCGTAGCATGGAATATTTACTCCATAAGCTTGATGCTTTATACGACGCGAGATCGGTAGTAAAGTAAGCCAGAACTGTGTCTTCAACGGTTTTTTTACATTTCTCTTTACGCACCATTTCTTGTATGCATTGTAAGCTTCTTCATGTACCGTTCTCGATTTGCAGAGAAGAAGAGTTTCCTTCGCTGCGGATGCAATTTGCGATATTTCGACTATTTTTGCACAACTACAAAAATTTTCACAAACGTACAAATTTTTAAACAAACTGTTGTTACACTAGCAACAAGAACAGCAACCTTTGATACCATCACCATTTTCAACGTTTCATATATTTCATAAAATACTAGATACTAAGTTTCGAAATATTTGACATCTCTTGTCAAAGATATATGGATTTTATTTCGATTATTAAATTTTCTTAAATTTTCTTCTTTAAAGAGTAATTGTTGCAATCGTACATAAAGCTTTGTATATACCGCGTACATAAACCGTCTTTATGGACTCGCCATCTTTATTTACGCCTTGCTCGTAAACTCTCTCGGCTAAATAAACGCCTCGTCCATAAAGACCCAGTTTATGTACTTGGTATATAAATAGCTATTATGGGGACTGGCCTTGTTTATTTGTGCCTCGCTCGAAAGCTCGCTCGGCAAAATAAACGGCTCGCCCATAAAGATCCAGTTTATGTACTTGATATATAAACAGCTATTAAAGTGCATTATCAGATAAAATGCGAAATTATTGCTTTTATTTAAATTGATGTCACTGTAGGATGATAATGTTTGCAGATGTTTCCTTGATGTTGATTTTTATTATTGTTAGAAATTATTTGGTTTAAGGCCGTGTCTTCTGTATGAAAGTTGGTCTGGATAAGACAACAATTGATAACATTTTGTTTATGTGATAAGACAAAATAAGGAAAAAGAGTGGGTTTCCGGAAAATATGCGCGCTTTAAAAAAAGAAAAGTGAAAGTGGGTTCGGGATCACGTTTCTTTATAAAAGGCAGTGTCTGGAAGAAGAAGAAAATCCTTTCAACGATTTACCGCTATAAACGATATTGTAAATCTTCTTCAACGAGATTTCAAAAAATCATTTTTAAATTTTTGATAATTTTACTTGAACAGACGGGCAGGAGGGAGGGGTAGACGCGGCGCACATGAAAGGAAAGGTGCAATCTGTTAGTTCTAGTCTTATTTCACGAATTTGTCCCATTTTATTGTGTGAAAGAAAGTCAAGCAGGATTTTTGGAAGGAAAGTTTTAAGACATCTGGCTCAACTAGCACCTAATCACGTTAAAGAAGCTCTCCTGCAGTTTAATATATACCCAAAGTTATTTCGCTCATTATTTATTTTTGGTTGCATGCATGATATACATTGAATTTTTGCTATCACTCCATTGAACGCAACGTGAGAGAGGCCTGTACTTAATTCCTTTGCAATCTCCTACGTCACAACCATCTACGAAGCACTATTAGTACCGTATG
The DNA here is from genome assembly GCF_008802855.1 of Photinus pyralis. Classification (NCBI taxonomy): domain Eukaryota; kingdom Metazoa; phylum Arthropoda; class Insecta; order Coleoptera; family Lampyridae; genus Photinus; species Photinus pyralis. The sequence continues at coordinate 32,205,063 of NW_022170819.1, read as the reverse complement.
AAATAACGAATCGCACACTCACATTTGTTCGCCATTTGTCGAACATCCTCGTAATTTATACATTTATTCCAATCTATAGTGCTGGGAGGTAGGATCTGGAAGATGCACTCAACTAAAAAGACATATCGAAACCAAGACTCCCAACTTTTTGCAAATGAACTCAAAAATATGACGCCTCCTGGTTTTAACGTTTTGATACAGTCACGGATGAGACTTTCGTGGTTCTTGGCGTGGTGCAAAACGAAGTTCAGAATTACAACGTCGTATTTCTCGACGTTGTCCAAACAGTGGCTCTCGATACTTTCCCATTTGTATTTGATGTTACGTAGACATCGGTCGAGTTTCGCGTGTTCCTCGGCGATTTCGATGGCGTCTTTATTTATGTCTATGCCTAAAATGTCAGCACCAGCTCTCGCTAGTGGTTCAGTTATAAGCCCTCCTAAAACGGAGCGGGCAGTATGACGTCTATGTTGGTACTTTAGGAACTCTCACCTCCGCAGCCAACGTCTAAAATGCGTAAACCTGCAGAGATACGGAAGCCCTCTTCGTCTTTGGCAAAACCTTTTTGTCGTAAAATACCTTTCATGTAGTCCAATGCCAGGTAGTCTTTTTGAATTAGGAGCCGCAGCCAGGAATTAGGGTCCCACCAGGTTAATTTATAATCTGTGAAGAAAGCATTATGCCCCACATCCGCGGTGCTCACATTCAATACTAAAACAACAAATCTTAGGTTGAACAAATTACATCAAATTACGGGCATTACTTCTCGCCATTGTCACAAACGCAAATGATATATTCTCAATCTTGAGTAACTTTGTACTCTACTGATAAGATACACGCTATATTCGGTCTCTATCTTTGCCACTTCTATGATATCTTCTCTGGCCGCAGACCTCGAGGGCCTCTCGCTAAAACAATAATTTACTGCCGCCGCTTACACATAAAGATAGCATCTGCAACCGATCGGAAATTAGTTATCCAGGAGACGCTTTGGGTATCGACACCAACCAATTCCCGAGAACATCAAGGGCGGCACTGTATCGTGGTATGGGGGTATTTCTCCAGGCCGAACAATGGATCAGCACGAGAAGACAGTTTGGCAAAAACCGATACCTCATGTTTTTCAAATATCGCACATCCTGTATATATTTTATTTTTGAATACATTGTTGCTTCTAACTTTGAAGGTGGTTGTTAGCTCCCTTTCAAAAAAATAAAAAAATGAGCTATTGTCGTCACTTCTCTCGTCAGTCCGTCCCTATGCCTGTGATCCGCACATTGCTATTTAGAGGTGTCTTAAGTTGTTCTAAATACTACCCCGGTATTTACCTTACGAATTAGGAAAACTGCAGGAAAACCTAATTCGAAGTAGCTGGGAGAACTGATCTAAGGAAATTCCCATCTCTGTCACAGATGAAAAGTTTACCTCAACCCAGGTTCGAAAATTCGATCTTCCGGATATGTAGCCCAACGCTCTACTACTGAGCTACATAGTCGATTTTGATGAGGTGATGCTGAAGGTTTCCCAATCTACATTGTTGCGACTGCCCAGACTGTGAGATCGTCTCCCCAAAAAACCTTTTCGCAACGAAGCAGTACCAGTATAAACGTCCCTGCGGCCGTATTCAAGTGTGCTAGCACTCTCGAAATCAGGCAAGGTGAAGGAAATGTCCACGCCAGGAAAAAATTCCAAATATCCTTCTGATGGGTCAGTTTCCCAGTGCTGCTTCCCAGCCAACGTCTGATGTATCTGTGGTTAAAACTTGGGGAATAGGCGAACTGGCATATTTACGTGCTCCAGCCACCACCGAACGTCGCATAGAGCGCACGAAGGAATGGGGAAACGTCGCTTCGTAGAATGGATTTCTCTAGGTATTCAACGAGTATTTTCTGAGACGGGACCAAAACCGACTTTTCGCGATTTATCCACCATCCTAGCTCTTCTAGGAATTGAGTGGGCTACGTCCCGCATCAACTGGTCTACATCTTGGTTGATTAGCAGAAAATCGTCTACCACTCTGACACCTGAACTGCGTAGTTGATTTGCTAACCCAATTTGAAACTCGGGCGAAAGCGAGTGGAGATGTGGCCAGACCGAAGGGTGGGCAAATCACCTGATAAACCGTACCGCTGTGAGTCAAAGAGAGGAATTTTGAGTGGAAAAGCCAGACTGGAGTGTGAAAGTAGGCCTGTGACAAGTGACGGAAAATCAGCACTTTCAATTGATTTAGAAGATGGAACTTCTTCGATCTTAAATACTTGTCCAAGCCAAGATTTGGCGTGTGCCCCCATCTGGTTTTGGCACTAAATACGTTTTGGACAGAAATCCGGTTGTGTGCCTTGACACTTCCAAGATTCCTTGAGCAATTAAAAGTCGGATAGTCGGGTCCGTCCCGGGAGTTTCAAAGTCGATGTGCCGGGTTGATAGGGGAATGACAAAGGTAGACGAGGAATAAAAGGGCTTCTGTAGCCCTTGATAGAAGTCTTAATGCTGGCAGGGGCCCCTGCTTCTTCCCATTCGCGAGCGAACTGTGCTAACCGTCCAGCTCTGAACTGACGCGAGTTAGGAACGACTAGGTCTCCTTGGAGAGGACTTCCTTTTCTTAGCAAACAGCCTCCTTAGCTTGCTGGCGCTTGCGATTCTCTAATACAGGCACTTCCTGAGAATCGAGAAGGAGGCGACGGGCGGACGCGAGTTTTGTAAACGCGTCGTTTGGCCCCTGTAACGAAACGTCCCTCTAAAAATCTTTCCCTGATGTCTAGATAGCTCGGCAAGCGGTTCATCCTCGAAAAAAATGGGCAGAGGAGGGGGAGGGCTGTTGAGCAATTGTTATGCCACTCCAGAGTCGAAAGGTTTAAACAGTTTACGATGACGATCGATAGCCTCCGCGCCCCGCACAAGTATATTGGAGTAAATCGTCCGATGTAGATCTAAAGTCGGAAGAGATGTCAGCAAAGAAGTTGTGGACCATGAAGAAGGGTACCAAGGGTCGTGTTCATGCGAACCTTGTGTTCATGAACAACAATGGAGATCGGTCAAGAGGATAAGCCAGTATTTACTTGTAAAGCGCTGAATGCTGGAGCCCCTTGCAGCCGTTTTTGCACTTCGGCATAATGAATCCGCGAGAAGGACAGATTGGTTTGAAACTCGGGAACCAGTTCCGCCGTGTAACAGTATTCCTGTACAGGCTAGTTTCAAAGTTCATTTTAGGTAATTAAAATGTCAAGTCTAAATATAATCATGATTCCCAAGTACGAATGTGACTGAATGAGAGTAATGCATCAAAAGGAATTTATTTATTTCAGTTCATTGCATCCGAATTTGGAATTTAAATATGGCCGCCATGAATCAGGAAGAAAATTAGATTTAAGTAATGATCGCGGTGTAAATAGAGTTTCGTTCATACTATGTAAATAAAGTCAATTAGGGAAAAACTGCATATGAGTATAGAGTATTAACGCTACATCTGCGCCGTTCCCGCCCGTAAATCTGAAGCGCGTATTCTTGTAATAAGCGAATTGAGGCGAAATTTTAAGAAAATAAAAATAAAGAACCGAGCGACACCATCTCCATCGAGCCACCGTATCTAAGCCGAAGACGATCTTCACGGCACTCCGGAGAAAATGATGAAGATTGCGAAATAACCGACTTTCTATTTTGTGCGCGGTCCGTGTGCTTTGAGGGTACCCAAGAAGTCGGCGGAAACCTGCCTATGATTGGCCGAACCAAACTCAAATAGCAGCCTGCAGTGGGCGATCCTAAATTGATTCGACTTCATCAATCGGAGAGAGACCAAGATTGCGCACCGACTCCTGGTGCACATAAACAATAGACCTTAAAGGTATTTATAAACAATCATAAAACTTTATCGCGTCATAGTTGACCGTTTTTCGTAGTTCACCCCGTTGTAGATTACTGTGCTGTAGTTTATCATAGAACAGTAGTATAAATCTGTATTATTGTAAAGGCGATTTAACTCCCTACTAGTGTTTTGCGTTCAAATAAGTGCCTGTGAGCACTGTTTGCTTTCATGTTAACGACTCGAACCTGGAAGCGTTACGACACGCGCTTACACCAGTTTGTTTTGATTCACGATTTAGTTATATATTAATTTCTGAAACAAAAATTAAGTTTCTTTCTGTACTGGGCGGTCCTAGGGTAAATATTTTAATTTCAGTTGACGTAATAAGGATAAATTTTCCTTTTTATGCAGTGAAGTTTTGTGAATGAATGAGTTAACCCTGCTCTTACAGGAATGTGCCTCCTCAATCCCCATTTCTTTTAACATGTGTTACTTACAGATTAAAGGCGAATTTATAAGAAAATAAGAACGTAATAGGTTTTAATAAAGATTATATTGATTTTTATTCATTTATCCTTTCCCATTTCCTCGAGGCGAGAAAAGGACCATCAACTGAATGCTAGCCGGAGCCCAACAACAATTATTTTATGTAAGAAGAACCATCCCGAAATAAAGTAGCTTGATTCCATTCGGTAGCTTATAGCTCTGGCACGACAACCGAGAATAATTTTGAGGATTAATGTGCGCATGCGCAAACTGCGCATATATCATTTCTTATTATGGAGATACTTTTTTTGAAGTTTTAACCACATATGCTTCTAGTAAAGATCAGCTTATCGCAGTTTGTAAAAAACAGATGTGCCCATGCCCAAATTGCACAATACCAACGTTCTTATTTACGGAGATATTTTTTGAAATGTTAACCATAGATGCTCCCAGTAAAGAAAAACATCCATAGCATGGAAAATGCTCAAAAGTTACTCGCCTTAAGGCAAAAACCTTTTTTATTTTTCATAATTATACTCTTATTAGACCATATTATTTGATAAGGAAAATTCGTAGTCGTTTCCGTATTATTTTTCCGAGTTTGCGTAATTATTTTGTTTACCAGAACAACTGATTACCCTATGGTTTCTGTATATTTGTTTAAAGTAAATTATCAGATAATATGCGAAATGTTGCTTTTATTTAAATTGATAAGGCATTGTAAGATGATAAAGTTGGCAGATGTCTCCTTGATGTTGATTTTTATTATTGTTAGAAACTATTTGGTCTGGAAGAAGAAGAAAACCCTTTTTACGATTTACCGCTATAAACGATATTGTAAATCTCTTTCAACGAGATTTCAAAAAATCATTTTCAAATTTTTGATAATTTTACTAACAGACGGGCAGGGGGAAGGGGTAGACGCGGCGCAGATGGAAGGAAAGGTGCAGTCTGTTAGTTCTAGTCTTATTTCACAAATTTATTGTGTGAAAGAAAGTCAAGCAGGGTTTTTGGAAGGAAAGTTTTAAGACAACTGGCTCAACTAGCACTTAATCACGTTAAAGAAGCTCTCCTGCAGTTTGATATGTACCCAAAGTTATTTCGCTCATTATTTATTTTTGGTTGCATGCATGATATACATTGAATTTTTGCTATCACTCCATTGAACGCAACGTGAGAGAGGCCTGTACTTAATTCCTTTGCAATCTCCTACGTCACAACCATCTACGAAGCACTATTAGTACCGTATGAAATAACGAATCGCACACTCACATTTGTTCGCCATTTGTCGAACATCCTCGTAATTTATACATTTATTCCAATCTATAGTGCTGGGAGGTAGGATTTGGAAGATGCACTCAACTAAAAAGACATATCGGAACCAGGACTCCCAAGTTTTTGCAAACGAACTCAAAAATATGACGCCCCCGGGTTTTAACGTTTTGATACAGTCACGGATGAGACTTTCGTGGTTCTTGGCGTGGTGCAAAACGAAGTTCAGAATTACAACGTCGTATTTCTCGACGTTGTCCAAACAGTGGCTCTCGATACTTTCCCATTTGTATTTGATGTTACGTAGACATCGGTCGAGTTTCGCGTGTTCCTCGGCGATTTCGATGGCGTCTTTATTTATGTCTATGCCTAAAATGTCAGCACCAGCTCTCGCTAGTGGTTCAGTTATAAGCCCTCCTAAAACGGATCGGGCAGTATGACGTCTATGTTGGTACTTTAGGAACTCTCACCTCCGCAGCCGACGTCTAAAATGCGTAAACCTGCAGAGATACGGAAGCCCTCTTCGTCTTTGGCAAAACCTTTTTGTCGTAAAATACCTTTCATGTAGTCCAATGCCAGGTAGTCTTTTTGAATTAGGAGCCGCAGCCAGGAATTAGGGTCCCACCAGGATAATTTATAGTCTGTGAAGTAGGCATTACGCCTTACATCCGCGGTTGTGACATTCAGAACTAAAACAACACACCTTAGGTTGAAGAAATTAGATCATATTACGTGCATTACTCCTCGCCATTGTTACAAAGGCAACTGAGAACCTATGTACCCTAGTGATAACATATACGCTATATTTGGTCTCTATCTTTGCCACTTGTATGATAACTTCTCGGTTCGAAGACCTTGGGGACTTCTACTAGATCCTAAAGTATTAATTGAATGTGACTTTACACCTAAAGGTAGCTTTTACAACCGATCGGAATTAATGATCCAGTAGACGTATATCGACATCAACCAATTCTCGAGATAATCAAGGCAAGTATGGTGGATACTCTCCAGGTCGAACAGTGGATCAGCACGAGAAGGTAGTTTGGCAAGGCCCAAAACTCAATTTGCAGAGTACTACGCAACGCTATGTCTTGCTGCATTTTTACTTCGGGTGCAAAGGTGATAGCCATAGATTCTAGGTCTCAATTACGATGTGCGTTACATTTACACAGTGCACCAGAAAATCTGGACCGGTCGAATATCGAAGATCTATGAACCGATTGTTTTAAAATTAGATTAAAAAGCAAGGAATTTATTGGCCATAATGAAAAGTAGTTTTCCAACGTTCGGTTTGACCGGAATTAACCTCAATGTTTCTCAAATACAAATACAGCCTGTATAGGAATCTTTTATTTTTTAATACATTTTGCTCAGATTTTTGAAGTTTTGCTCATTTTCACAAAAATAAGAAAGTGTGCTATTGTGGCCATTATTCTCGTCTGTCCGTCCCTATTGCATGCGCCACTATCAGATCTTTATCTTAAGAGTTTTTTTGCTATTTGATTCGTTATGGTGACCCAGGCTTGCACCAAGGAAGAAGTTTTTCAGCGAAATTTAAGAAAAAAAATGTAGTAAAGAATCCATTTTTATACTCTCTATAATTTTAAACTTTTGCCATTTATCAATATACCAGGTGATTCATTATTCATCATGGGACAATTTTTTTCTAAAAACAGTTTCATACTTAAGTTGTACCATTCCAAGGGGGCTAATCGGCGGTGACCTTGAGGATAATCTTGACCTCGACTTTCAAACACCCTCTAATTGTGAATTCGCGGAATTGAAAAGAGTGGGAAACGTTACCATTGTGTCAGCTGCCTTGATCTATCAATCAATGTACAAATCTCAGCACAAGAGAAATTTTTCCGAACGTTACGATACGATCGCTTGCTCCTTTTGTCGGTTTTGGACAATTCTCCACTGAGAGAAATGTACAGAAAACTACACACGAATCTCAATGCAACTAGGGGAGCTGATAAGTAAAAGGACATTAGACCCTGACTTTGAAACTAAGGTCACATACGATACAAAGACTAGAGGGTTCCGCTCAAACTCCTGAAGTGTATCTTTAGTAAACTTGAAAGTCACGGTCATAGTCAAGGTCAGCAACTGTGACAGGAACTCGTTTAAAAAAAAATGGTTTTGAATTTGTATTTTGTTCAACATAGGAAAATTTCCGCATGTACCGCTTCACAGCGAACGTGAACGAACGTATCTTTTAGGGCCTAAAACTTTCGCAGCCTTCTGATCCGTTCCGAGCACGTGACAAAAAATGCAGGTTTACTATTCGTCTAAAAACGACGAGTTCTTTGCTTTCAGAAAATAGGGCGAGATTCACATAGCGAAAGAACTAGGAGAGCAAGAGATTTGCTAGGCGAAATGTACTGTTTGGGTGCGTTAAAAATTAAATTCGAAGACTAATTAGTGAGCGATCACGTACACTGTTTGCGCGTGAATTTTTTTTCTACCGTTGAAGTTTCATTTTCAGATTTTCGCGGATCATCGCATACGATGTTAAATGCGCTGAAATTCTGAGAGAGACTGTAAAAGCAGGCGCGTACCATTTTTTGGAAAATACAGAAACCAGTCAGTTGTTGCTAATTTCATTCACATCGTTAGGAACCGTGTAAGTGAAATCAGATTAGTGACTAAGTGCGAGTTACCCAAAAAGTTAATTGTGTTGGGACGGACAGCTTAATTTGTAACGAGGACGTTCATTTACGAATGATACAATTTACGCGAAGGAACATTTTCGAGTACGAGTGGTTTTAAAATCCGGGATATTTAAATCCTTTATGACAAACGGAGAAGTTCTTCTTCGAAATGCTAACAGTAACTGCTGGTTAAAAGCTAGTTCTTTAAAGTTTAATATTCCCAAAAGAATCGACCTATGAGAACCATTCGAACGAACAGATTTTGTTGATTCAGAACTAAAACAACAGAACTTAGGTTGAACAAATCCGTTGATATTACGGGCATCTCCTCGCCATTGTTACAAATGCAACTGACGCTCTGGATAGCTACATTCTCGAGATAATCAAGGCAAGCACCGTATCGTGGCATGGAAGTTTTTCTCCGCCTCGAACAGAACAATGGATCAGCACGAGAAGGTAGTTTGGCAAAAAGCGACACTCTTCGATTGAATTTGCAGAATAGCCAAACTGAAGTCCAGAATATCACCCATGTATATATGTGTTGCTGCACGTTTAGTTCATCATAAGCATTAAGGTTCATTCACAATGTGTGTTAAACATACAGCGCTATTTATTAAGAAGTAGATATACGGATTGACGTATATTGTTTTTCCCTATGTCTACTTTCAAAAGACAAAATCTATCCTAATCTCGCCTAATTTTATGCAACCATAATAACTTCTTAAAACAATGAATGAAGTTCTGGTTGTCATATTAATTAATTTCAATATTGTTCTTTGTCTTCTGTATTTTTAGCACATTGTTTAAGAATAAAAAAAATGTGCTATTGTTTGCGTGTTACCCGTCCGTCCGTCCGGACCCACTTCTGCCGTTTTGAATATTTTGTAGTAAGTAGCCTATACCTTGAAGGTGTGCCAGACGGCCATTAAATTTCGCTGTCTAAAAGGGAGGCCCCCCGGGAATTATTTCCTGAGATGCTGTTTTTGAAAGTAAAACGTGCATAACTTTTATATACGACAACCAATTGGTCTCAGATTTTGCATACACATACCTTTAATGGTGCCAAGTTAAACTTAGAAAATGACGGGAGGGAGGGGGAGGGGGGTAAACACATGTTCTACCCTTTATGGTATGCTATTGAAAGGTCTCATCAAAATAAATTGGTTTGTACAAACTATAACTTTCCCGTGCGACCGTGGGGGGGGGGGGGTGTAAAAATTAACTTGATCTCTCATTGTAATCTAATTAAAGGTCTCAACAGAAGGAACCGTTTTCTACCAAATGCTGCCATTCTTTCTGTCCTCTAATCAAAGTAGGGGGGGGGAGGGGGAAGGGGGAGTGGAACTAGTTTTATCCTTCATGGTACTCTAATGAAAGGCCTCAACGAAAGGAACCGATTTCTACCAACTACTGCCCTTCTTTCTGTCCTCTTATCAAAATACGGGCTAGAAGGGGGGGGGGGGAGTGCTGCTAATTTTATCCTTCATGGTACTCCACTGAAAGGTCTCAACAAAAGGAATTAATTTCTACTAACCATAGCCCTCCTCCTCGACCTCTTATCGTGATCTGGTATATTCCCTTATACCTCAAGAACGGATTGTCGGAAGAGAGGATTCACAAAGGGCGATTGAGACGTCTGCAAGAAATATATCCATTGGTGATGTCAAAACAAAAGCTATTTCGGTTAAAAAATGCGCTTTACCTGCACAAGAACTGTGCACAATTTATACTTGTTAATTTCGTTCGTGTGCGATGTATTCAACTGAAGAGAAAGTTGGTATTCTCAATTGATATAGTGCCGGTAACAGTTTAAGGTGCGTAATAGTTTATTTTCTAGTAAGTCAAAACAACAATATTCAAACTAATTAATATGACAGCCAGTTTATTTGTTATTAAATGTTATTTTGGATGCCTAAAATTAGATCTCGTTTAGAAGAGATTTGGTCTTTTGAATTAGACATAGGGAAAAATAATATACATAAATCCCTATGTCTACTTCTTATCAAATAGCATTGCATATGCGCAGTGCGCCAGATTGCGGAACGGCAGAATATTCTGGTTATCTAGGACCCGATTATTTCAACTTAGAGTAAAAGGCGAGAAATTCATTGGTCATAATACAAATTTTTGCCCATTTCCGGTTTACTAATAAAATCTTTTATACGAAACGAATATAATTTTTCTAGGGCACGTCCAGCATCCGCCACAACTACAAATCTCGATAAGGATTTAATTTTGAGAAAACACACAAAAACCAGACCAGAATACTGGGTTCGTGTGAACCACTGATATAAAATTGGCTCTTTGATGATGGAAAAACTCCCATTAACGGGTACTGAGAAAAGCTCGAACGACAACACTCCGAATAACTTTTTCGTAACTACGAACCTCCGCTTGACTCGACCTAAACATTCACTTTGCACAACGTATTAGATAATATCTCTTAGAGCACACAACTGGCTCTCTTCTGTAACACATTTATTATCATCATCAAAGCTGAACGTCTTGCAGCAAGTTACAAAAACAAGATTAACGCCTTTTTTTCAAACAAACTTGACCGACAGGCTCATTTCACGCCCATCTCTTCTATTTAAAAAATTCCTCTTTCTTTTCAACTTTCCGCGCCATTTCCTCCTACTTCGTCGTCGAATATAACATATGTATTTTCTTATCGGAGAACATCTGCGATACACGAGCTTATCTTGAAACGAATTAGCTTACGCAGCGATAACGAAACCTATCGCACTGACCGGAGATAACACTTCTACAAACCTTACCTCTACAAACCATAATTCTTCATCACGAAATTTATTACAATTAATCAACAGGTTATTTAAACAAAAAATTGCCCATTATTAAATAAAATTCGAAATAAAAGTACGTTGCAATAATGTAAGTCGCCCAATGCTGACCCCCTAGAGTATCACAAGCATGATTGGTTTCAATTCGTACGATTTACTGGTGTCGCATTGTGCAAAATTGAAAAAAAGATCGCTTAACTTCTTCTGTACAGTTGATTACAGTGCTGACGAAATGCGTTTTCATATATACAGACACAGAGATACAGTGTACAGTGTACATGCTCTTCAACCGTCGCGAAACGAGCAGTCTCGTTTTCTCGTCTCTAATATTTAACGAAACACCACTTCCAGCATAAAATAATCTCCCTTTTCAATGAAATTTTCAATAAACCGCCAATCAAAATTAGATTAGATAAACGCGAGCCATTAGGGAACGCGACAAACGTCCCCACTTAAAACGAAAACACCTGCAGCCTCCTTACATACAGGATGGTCCAACCTTATTGAAGGCGCTAAGACCAAAACAACGTCTGGCTGAAATCTCTTGCGTAACTTAAATAGAAACAATAAACCTGAGTATCTTAGTTATGTACTTACTTAACAATGTACAAACCTTGGAACGAAATCCAAGCACAACAATAAAAGCTTCATTCTGGTCTCATTTTGCAATCTAATATAAATTTATGGCGCATTCTTTCACGGGCCATTTCCATTGTCTCATACAGTAAAACAACTTCTTACTCTCCTCCACACGTCGGATAATTTATTTACTTCACGGTTCGGTGGGTAACACTAATTCTACCCCAAAGGCAGTGGACGTCGGTCGTCGTGAATGCAATCAATTAACCAATTACTATATTAATACATACGTGTCGATGGCAATACGCTCATAAAATCGTATTATCTTAAAGGCATCTGTTTGATCTTTCAACATAATCGCATCTATCTAGGTACGCAAAAGGACAATTACTGTGTATTCTACCTCCGGCAAGTTTATATTATTTAAATGCTAACAAAAGAACGTAAATATAAGATTATATTTGCTTAATGTTTCAATTACATCTTTAGGGAATTGTCTTGTTTTCTTGTAGGATAAATGAGTAAAATCTTTGCGCATTTGTGGTGGAATATTGTTTAATGGTTTTCCAGTTTATATTCTCGCGGAATCTACGAGAGCCGAAATTGAGACGAGTACTTCCATCCCATTTGTAGAAAATGTTAAAATGTCGCTCTCTTTAGACAAAATAAGTTTTACTTGTAAATAACTTGCTTCTAAACTTTGTATGAGTGTCAACTATCATGGAACGCATAAGGGAAGCATCAAGTTTCGTTACCCGTTGTGAGTACCGTTTTCCGACAATCTGTTGTTGAGATATAAGGAATTATATCCGATCACGAAAAGAGGCCATAGGTTAGCAGGAATTACTTACTTTCATTGAGACCTTTCATTAGAGTACCATGATGGATAAAACCAGCCCCCCCCCACCTCAGGGATAAGGGCGGTAGTTGGCAGTGTGTTGAGACCTTTAATTAAAACGGTGCATCCCATCTCGGCGACGCACACCTCGGCAGCGTTTTCTCGGCGACAACCAATCCCGGCGACCATTACTATCCCGCCATCTGCCATCCCGGCGATTTATACTCGGCGACGACCTATCCCTGCAACTATTGCTCTCCCGGCAATGCACACGTTACTAACCACGCACGTCTGTTTTTTTCCATAAAAAGTGATAGGTACTTTAGAAGCGGTTGTGAAATTAGGTGCCGAAGATCGCTGGGATAACCGAAGACGGGAAGGGAAGTAAATGGTCGCCGGGATAGCTTGTCGTCGGGAAATCGATGGCGGGATGACCGTGGCCGTAATTAGAATACCATGAAAGATACCCCCCCCCCCCCCCCAAAGGATTTCGAAGAGGAATCGAGTAGGAAAGTTATAGTTTGTACAAACCAATTCATTTCGATGAGACCTTTCGTTTAAATTGGCTGGCAGGATTCTGCTGGAGTCCGCAGAGTAGCTTTGTGGCCGAATGCGAGGACCAGTAGCCCTTGGAGTGGTTGGAGAAGACCGTCCTTCTTATTAGGCCCTGGAGAAGTTCAGAGGCCTGTCCTTAGAGTAACCAAGGCGATGACTGTGTTATACGGGCACCCGGATGACACGGCCCTAATCTTAAAGCGCCTTTGGAGACAAAATCCTACCACAGGGAGGAGCCCGGTTGATGAAGCATCCTATCGGGCACTCCAGCGGCAGAACTGACGAAAGCGAGTGCAGTGGTTGCGTCACGTAAGGGAGAGGGCGCCACCGTAGCAGCGGGACCCAGTGCCGTTGCGACGGAGGCGGCTCGCTCAGTCAATCGGTAACGACCTCGGAGGGGCAACGGGATTACTACCTGCGTCCTCAAAGGTCGAGGAAGATGTCCACTAGCTTTTGGCTCGTGTGGTGGTTCTTGACTCCGACTAGGGGTTGAAACGGTCAGCATCACTAGGGGAGGGCGGAACTTATTGTATCAGTGATGAACGAAATAACCTTCTTCAGAGCAAAATGCAGCACAGTAAGGAAATGACTTGTTGAATATCCCATCAACTTGCTGTAAAGCAGACATGCATATGCCTCACACCTTGGGGGTATGGGGGGGGGGGGGGGCGACAAGAAATCCAAATTCCAACTTTTTAGGGACAAATTAACCAAATAATTTGGATTGTTTTCGTCAAGATATCCAATTTTTATCGACAAATTATCCAAATCCAAATAAAGCGACAAAATATCCAACCAATTTGGAAACTCCGATTTGGATATCTTGTCGGTGGCGCGACAAGATATCCAAATATCGAATTTTTTTTAGACAAGAAATCCAAATTTTTTGGACAAAATATCCAAAAAGTTCGGAAATTTTTTGACAAGATATCCAAACTTTTTTAGACAAGAAATCCAAAAGGTTTGGACAGTTTTCAAGATATCCAATTTTCGAATAGATAAAGGTACGCCACTTTTTCGTGTATTTGATCATTACCTATACGTTTTTAACAGCAGTTGTTTTCAGCGTGAGAGCTTTGTGCTTGTCAAAGTGCTGAGCTTTAAAAGTACTTATTAATTATAATTTTAATCAGGCATGAACCTTGTGTGGTACGAAAAATTCCGAATCAGCATTTCAGTTTCAGTGTTAAACCCCGGCATAGCAATTAGCATCCAGTATGTTTTTATACAGCGTTTATTAGTGTAGTGTAGTTGTTCATTTTGCTGCTATCCTATAACTCGCATTTGGTACTAGGTAGGCACTAAGACGCTGTATGAAAACATACTAAATGCTATGGCGTGCTTTAACACAAGGTTCATACGTGATTAAAGGGCTTGAATAAAATTTGGATTTCTTGTCTAAAAAAGTTGGGATATCTTGTAAAAAAATTTCCGAACTTTTTGGATATTTTGTCCAAAAAATTTGGATTTCTTGTCTAAAAAAAATTCGATATTTGGATATCTTGTCGCGCCACCGACAAGATATCCAAATCGGAGTTTCCAAATTGGTTGGATCTGTTGTCGCTTTATTTGGATTTGGATAATTTGTCGATAAAAATGGGATATCTTGACGAAAACAATCCAAATTATTTGGAGAATTTGTCCCTAAAAAGTTGGAATTAGGATTTCTTGTCGGTCCCGGGATATGGGCCAGGTGGAGGACTATATTTATTATAAGAGGGTCAGCCAGCTGAACCCTAGGATTTCCATTTATGTCGATAGACGAATGGAGTCATATCTAATGGGTGATTTCTGTTTCAGGAATTTCGTAGCTCTAAGACCTCAGCTGAAGAATGGCAGAGCACGGAGTAGGCACTTTGTAGTCTGTTCAGCCCATCTCCCGTACGATTCAGAAGAGACTTAATCTATCAGCGAGCTGGCTAAGTTGATAGGGTACTGTCGAAATAGTGGGCTCCCTCTTGTGGGTGTCTGTTCGGAATCACCGATCCGCTGACTAGGACTTCGTGATGTGAAATTACACTTTTTTTAAGTGGGTAATATTACGTGTACGAAGGAGATGAGCTAATCGGTTATTAGAGGACGTCCGTGGGGCGGAATTTTGCCTCCATTGATGTGGTGCCAGGCACTAGACCCGTTACTCCGCATTCTGAACGAGGACGGAGCGTATAAACAGGAATACGCAGACTGGAAAGTTTCCAAACGCCGTGAAAGAGTTGGGTTGGGTTAATAGAGCAGCCTTGGCTGAAACCCCGCAGAAACAGCAGTGCCCGTTCCGCAAACCTGAGAGACTCGTGTGGTGTACAGACGGGCCCCTAACGGAAAGCGGAACGACCATGATGATCGACCGAGACAGTCAGCTTCTCCCTCGCACAGCACAGGCAGGATGTAAACCCCCCCCCCTCTACTCTTTATGGCGGCGGTCGGCAACCCGCAGCCCGGTAGGTATTTTTGAATCTCACCTTGGCCGGTTGGCTGGCTGGCTGGCAGCAAATGCGGGGCTGTAGAAGAACGCTTGCAAAAAAACGAGTGTACATGTACCTACAGGGCCGTGTAATTAACAACTTTAGGGACGAGGCTACATGATGTGGGGTCGGCAACATCTGGGCGCCAGCCCCGAGCGTGTTATACTAAAGTGGTGATTTTTCCGATTTTCTCGAATCACAGTCTCTCTTCCCCGTGTCGCCAATAGAAGCTCGAGCTGCGAGGAGTGCTCCAAAAATGGGGTGGAGCGTTTTTAGCGAAATCAAACAAAATGCGAATTGCGGATGAACGGGATTTCGGGAAGATTTGTAGAAAGTATAATTTCCTCGCGCGACTCTTTCGAGATCAGTGGGTGACGGGGCCTGGAGGGGGGGTGATTTTATCTTTCATGGTATTCTAATTAAAGGTCTCAACGAAAAGAACTGTTCTATCCCCTATCATTTGGGGCGAGGGGGGGGGGGGCTTTAATAAATGATCTCAACGAAAGGAATTAAATTGTGACGTCATTGTCCTCCATCTCATTCTGTAAAAATTCAATATGGCGCCCATAAGAAATAAGCTTCTACTGCTTCTACATCTAACGTGTTATGTAAATGTTGATAACAGATTCAGATTCTCCGAGAAAAGGTGACCACAAAAGGTGCTAACGGGAACCGTCCACTTCTGACCGTTTAAGCTAAGAAAAATGAAAACAAAACTATACAGTTTTTCGGTGATATCTCTGTTATTTTCAAAGATTTATCAAAAATTTCAATGCGTCACAAAAAGGGGCTACTTTGCCTTCATTTAGTCATCATTATATTTTGTTGAGCCACGAATCTGAACCACCCTGTACATGTACGTATAATATCTTGGCAATTTTCCCAGATACCGGCTCGAACAATTTTGCATAGGTGTTTACGGAAACTAATAACGGGAGCCTCGTTGTCACAATTTACATGAATCCTAAACTGTATGAAATGTCAAAAAGATGATGAAGTTAGAAATAGAATTATGTCTTCGTTACTCTAACTTCACGGACATGTGAGATATAGCAAAGTACATATTTCTATAAGCGCGCCTGTGTGCTGTCAACGTAACTATAAAGCATGCCCTCTCTACAATGATGTAAAGAAGAAACTTCAAACTACAAACGAAACAAAGAAGCCCGAAATTAATTTCGAAAGAATTTGTTATATCGATGATTGTAAACATCACCACCAATTTCGTGAGCGCGACGAGGGAGAAAAACTTTTTTTTTACGATTCGCCAAAGAAGTTGCACCCGATTACACTTACATAAGTATAATAAAACGATTAGTTTTTCTATAATTACGCGTATAAAACAAAATTTTAATTACTCTTGTAGTTTCTTTGGCGAACTTTATTAACGAATTTATTGTTTTTCACTCACCCTTTACGCGCCACAAACAACGGGGCAACTTCCACTTGGCACAAATTTGGAAACGGTACTGACTGAATGAGTGAATCGGCAAATCGCCGAAGAAGATTAAAAATTTCCCAGAATGTGTAGAGTTGTAAATAAATGTTAACCACCCACGGGGTAGGCACCAGAAAATAATCCTCATACAAGAGCCCGCTGGACAATGTGTGTGCAAGACTTACGGTCTTGTATTTACACAGAGGGTACGCTACCTTCCAGCAATAATGCAGTCGACAGGTTATTTTTTCGAACCTCATTTGCATTTTATTGTGTAGTTTTGAGAAAAGGACAAATATGTGACAGATGGGATTTGGTTTTTTGACGGCTCTAAATTGGCTAAAAGGTTTTCAATACTTTATTGCCTATTATAATACCATACTTTCCCACTCTTCCGATATAAACTAAATGACGTCGTACGTACTCAACTTAGGACATCAATTGGGAATCTGCTACTGTGATCATAAAAGAAGACACAAGGCTTTATCCTATTACCTCCGTGAACGGTACCAGTGAATTTTGAAGATTGATGCCTTCATACAGGAAGGGGTAACTTTTCACGTGGTTTTCGCTACATTTTTCTTGAAACGTTCGCTAAAAATACCTTATAACCTTCCCTTGCATCAGCACTCAGCAGGAGTTATTAGAGTAGAGCGTTTTGATAGTTTTCCATGTTTTTTACTTTTAAAATGTTGAAACTCGCAGGCCTGTTTTGAAATTCGCATATGAGATTTTAAGTCAACTCGGTTTTCATTTCTGGCGCATTAATAGCCGTTTACGCATTGAAGACGAAACGATAAACGTTTTTTCAGAGGTTTTCAATTAACAAATATTCATATTTAACCACAAAACAGTAACCCCCGCTGCAGCCCTAAACTAAAATCTTTTATTAAAAAAACTGAATGTAGTCCATCCAAAATCGCATGTGACTCGGCGTCCTTTGCTTGAAATGTAAAGTTCCAATTTGTAATTAGCTACCAAACTCATCTGACCTTCAAGTTTGGAATTTCGTTTAAGAATGGATTGAATTTGTTGTGTACTCCTCAACTTTTGAAATGTTTTTCGAATTCATATGTAAAAGTGCAAATGTTTTTATCCTAAAAGGTTGGTGTAGCCTTTAAACAACATTTATTTAATAGCAGTTGAAAAGACATGACAAGGTTTGAAGGAGTAGACTAGGCTAGATAAAGTGAAACAGATGATTATGCATTCTAATAACATCTGTCATTCTTATTTCAAATGAGACGCCGAGCACGACATAAAATGGCGTTCGAAACATTTGACAATCCTGTTTCTATGGAAAGGACCGCGACGGCAAAACCTAAGTTTGCTATTTATGACGTCTAAATTAAATTCAGAATTGTCAGATAAGAAGCTTTACAATGATTTAAATGGCTTCTGCTATAAAATAAAGTATTGAAAGCTAATTCGCGCAATGGTTTATCCCTTTATCGTCTTATATAATAAATAACTAGTAATACTCTTCAAAATTGGTTTTTACTGACCAAATTATAGCCGTTGAAAATCTGTTAATAGTACAATTTATTGTGACACTACTTACTGTATGTAAAAATGTGATCATTATTCGCCCGCTGCAATATAACAACAAATTGTAGCTCCTAAAAGAAGAATCAAACCCTGAAAAAAGAAAAATCCATAATCATGCTGAAAACACTGGAATATGTGGTCGTTGAAGTAACAAGAACTGAAATAAAGATACAAAGAAACCACAATACAACCTTTGTAAACGTACGCGTTACGTCAGCAAAGCCTACCATCATCAGCAAAACAACTAAAGGAAAATTACAGTTATAGGAATCTATCGGCGTTCTTTCTTACCTCTTACAGGCGTTCATTGTGATTTTACTCTCTACATTGTAATTAAAGGAAATTTGTACATATAAAAGACCACATGGTATTTTTAATGTTATTTTTATCATAAGATTGTATTAAGTTAAAAGACGCACGTTGTAGAGGTGATAAGTGGAATTGAATTGAGTGTAGAACGTGAGTTAAATCGGTAGAGGGTTTTGAGCGCTCGCAGCTAACCGACAGATATCAATTTTCGATTTGCAAATGAGTGTTGGCATTTCACCCAGAACAACGATGATCCTTTAATACGACCAGTCCAATGCTCTTTACGTACACAAAAAATATACATCCAAGAACTACAATACCAATACAAGACTAAAGTCAAAGTAATTCCAACTTGCGTACACCATTAATAAATGAGTTTAGGATTGCGGTATAGGTAAAAAAAGGTAGGTAATTAAATTAAAATAGATGGCATAACCTAAAATGAGACGTGGTTAACCAAATAAGAAATCCGATGAACAACGATCATAATATATGAAAATACGTTTAGATATACAGGGTGTTTTTTTGGGAGCTTTAGTTAAACGTTCCTGGAAAAGTATGGGTAGGTTTTTCAAAAATTGTACTTAGGAGTTACTCTGAAGGCCGAATTGATGTAAAATATTTTCAAAATGGTCGCACTTCCGGAAACACTGGAAGTAGATAGTAACTTCGTTATTTTAAATGGCAACCCCTATTTTTTATTGCATTTTTGGATTCTACGTGAAATTTCAGTTCTTTTGATACCCATATGTCGATATCTGCCATTTATGGTTAAGTTATTTTGACTTTAAGAAAAAAAATGGCGGATGCAGATGGAATCTTGATAATTGATTACTCGAAAACAGTTGTAGTCATGGCAACCTATTTTTATCAGTGCATAGAGAATGAATATGGCTTTCTTTTAGTGCACTATAATAGCTATCTTTAACAGTTTCTGATTTATTCCCATTTCATTGAATTGATCTCGGAATTGATGCAATTTTTTTCGCATTTTCTTTTTAGTAGTACCTATTTTACTTTCCCAGAAACGTTTAACTAAAGCTCCCAAAAAAAAATACCCTGTACATATAATTCCGGAAATTTTAACTGGATGACTTTGGATTTTTGAATCCCTACTTCGGACCCAACTTTCTTTTTAATTTTTTAGCACGCCTCAAAATAGTGATAATCACTTAAATCGGCCATCTTTATTCATTGGCTAATCTGATTTGTTTTACTCAGCTAATTAAGTGCGTGTTAGGGCTATCAACGAACCCACGGCCGTTTTCAAAACTACAATATATCGATGGGCCGCGTACTTTAATTTCAGAGTCAAGTAATGCCATTTTACTGACGAGTTTTGTATTAAATTATACCCGAAATCGTATTTTATTATAAAATTTCTATTTTTATACAGAACTTTTGATTAAAATTTCCTGACAGAAAGTAGGCATGAAAATGAAGGTTTCAGGACGATTTTGGATAAAACATATTAAAATCGTATCATCGCTCGTCAGACTGGCACTGGTAACTTCCCCAGGTGGCCGAGCCAGTGGTATAAAATTATAGATCGCCAATTTTCTTAAAAAGTGGTTTTTCAAAAGTTGAAACCAATTCTATAGAAACCAACTCTCTAACATGCATCCCGTAATACGCAGCGAATAAACTACGCGACCCGTACGAAATTTAAAAAATTGCCTTATTTACGGGCTTCCGTTACACAGTATGGATACTTGCTTTGGTATAGTTAGGGATTAAGTTTTTGCCTTTTTTGAGTAACTGTAATAATTTGATTGGTTTCCTTTTTTAGCCATATACATTGGTTACTAGCTAACAACACCAATCATCACAAACACGCTTGTGTCTAGGATTTTTAGCGCATTTTTAAGAATTAAAAAAAATGTGCTATTGTTTGGGTTTTGTCCGTCCGTCCTACCGTTCGGACCCAGTTCTGCCGTTTCAAACTAGGGGAATCGCCCTAGAGTCCTGAAATTTTTTGCAATAGATAACCTATACGTTGAAGGTGTGCCAGACGGCCATTAAATTTCTTAAAGGGGGGGCATGAATTATTTTCTGAGATGCTGTTTTTGAAAGTAATACGTGCATAACTTTTACATAGGAAAACGAATTGGTGTCAGAATTTGCATACGCATGCCATTAGTGGTGCCAAGTATAACTTTTCAAAATGGGGGGGTTAACACACGTTGTACTCTTTATGGTATTTCAACGAAAGGTCTCATTGGTTTGTACAAACTATAACTTTCCTGCGTGACTCTTTTTCGAGATCACTGGGTGACGGAGGGGGGGGGGTAGATTATTTATCTTTCATGGTATTCTAATTAAAGGTCTAAACGATTCTCAACTTATCTGAGAATTGATTGTACTGACAAATTTGCATCTACCAATAATTTACAAAATCTTCCAAAATTACTTAATCCAAAAGCTAACAAACCTTCGAAGTGTATTTCGAAAACCCGACAATTCTATGAACCAACCAGGCAAGAAAATCAGTAGCTGTGGGGCCACGTCAATTCTCACTCCAACAGTAATCGATCACCTTCATCGACAAACGACTTCCTCGGTTAACGATAATTCCGATCTTCCGCAACTAGTTACCGACATGTTCCATAGGTAGAATGAAACTCGATGTCCATTAACCTAGCAGAGCAAGGTCAGCAGAAGACAATCAAACATATTGCATAATTAGGTGCTAATTAAGTGCCCTATTTCCGAATTAAATGCTCCTTTTTTTTTAATTATGACATGTTCTCCCAGGTTCATATGAACTCAGCAAAGCACTACCTCAAAAAACCAAGAAAATGAAAAGTGAACTAACTATAATTAGGTGCTAATTAAGTGCTAATTAAGTGCCCTATACTCGAATTAAATGCTCCCTTTTTTTAATTATTACGTTCTGCCAGGTTCATATGAACTCAGCAGAGCACTACCTTTAAAACCCAAGAAAATAAAAAGTGAACTAACTATAAGTAGGTGCTATTCCCGAATTTAATGCTCCTTTTTTTAAATTATTACATGTTCTGCCAGGTTTATATGAACTCAGCAGAGCACTACTTTAAAAACCCAAGAAAATGAAAAGTGAACTAACCATAATTAGGTGCTAATTAGGTGTTAATTAAATGTCCTATTCCCGAATTAAATGCTCCTTCTTTTTTAAATTATGAACCTGGCAGAACATGAAATAATTGAAAAAAAGGAACATTTAATTCGAGGCTAGGGCACTTAATTAGCACCTAATTAGCACTAATTATACCTAGTTAGTTCACTTTTCATTTTCTTGGTTTTTTGAGGTAGGTTCTGCTGAGTTCATATGAACCTGGCAAAACATGTAATAATTTTAAAAAAAGGAACATTTAATTCAGGAATAGGGCACTTAATTAGCACCTAATTATGCAATATGTTTGATTGTGTTCTGCTGACCTTGCACCGCTAGGTTCATGGGCATTGAAACTCGTCCATATTATACACGGTGGTCTCGATATATGTAATATATAGGGCTTCTTCCCCAAATGCAGCTATACAGATGACCCAAGATCATGCGACGAAGATAACATGCGGTCCACTGGCTCCTACCGGGTTCAAATTAAAATAGCTACACACCACTTTGCTGCAATCCTCCGGTATCCAAAAAAAGTTATCCACCACGTGGTCCCAATCCAAATAAATCGATGGAATAAAATTAATCCAATCCCGCAAGTGGCATCAAGACATTCCCCGATTTGCTCTCTGCAAGTCAAACCCAAACGGATGTCACCATTTTTAACCAATTCCAATAATCAACAACTTTCAACCGCAATTACAGTTTTTCGTATCATGACTTTTACAGGAGACTCGATTCGTACCAATTCCGAAAGCCAACGAAGACAAAGCAAACCAAAATTCATACTACGAGCAAAAATCATACACCGATGCAATTCCCACACTAAAATCAAACTAACCGTTACAAAACTTTAATCGGAAATATTTCTTTAGCACGGGGTTTTAGAACTGATGCCGCGACTCCGTCAACTTCTAAATATGTACTTCAATTTCTCAACTTCGCAAGGAACCGAAAGTCCAAGGAATAAATTAACAACAATTCTTTTTTAAGTAGGTATTAATAAATTATTTAGCAATTTGCATGCTTTAGTTCATCAGCACTCCGTGTGTAACGCTTCGCCTTGTTAGGGACTTTTGTAGTAAGTTTTTATTTAAATTATTTCATTAGATTGTTTTTGTTTACTTTGCGCAGTGTCGCAAATGTTCACATAACTAATTAGTTAATTAGCGGACTCTACTATCTTTCAGAGGCAGTTACCTCTCTCCCGCCTGAGATTTTAAATTAGGAAGAAATAAAAGGGGTATTTTTTGAAAGTAAACACGTCATTAAAGAAATAAATTTGTCGAGTGACAAATTTATTTCTTTACGCGCTTTTGTATGATCTATACTTGTAGGAATCCGAGTTAATTAACGGCACGCTGTAATAAACAGTTCAAAGATTCCCGTGCTCATCTACAGTTTATTTTTCCTTAAAAAAAGGAGAAACGGTACAAGAGTTTATGCAAAAGCGATAGGATGAAACATTACCGGTGCAGAGCGGCTGTTAATGAATTATCATACGTGTAAGAAAGCCTTTGTAATTTACGAATATGTAAAATGCTGTTTTCCTGGGGGGTGAACGTTATTTAATACGTTCGTTTTCTAGACTGAAGTTATTCACGTTTATTATGAATCTAATTTAAATGTTAAAAGATGCTTGTGCTCGTTTATGAATTTAGATTCAAACTGTATTATTTTGCGAAAAAAAGACCACTTACCTACACCTACAGTCGGAGACATTTAAAATTAATATTATTTCTGAGAACATGATCAACAATTCATACGGGCCAGTTAACTTGGACACCCTTTTAATTACCCGAGCTTCATAAATATGTACGCTGAAACGTTGTTACTTAATTAATTAATCTTCACTTCGCGCATTAACTCTCCACCATTCGGTATACGTTGTTACGTATTGCCTTTTGCAAAACCGTCAAATGGACCTCCGTAAGATAAATAAACAAGGTCAATAGGTGACAGTATCATTGCCTCCCTCACGCCTGGAAAATCCCCATTTCCTCAACGTTTGTGGGCCAACATCCACCAATAATGCAAGAATAAAAATACAGTACAAAAGATATTTCATTAGCTCACATTGATATACAGTAGGTATCGAGATAAGGTTTATCGTACCCATAATCGAAAATTTTGGAGAAAAAGTTTTTCTATATTATATAACTTTAAATATACGCATTTAGTTTTCCTTCAAAATGCGGGGGTTCAGCGAGTGTTTTTGAATCTTTGACTTTGTGTCCAAACGTTTTATGACCAGATTATTTGGACTATAATTAATTTAAAATTTGTATTATTTTTAATTATTGACCGTCTGTGTGCGAGGTATTATGTCCAAACAAGCTTCTTCTCTTTCTTTGAGGGAGCTTGGTCTAATTGTTTCATGTGTTTCGGAATCAAGTTTTGTCATTGTCGATCTGTGTATTTATTCGAATCCTTTATGTGACCCAGATAGTTTTCATTTCAGATTTTTTTATCGGTGCCCAAAATTTATTTCAGGAAGTTTCCGAAGTTGATCGAGGCCACCGAGTCTCTCGATTTGAGAAGTCGATATTAGAATATTCTTTATAACAGATGCCGCATGTCAATTTATTAAGCAAAGATAAAAGAGCTTAATAAATTGAAATTTATGAGGAAGGTCTGATGAACGTTGTTCCGGAATATTTTACTGGACGAGTGTTTTATGGGTGGTGTAGTGTAGTACCATTTCACACAGCAATATGTACCGCTCCATGCGAATAAAGATCTCGAGGGGGTTTAATGGCCACAGCCAGATAGACAGATAAACAAAAATTGACGAAAGTTGTAAATTTTACGTTGGTTCCGCTTCGGTTTTTCAGCACGGCAACGATTACAGATAAGAATGGTGGATTGCGGTTGGCGGAGAAACGTGGCGGAAACGGCCGAAGGGTTACGGGCGCTAACGGATGTCGGTTTAGTTTCAGAATTTTGACCCGGCAACGATAGAAAAAAAAACAAGTTAGAGAAGAACTGAGGCAGCCAGTGCGTAAAGATGCCGTAAACAATTTCGACCCTCAAGAAAGGCAGGGGATGATTGTATAACTAAAAGAGAATCATTCCAAGCCGCCCGTTATAAATTTCCGCAACCAGCGGAACGAAGAAATTGGCTTTTTACAATAAATCTTGTGCTAATTCTGTGAAAAACAATGAACCATTCTAATCGCGGAGATATGCCTGTTTGTTGTCATTAGAGATGTGCAAGTGACTTGTATTTGGTGCGGTCTGCACGTACATCCGGATCCCATCTGGAACTATACATACAAAAACTTTAACGACGGTAAATCAATTTACTTTGTGACCATAAGGACAATAACTTTAAAGAAGAATTATGTATAAAAAAATTAATATACAGTTGCGCTCACAGGCTCCTCGAAATAGCGCGTATATTTATTAACTTTTATAGATATCGCAAGTGTGAACTCATCTACCGCTATCTTTGACCTGGTGGAAAGCTGACACTGATCTGGGGCGAAAAGCACGTCAAATGTGTCAACATATATCGAAATATTCTGTAAAGAAAAAAATTCATATACCAACAAATACGAACCTTGACCTAGGGGGACTTTCAACAAAGACAAAATCTATGGAGACGCCACATCAAACTATTTTGTTGTAGTCACAGATTTCGCGTTTTGATTATTTGTTATCTCGTGAAAACAACAGTTCAATTAAGTACCATCAAACCTCGCCTCAAACACTGACGACAAAATTACATCAACTTACGATCCGGAATTTATTTCTAAATGTTTGCGAAAGCTGGCGGCGCCGAAAAACCATGGAAAATGTAAGTAGCGTGTGAATTGCTCCAGGGCAAGGGTTCCGATTGTTCAGAAAAATTAGTCTTTATTAATGGAAAAGGTTCGCGTCCCAGAATAGGTGTCAGTCAAAACAGTTTAGTCAGAGCCGTCAGATTAAAGCGCGAGTGAATTCGCGTCGAACCGCGAGAGACCATTAACGCGAAACATTCAGCGAAGTTAAGTCGATCACCCGTAGATCAACGTGGGGTGGTCTTTTATTTGTGTTAAAAAAACTCGCATGGAGCCGCTGACGAATTTCAGCCAGCGAGTCAGCCACCGGAAAATTTATCGCAAGGTGGATTGTATGTTATTTAAATTTGTGTCGATCAAGCAAAATTAAGTCGACTACTTTCGGAGACATTGCGTGCGCCTACAGTAGAGAAATTAAATACGAACAATAGCGTTATGTTAAAAACACGCATTAGGGTTTTTACTGACCTTCAGTTCACCAAAAATAATTTACAGTTTAGAAACTATCACGTTAAATACGAACAATAGTGGAAATTTTAACCCATAGAAATAACAACGTCGTGCCCTTAAATAAAGTTCTTCTGCTTTGTTAAAGTGTTCAGGTTAAACAAGTGTTGGGTAGTTTTTGAAAGATTATTGAATGCTCTTGGAGTATAACAAACATCCTTGAAGGCAGGAAAGAATATTTTTAGGCGCTCAGTAGAGATTCTCCCGTCCTTCCGAAGATGGTTTGTAGACGCTTACAGTACCTTTGTAACCATGCATTGAGTTGTCTTTCATGGAATTTTCTAGCATTTGTAAAAAAAATGTTTCTTATTGATTTATAGGAAAGATATTAAAAAATTTTTTGAAGCTTCCTTGGAAGATTTCTAAAGATTATTCGCATATAGTTTAGAGCTTTCTATGATCTTCACATATTTTTTAGAGATTTTGAGGAGATTCCTAGGCAACTTATAATTTTTGAAGCTATTTCTGGAAGACTTGCTGGGTTTCCACGCGATTAAATGTTATACCCTTAGTAACTTTAAATATTTTTGCAGAGATTTTGAAAAACATTTCTCTGACAACGCAAGGAATTTTCCGAGAACTATTGAAAGGTCTCTAAAACTCAAGTGTCTAATAAACGCGTGATATCTAAAGGATCTATAAAGCATACATAAGGCCTCTATAGTCTCAGAAGATTCTTTAAAAATACCTGAATGGCCACTGAATAATTTCTAAGCAGCAAACAGCGCTTCTCTACTTGTTGTTTGTGATGAATCTTTCAAAAAGGTATGGTTCTCGAATAATTATTTGCAGAATCTCAAAAAATAACTGGAAAATGTAAAAAAAAATCTTTCTGAGAATACTTCAAAATTATTTTTAAATTTAAAATCTATGCAGAGTTCCTGAATGAACCTCTAATGTTCAGTGCATAAGTACCTGCAGAGTGCAGAAGTCGTTTTCTGTGAAGCACGGGTTTGTACATTTTTCGCCGAGTTTTGCGGAGCTTGGTTTTTACTAATTACGTGTAATTAATTAGTAATTATTTGCAATAATTGTTCTTAAAGGAAATTATAACTTTTGTTACAACTGTAGCTCGTAATTCATGAATGTCATCCGGATGATCTATTTTGAACACGTGGATATTTCATTAGTTGGTGTCCAAATATATTAGTTTGCGTAATTTATTAGCTTTTTCTTTTCAAAATAGTTCGAATCAGAGTTTTCTCCTAAAATAAAGGGACACGCAATTTATATTGCAAAAGTCTAAATGATTTCGAAATGTGGTAGTGAATTTTCGGTTAATTTACCTCAAAACGCCTTAAAAGTGTGACCATTTCAACGAGGGGTGAATTTTAATAATACACAATTAATTATTTACTCACATTAATAGACTCCATTTGGTTGGTTGACAGAACGTTGCAGTCTGAAACAAAAGAATATAACATAAATTAGCACTAGTTTAATTGTATCTGCAACTTGCGTGAAAGGAGGGACGGTTTATAGTTTAATTCTTTGATGTAAGAAAATCTTTAATGAGCAATTAACACACGCAAATGTCAAAAAATATAAACTGAAATATTCATATCTTTGACACGGTACGTAATAAAAAAAATTTAGGCATATACAGTATACACGCTTGTAAATTATTTTCATTGCCCGTTTTAATGTATAACATTAATTACGCCAATGGTGGCGATACGTTTTAATTACTATATTGTTGTAGGCGGTCGCTTTAAATAGGTAGGTGCGCAAATTTTGAAGATTGTAATAGTTTGCGGGGATGCTCCAATTGCCATACAAGATGCTGTAATGAGATGACGCGTAAGTTTTACGGTTTAAGGTTTTAATGTATTAATTATAGTACGATTATTGATCATTAATTCCTTTGTTTTGTTTCGTTTGTCTAAAATTATGTTGAATTAATTCGCAACTACCTAGGTATACAGGGTAATTTACGAGAACCGTCTATTAACCATATCTTGAAAGTATGGACGTGAGTCATATGCTGTCATTTGCCAAATTTGGACACTAACTCTTTATTTTCCATTTTATTATTATAAGGTGATGACCATATCGTTTCTAACTAATTTTATCCTTCATGGTACTCTAATGAAAGGTCTCAACGAAAGGAAATAATTTCTACCAACCATAGCCCTCCTCCTCGACCTCTTATCGTGATATGGTATATTCCCTTATACCTCAAGAACGGATTGCCGGAAGAGGGCACTCACAAAGGGCAATTGAGACGTCTGCAAGAAATATATCCATTGGTGATGTCAAAACAAAAGCTATTTCGGTTAAAAAAATGCGCTTTATCTGCACAACTTATACTTGTTTTATAGAACGCCTTGTATATTGTGGACATTTACAATTCTAACATATTCATATTTTAACGATTTTTGTATAACATACTATTACTCCTAACCGGCTTTATGGCTCAGTGGTAGAGTATTGGGCTATGAATCCGGAGGTCGGGTGTTCGAACCTGGGTTGAGTTGAATTTTTCATCTGTGGCAGAGATGGGAATTACCTTAGACCAGTTTCGAGCATTCTACCGGCTACTCCGAATTAGGTTTTCCTGCAGTTTTCCTAATTCGTAAGGTAAATACCGGAGTAGTGTAGACCATCTTAAGACCTTCTGCAGAGGCACCTCTAAATAGCATTATGCGGGTCACTCTGTAATTGGGCGCATGCCTGTTGAGGGCCGAGAACAAGAGAGGGATAACAAAATAAAAAAAAATAAAATCGACGGTTTTCCAAAGATGACCTTATAAACATACAACAAGCAACCCGCCAGCGCGTTAAACATTTTTCAATTTTTTTTTTGGGAAAATGGTTTCTGGGTGCGATCCTGGCTAGTGTAGTGAGTGCGTGTTAAGACTCAGAAGCGCCAGTTTGTCGCAACACAAAATTAATGGGATATACGCGATGACCATGGGAATGGAGCCGAGTCATTTGCACCGGTACGCTCCATCCAGCGAAGTGGTAGTTCGTCATTTAGTGCCTTATTGGTACAGTCAAGAACACCTAACAAACTTAGAAGGCATATCAGTGTTGCTTTGGTAACAATAGACATGGAAATAATTAATCTTCGTTCTTAAATTCGTTTTCCATTGGATTTCGTTAATTTTGCAACCTTTTGAAAATTTTCGAGAAAAACCAAGGTGTCCTCTTTCAAGTACAGTCCATTGCTTTCTCCAGGTTTGACGATCTTTTGGAAATACGCTAACAAAGTGGCCCGTGATCGAGTCAAATGCCTAAAAAGTTCGATGTTGTTAATACTGTGAAATAACGCAATCGCATTTTTCGTATATTTGTATGTTCAACTGATTATCGTGCCTTTAAGGGTTATTAAATGAATGAAACTTTTGTTATTTAAATAGTAAAAAAAGAATCTATTCGTATTTTAAATTGAACCCGCTTAAAAGAGATTAAAAAATGTTTGCAGTTGGGTTAAAACTGTTTTATTTTTAACATTGCAAATTGTGTTTTTAAAAATTTGGGGTAGTAATTGTTATTGTTTAAAAGGGAGTTCGGTAAGGTAAAGAAGAATTATCTCTAAATTCCTCTGAAATTCTCCTGTCGAACTCCTCCCATAATATTCACGGTCCTCTCACGTCCAGATCAAGTTCTACTATAACGACCGTTACTTTCACCCTTAGTCGGCTAATGTAATGTCGGTGGAATGGCGGTGATGGTAGCGGGTCTTTGTTTTCCTTTAACTCCTCACGAGTATTATCTAGCCGGTTTCAGGGGTTGCAGGACGAAAAAGATAATACAACTCCGGTGATTACTTGACCATATAATCAGCCCTGTGGTGTATCACTAACGTTAAACTTACCGTGCAGGTTGTAGTAAACGTTATTTTGTCTATACTAAATAACGCAAAATAACGTTTTTTGGTAAACAACCTGCATGTTAAGTTTGACGTTTCTGATTCATCACAGGGCTGATCAGTTATTTATTCCTAACGGTTAAAGATTACAGGATGTTAGAGGATCTTAGGTTCTCTTCGACAAAAGGATTTCACAACAAAAAACATTTTGCGAATCGGATCTTATTTGTTTATTTTCTTTATAAATGATAGGGTATTTCTTGGGATTGTTAGATTAAGAAATGTTTGTACCTCAATTCTATTTGTTATCAATGTGCTCAGTAATGAGATTGTGACAGTTCGATATGGTTTATTAAATTTCTCCTTTATTTGAGAAAGATAAAGGTAATTGTTAGAGACTTTAATCATTAATTAAGAAAAAATTGTACTATTAAGTAGAAAATTAGATTTAGATAAGTAATGTCCCAAGATTGAAATGTACAGGTGTGAATTAGCGTGGAACGAAATATACAGACAGAGTGCGAATTATACAATACATTAACCGGGCCACAATTATTCTGGAACAAAAGTGCGAATTGTCCGGCAGCGAAATTTCCATCAGAGTGCGCAATGTCCTGTAAGCGAAATGACCGGTTTGATGCGCCCTTGGTGTAAAATATCCCGCAGGCGAAGTGTCCAAACTGAGCATCGCCAGTGCCATATCAAATGTAATGTTACAGCTTTGGAACTTTTGATTATGTACCGTCAGAGCTTAACTCGTCGATGTTCTAGTGTTAGCATATTCAAATGGTGTCTCTATCCACGAACAAGTCCTGCCAGGATGCGGGTCTCCGCTAACACCTCGACGCCAACTAAGATTCCAAGGGCGGCATCCATCGAACCCAATGTGACGTTCGGTTCTCAAGATGTCTGCAATAAAATAGGTCTGTAATGAGAGAGGTCGGCTGATATTTTCAGTACATCCAAGTTTAGGCAAGAGTTCAATTTGACTTTGACCTGTCCAGCGTTTACTGCAACGAACAGCACTTCGAGCGTATTCGATCGGGGATCGAAGTACAAGTATTGGATTGGCTCCTCAAGCAGTCGTAATTTTAATTACCGAGTGGATTAACTCCGATTCATTGTTTCCTTTCTTGGTTTTAGAGTTAAGTTCTGGAATCGTTACCAGACGTCCGCGATTACATCATTAAAGGTAAGATTATTATTATTTTCGGTGTGATTTGATTCGTTCTCGTTCGTTATCAGTTTACATTTTAGGGATGATTATATAGGAATGTATCTAGCGTAATCGATCACAAATTAAATAGGGATGTCAAGTTTAATTTTGTAACAATATATTTTGTAAGAAAAAATGATAACGTCCAAATTTTATTTGTAAACATCCCGTATTGTGTTGTAAAATTCCTCCGTTAGATGTCCTTTGAAATTAAATCCCTTCTCAATCTCCCATCTGTTTTGTGACTATAAAGGTATGATTGCTAGGACTTCAAAAAATGAATCCCTACATCTCTTACTGACCAGAAACCAGAACCAAATTCCATACTCAAGTATTTTTATATCCAATATTAGAAAACCAGAATTCCTTTTAATTTATTTCCGTTTTGTTTTCATTCATTCCTTTTATTCCATTATTATTCCCCACACCTGTTAATTTGGTAGTTTGTTTCATTTTGCCGTCTTACTGTCGTTAATCCTTGTAGGATTAAAAACCCTGCTTTACGTTACCTGATACAGCATTGGTATCGCTGTCCTTGTACAGGGTGAGTCAACGATTGCGCGGAGTAACTTAATGCCTTGAAGATAAGATTTTTCGATAGAGTGCTGTTGTATTATGATATCGTTGAACTTTCTCCACATTTTAAAAATATTTGGAATTATACAGGGTGTGCCCACAAAGTAGGGCGCCCTAATGGTACATTTTTTTAAATAGAACCCCCTGTAGTTGAATGCATTTTTGAATTCTACGTGTAATTGTACGTCTTTTTTATTATATGGGTAATATCCGAAAAACTAGTAGTTTTAAAGATAATTCGATTTTTAAGAAAAATTGGGCATTTGCAAGCGTCAGTATACAGTGTGTCCCAGATCGGGTGGGATTGCATGGGTAACTTTCTTATTATTAAAGATAGAGAATTGGTTAAATGGACAATGTTTTGCAGTTTTAGAAGCTTAATTAAAATTTCCTTGGGGAAAATCAAAATGTCGAATAGATTCGATTCAAAAAAACTAAAATTGCTCATTTCCTTGAATGTCTTATATCATCGAAAGTACAAGAGATATAAAAAAAAGTTTTATATAAAACTTACTGTCTTTGATGCGCCTAATTTAGAATTGATGTAAAGAAAATTCAAGAATTCAAAATGGCTACCTTTGAAGAACATTTACCAACTTCCTAAAGTTAAATAGGTACCATGTTGGATTTTTGGATTATTTGATAGATTTTTTAATTCTCTTTTCAACGAGCTACCATAGCATAAGGTTGAAAATAAGATACCAGTTATCTCAACGGTTTTTATATTTTAATTAAGTAGGGTATGATGAATTAAAAAAAACAAAACAAAATCTATTCGAGGCAACAAAACGATGAAAGCAATTACATGAGATGTTTAAAATATCAGGGGCGCACTCATGGGAGGGGAGTTTGGGCAGATAAAAATTGCCTTTTTTTTGCATGGCCACCTCACTATTATGTAAATTACATATAAGTTATTTCAGTTTAGAAAATAAAAACCAGGAAAACCAAGATATTTTGAAAACTATCAGAGATAGGTATAGGACATTATTATCAAAAGTTGAAGGTTTTTGGAGGAGCTAAATGATGAAAGAAATATATACAGGGTGTTCCATTTAAAAAAAGTGAGATTCTTTAATATGAAGTTTTGCCACTTTGGACCTACCAAAAAAACACCCTGTAAACTATATTTTTAATGTTGTGTAGATGTATTTATTTGACTTTTATTTAACCCACGATAAGATATAAAACCTGGAATCAAAATTTAAGTAATAATTTTGACAATGTATACTGACGCTTGCAAATGCCCAATTTTTCTTAAAAATTGAATTATCTTTAAAACTACTAGCTTTTCGGATATTAACTAATAAAAAAGACGTACAATTATACGTAGAATTCAAAAATGCATTCAAATACAGGGAGTTCTTTTTAAAAAATGAACCATTTTGGCACCCTACTTTGTGGGCGCACCCTGCATAATTCCAAATATTTTTAAAATGTGGAGAATATTCAACCATATAATAATACAATACAAAAGCATTCTATCAAAAAATCTTATCTTCAGGGCATTACGCTACTCCGCGCAATCGTTGACTCACCCTGTACATTAGTAATCTGGATCATTTGTTTTTGAGGCAAAAATTAAATGTACTCCAGTAATAAAGCCATTCATGTTTCCGGCATGTAAAACCACATATTATCTTAAATAGTAATAAGATGATATTGTTCTCATTCCCAGAGTTTAATTTTTATTACGCTTTCTGCACTATCGTCTCGCCATGACTTGCATATTGTTTCATTTTCAAATTTCATCTAAAAAGACACATTGGCGTCCAGTTTCAGATTGCATATTTTTTACATACGCATCTAAAAAAAATAGTCTGTTCATAGTGCAATATTATTAGGTAATACCGTTAAACAATTTCATGGATTTTCTTTTTGATAGCGCAAACCAATAATCGCAACTTACGGAATTCTTTGACCTTTTGACGTCTTTAGAACTTGCAAAAGGGATTGAAGCGTAAGAAGTTGTTCCGAATCGCTGATTGTGTGAAATCATCAACATCGCTAACGGGTTTCTTTCATTGCCTTGTTTTGTAGGACTTTGTAGAGGTTTTCCTTATTTAGAATTTTTTGAAACAGAAGTCACTTTTCGCAGGCTAATATTCAATGAATCCGAAACTCTCTGTGTTATGTATACGGAATGAATTCTAATATTAATAAAGTAATCAGTCATCTCTTACCGCTGCGATTGGTAAAAGTGGACCACCATTATCCCTATTTCGTAAATAACGAATAAGATTATAAATAAGTTGCTTATTTTTTCTTGGTAAACTCGATGGCATTTTTGGGTTACAAAGCTTTTGGAGCAGAATATCACAGTGAAACTAAAGGATTTTGTGAAATACCTTGGTCCACAATTCGAGAGCAATGACAAGAAAAGTTTCAAGTCAAATAGAAAAGTTGGTTCCACTTGAGGCGCAAGAGAGACACCCTACTTATATACGAGTTATGATGATGTAATGCAACCGTTGTTTAGTATCTGAGACAATACGGTATGTATAGAACATGTTTTTCATTTTCGATTCTAATCTTCGCTAAGGTTGTGGGGTTTGCAGATAATGTACGTCCTCTGATTTAATTACGGGACCTCGCGAGCACGCCACAATATTTTTACATGTCCAAAACGAAAACACTGAGAAAATATTTCAAAATAATAAGCCTGATGAAGTAATTACCTACTGCGATCTCACTTATCTCGCCATTAAAGTTACATTATTTGTATTTGTAAGTGCATATCAAATTTGTAATCTACATCACCTTGAAGAGCAACAACATATCAAAGCATTAAGAGCGCGCTTATTACGTAAACCCTCCGCTAGGGATTCTGGTCCTCCGTAGAATAATAAAGAAGTTAATCGGAGAGTACGGTTTACAAGAGAGTTATTTAATGATTAAATAATTTGTTATTGCCAGTTAGAATTAATAGCGATGAAAACGAGGACACATCTTTTGTTTTACTAAACAATTACAACGTCGCTTATTTCGTAAAAACAAATTATAGTCACATTTTCCCACACATACTCGTATGTGAGCGTGTGAGTTGATGAGATGCAATAGAGATTGGGCTTCTTCAAAACAATGGAACCTGGTCCTCTATTAACTTAATGATAGAGCAACGCTCGCCTTGTTTTGCCACTTCAGGTGTGCGTGCATCAACTATTTAGAAAATTACTAATTGCCACCGTCCTCTCCCATGAGCTACTTAAAGAGTTACGTTTTTTTTTCTCTCTTTAAATAAATAGCCTAAACGGTTTGTTTGTTCTGACGATTTCTCATCTGCCTAAATCAATTTGCATTAGTGCAACCGATGACACTTTGCCGCTAATTAAGGAAACACGTAGAAAGGTGCGAATTCAATTAAACCTAATTGTATAGGAGTAAAAGCGCGCGTAACTGTAAGTGAAAAATGAAAAATGGCTACTTATTCATATCAGAAATAACGATGCGCGCGAATAATTATTACAATTACGTACCATACGAAGATAGCTTTACAATTTGTAGAGAAAAAGTGGCCATTTACGATTCGCGTTGCAGCATGAACTAATCAATCTAGTTGTTCTGCAATTAAAATGTAATAAAGCTGAAGGCCTTTTACACATCATCATACACACATATGGAAAGGTGAATATAATTGCATTTTCTAGCTATTTAATTTATACAATAATGTGAACATAATTTACCGTATTATAAAGGAAATGACTCTAACTATTGTAGTAATTTGTAATGTTGCATTAATTACCGCAATAACTGTTACGATGGCACCCTTGTATGTTTACTCGTAATGATGCTAAAAGCATCCTTTGTGTTCTTCGGAGAGGTATTTGACATCCCTACGTTTTAAGGTGATTACAAAACACGTATGAGGTATTCAAAACAAATCACCAAACGCGGTGAATATTGGACAAAATGCAGCTACGAATTCCATTTAGTTTGAAGTGACGGAGCTAATGAAATAGTTAAAAATGTACAAATCTTACGTCTTTTATCCCATACAATTTGAAATTTGGAGTAGTAATTTGGAGTCTTCTGTCAATCAAATCGGGCGGACAGCCCAAATAAATAGCGGTGCCTTTCCAACCGTCACGAACCAGCTTCGTGCTTTTTTCATTGTCTACACCACCTCCACCAAACAAACTTCTTCTTCCTGTATTTAGGAAGAATGGACCAATAAGCATTGATAACGCCAGATTCAAAGGAACGCGCTCACACTTACGCCGAAAATAAGGCGAAAAACGTTGTCCACTTCTTGTTATTAGTACCAAAACCCGTGCGTTAATTAGCTTACGTCCGATAACACTTCTTATAACAAAACAACTACGTAATAGTTATTAATGATACAAGTTCAATACATCATAATGAAATGCGTGTAATATTAAAATCACGAGGCGTACTCGAATGGTTTTAGTTAAACAAGTTTTATTGATAACTTCATACAGATCGTGTACCATTAAAAGAATAAGATAAAAGAATAATTATAAAAGATGCTTGTAATATAAAAGATGCTTGTCCAGCATACTTATATAAAAAAATAACTTTCAGAACAGATGTACATCATCTGAATTTACGTTACAGAGGAATATTAACTCCTCCGTCGCACAAACATGAATTTTTCAAGAGATCCTTTAGTTACCATATTGCACATCTGTATAACAAGATACCATCTGACTTTAAAACATTAAGCCAAGTTAATTTAAAAAAAAAGGCTGAGAATGCATTTCTTATATAAAAATTAATTTTTATGCACTTAATTGCTCTCTTCAGTTGAATCTTTGCTTGTTTTCGTGTCCCATTAATTCCAATAATATACCTACCTATATATGATTATGCGTGTGGTGTATGAAACGTGTACCTATATGTATATAAATAATTATGTACCTTAGTGTTCACTGGAGATATTCTTTCTTTAATTTTTTTACATGTTTATGTTTTATCTGTGGCCATATCAATATTAATTTCGATATGTTATATCGGGTTAGGTGGAAGAGCAGCACATGGCATACATGTCATTGCTGAACCTCGCCCATTCCTAGTGAATAAAGGCATTTATTATTATTATTATTATTATTATTATTATTATTAATAATTTAATCTACGACGGTCCAAATAGATTTTATTCGCATTTTGAATGATATGACGTTTTCGT
Organism: Photinus pyralis; assembly: GCF_008802855.1. Classification (NCBI taxonomy): domain Eukaryota; kingdom Metazoa; phylum Arthropoda; class Insecta; order Coleoptera; family Lampyridae; genus Photinus; species Photinus pyralis. Next base: position 32,168,184 of record NW_022170819.1, on the reverse strand, counting down.
AGATTAAAATTCAAAATAATCAAGTGCTTATACTAGTAGATGTCATAGTAATCTCATTTGTCAATTTTGATGTTATTATGAATTCATAAGCACAGTAGTGTTTTTTATGAAAGCCGACCTGCGTAGCTCAGATGAGTATAGGTTAGTAGCTCTAATTTTGGCTACAAGGGTCATGGGCTCGAATCCCAGCTAAAGCATGATGGCTGTATGTGATTGTATAGTAGAGTGGGCAGAGTTGCTAGCTAATAATAATAATAATAATAATAATAATAATAACCCCTGTGGGTTCGGGGATAGAATAGGCCCACTCTCGCCCTAGAGAACGTAAAAGGCGATCAATGGGCACTAAAGGTGACAAGTCCAACCACCTTTAGTACTTACCTACCCACTTTACCTTCCAACTCCCACATCCATGTTCCCTACTTTCCTACATTATACACAACACGCAGGTGGATATTTGCTTACGCGAATATCTTGAAGAGTGACGCCTTCACGTGTTCCTAGTCACCCCATATTCTCATGAAAATGGAGTTTAAACAAAGCCTCGGAAAAATGCCGCTACCTGAGGAGCGTCAGGGCACGTCTGGAGCTATCGCTGGGCGTTGCAGCATGCGAGCCGATAGTGACGAGTTGGTGAACAGGCGGCCGCTCGTCGGGATACCCGAAACCTCTACAGCCGAAAGAAGACTACGAAGAGGACAACGACCACCTGAAGAGGACCGCCATGAAGAGACCTTTGTGCCTGCTTCTCAACCGCTTGTGGATGGGACCAGCGCAAAGGAAACCTCCAAAAGACGTATGAAATGGGACGAAGGGATGAATCGCTTCATTTTTGGTACGTATCTGGAGATCACGAAGATGGAAACGGACAGGACAGCATACAGAGGTAAACTATATCACGCGTTCATTACACAATACCCACATTTAGCACACTTAACAGAACAACGCATTGCAGACCAACGTAGAGTTATTATTAAAAATACACTCCTTACATTAGACACACAGGAACAAATCAGGCACGAAATTGAAGCACTACTCAACACAAACAACACACTCACCGTACAAGATAATACATCCGTTCTAAACAACTCTGAAATACAGACATTTGCGACACTGCAGCCATCGATAGATACAAATAATCACACGAACCAAACACTCACATCCCTTCAAAAAGAATTCGACAATGCATTATTAGAATTCTCAAACACTGACCCAACACAAAGACCACGAATACCTAAACAAAGTCACACTACAAAATTACGCACACTTTCACAAACATTAAATGACCACATCTTACCAAATTACATTAACGATAACACAAGCTTACATCAACTACACTTTGTTGTGTATTGCGGTGCGGTTGCAGTTTCTAGATGTAACGGTGCAAGAATAACAATAAACAAACAACAGCACACAACAAAAAAACGCTCACCCCCGGCCTGGGAAAAACGCCTGATAACTCGCATCGATGACATCAGACGTGACTTAGGTCGGATTACACAATACATACAAGGAACTCGTTCTTCAAAACTAACACGACAAGTACAACACATAACTACAAAACTAAACAATCACACCACACGAGAACAAAATACAAACTATAACGAACATAGAGATACACTGACACAAAAACTATCAATATACACAAACCGTCTAAAACGCTATAGGGAAACTGCAGATAGAAAGCGCCATAACACACAATTTAAACATAACGAAAAACTATTTTACAGATCACTAACACAAAACAGCACTAATGAAAAACTCATTCCACCATCTCTACACTCACTCCAGCAATACTGGTCTGACTTATGGACCAAAGACATTAAACACAATCCACACGCCCCGTGGATTACCACAGAAACCACACGCACTGAATACATTACCCCTATGAATAACACAAACATCACTACAACAGACATTAGTCAAACTATTAATCACTTACATAACTGGAAATGTCCAGGCATTGATAACATTCACAACTTTTGGTGGAAATCTTTTACCTACACTCACTCTTACCTTGCACAACAATTTACTGAACTTCTTAATTCACCAGATCGCACTCCTGCATTCTTTACACAAGGTATCACTTACATGCTCCCAAAAGACAACAATACACAAGACCCATCTAAATATAGACCAATTACATGCCTTCCTACAATATACAAAATCCTTACATCATGCATTACAAACAAAATATACCAACACTGTACTGATAACAACATTTTATACGAAGAACAAAAAGGGTGTACCAAGTATTCCAGAGGATGTAAAGAGCAACTCATTATAGACTCTGTTATACTTGAACAATCCAGACATAACAAACGAAACATACACACTGCATACATTGATTACAAAAAAGCATTCGATTCAGTACCACACTCTTGGTTACAACAAGTACTCTCAATATACAAGGTCAGCAACAATATTACACAATTCCTCAATTACATAATGTCATGTTGGAACACTACGTTAACACTTACACTAAACGACACAAAACTTATTACCGACCCAATACAAATTAAAAGAGGAATTTTTCAAGGCGATTCTTTAAGTCCGCTCTGGTTTTGTCTTGCTCTTAATCCACTTTCATATTTGTTAAACACTACTAACTTTGGGTACAATATTAAACACAACCACGAAATACATCACAACATTACACACCTGTTTTACATGGACGATCTTAAATTATACTCTTCCACAAGCATAAAACTTAATCACCTTCTACACATTACCGAAACATTCTCACGTGACATACAAATGGACTTTGGAATCGATAAATGTAAAACACAACACATCACAGCTGGTAAAAGACAACTTTTAGATTATGAGCTAGAACAGGGTAATTTAATAAATTCCATGGACGAGAATGAAACTTATAAGTATCTTGGTTTTCAGCAAAACACACACATTAAACATACGAGTATAAAACAAACACTTATTACACAATACCTACAAAGAGTACGCAGTATACTTAAAACAAAATTACACGGTAGAAATACAATCAAGGCTATTAACACTTATGCCACACCAGTGCTTACATACTCTTTTGGGATTATACGTTGGACAAATACAGATTTAGAACAAATACAGAGAAACACACGTACACTATTAACAAAACACCATATACATCACCCTCACTCCTCTACTATACGACTTTACCTTCCTCGTTCGGAAGGAGGTAGAGGACTTACAGACATAAAACTATTGCACCAAACACAAATACACAATTTACGACAATACTTTTATAACAAATCAGATACTTCAGTTTTACACAAAACAGTAACATATGCAGATAAATCTTACACACCACTTAATCTACACGAAACTAATATACTCCCACCCACATCCAAACTTACATACATCACAAATAACATACAAATATGGAACCAAAAGCCTTTACATGGACGATTTCCACAAGAGGTTAGCCAGGGTTGTGTTGATTCTATAGCAACGCACAGTTGGTTGTCTGAATGTGATATCTTCCCGGAGACTGAGGGTTTCATGTTAGCAATACAAGACCAGGTCATTAACACACGTAACTATAAAAAACACATACATAAAGACAAAACAGTGACAAATGATTCTTGCCGACTCTGTTCACAAACATCAGAAACAATCCAACATATAATATCGGCATGCACACGACTCGCACAAACTGAATACAAACATCGACATGATCAGGTAGCTAAAATCATACATCAAAAATTAGCACTTAAACACAATCTCATAACAGATACGACACCATACTACAAATACACGCCACAGATCATACTTGAAAACAACACACACAAATTATATTGGGACAGGACACTACTCACAGACAAAACTATCCACAATAATAGACCAGATATTACACTTATAGATAAAACACAAAAATCCATTTGTATTATAGACATTGCCATACCCAACACTAACAACTTAACTAAAACACATGCAGAAAAACACCGCAAATACACCGATATAGCTATCGAGCTTAAGACGCAATGGAGAATGAAATCTACTGTTATAGTTCCCATTATTCTTAGTGCTACTGGAGTTATACCAAAGACAATACACCACAATTTACAACTATTAGGTTTAGACAAAAACACATACAAACATTTACAAAAAGCAGTCATTATCAACACATGCCATATTGTTCGTAAATTTCTAAACATAACACAAGATACTACATACACAAATGATCCACAACGTATACATGTAAACAACAGTACTCGCTCACAACACGGTACACAACATACTGTAATATCTCAACCTCTAACCCAAACAAACACACAAATACAACTTACCGAGCAAACAAGTACAACAAATGATACAACATATACTACAATCAGAGATTCACCTCTGAAGCAAACCACATTATCACGACCCATTAGTATTCAACCCAAACGCAAAAGCCTAAACAGCACTTTAGACTCACAACATGACACACAACATACTGTAATATCTCCACCCTTAACTCAACCAACCACACAAACACAACTTCCTGAACAAACAAACGCAATAAATACAAGTAACGCAACATGCACTACAAAGACGCCCTCACTCAATAAAGTTACACGGCCTAGCACAGCTAAAAAACACAATACTCTTTCTTCTCAGAAACACACCACGTTATCACAACCCACTCGTACTCAACCCAAACGCAACAACCTTAACAGCACTACAGGCTCACAAAATACTGTAACGTCTCCACCAATAACCCAAGCAACCACACAAATACAACCTCAAGAACAAAGAAACACAATAAATACAAGTATCGCAACATGCACTACAAAAACAGGTCCACCCAATAAAATTACACGTCTTAGCACAGTTAAAAAACACAATACTCCTCTTTCTCAGAAACAACCCACTCGTATTCAACCGAAACGCAACAACCTTAAAAGCACTACAGGCTCACAACATACTGTAATGTCTCCACCAATAACCCAAGCAACAACACAGATACAACCTCAAGAACAAAGAAACACCATAAATACAAGTAACGCAACATGCACTACAAAGACAGGTCCACCCAATAAAGTTACACGCCCTAGCACAGTTAAAAAACACATAACTCATTCTTCACAGAAACACACCACGTTATCACAACCCACTCGTACTCAACCCAAACGCAAAAACCTAAACAGCACTACTAGCTCACAAAATACAGTAATACCTCCACCAATAACCCAAGCAATAACACAAATACAACCTCAAGAAACACCATAAATACAAGTAAGGCAACATGTACCACAAAGACAGGTCCACCCAATAAAGTTACACGTCCTAGCACAGTTAAAAAACACAAAACTCCATCCTCACCGAAGAACACCACGTTATCACAACCCACTCGTATTCAACCCAAACGCAAAGCCAAAGAAACACTTACACAATAAACTCCATTTAATAAAATTACAGGAATTATTATAATGATTTTTGTTTTGTTTTGTTTTCCTCTTTCCTGATAGCGTTGGCTTACTGTGCCCATGTGTGATTTTTTTTTTTTTTTAGGACCCTACATAACTTCACCAGACACAGACACAGACACTGATCGTTACTTGATTTTAATCCGTGCGATTAGTTAACCAGGCTAGACCTGAGTTCTCACAAGAAACACCGACCATAATAATAATAATAATAATAATAATAATAATAATAACCACGAAGACGACAACGACCACTTGAAGAGGACCACCAAGAAGAAACCTTTGTGCCTGCTTCTCAACCGCTTGTGGATGGGACCAGCGCAAAGGAAACCTCCAAAAGACGTATGAAATGGAACGAAGGGATGAATCGCTTCATTTTTGGTACGTATCTGGAGATCACGAAGATGGAAACGGACAGGACAGCATACAGAGGTAAACTATATCACGCGTTCATTACACAATACCCACATTTAGCACACTTAACAGAACAACGCATTGCAGATCAACCGAAACGCAACAACCTTAAAAGCACTACAGGCTCACAAAATACT
>NW_022170819.1:32158977-32162122 GCF_008802855.1 Photinus pyralis | reverse complement strand
AAAATTAAATTACAAGTCCTCGTTTGAGACTCAAGGACTCAACCGGCATTTTTGTGTGGAAGATGCAGTATCAATTAGCCACTTTCGACTATATCACCATCAATAAAGATCTTGTCGAAGGCTACTACTACAATTCCACTAAACCGCTTTCCGCCAATTACTTCCCTCGTGCAACGCCGCAATTCGCTTTTAAAGATTTTGACTTCCAACCAATCAGAGAAGCCACTCGTGTCGGGGGCTAACCTACATTTCGCTTTGACGGTACCCTTAAATCAGACTATCATTGTATCTTCCATAGCAACCTGATAAGCAAATCAAGTTAAAAAAGACACCTTAGAGCTTAAGAGAAACATTTTATTTTATTCAATGTGGTATCCTCCAACCTCTACACACTTTTCAGCTCTACATACAAATTCTTTATAAACATTGTGGATCCTATCTTCATTGACAGAATTCCGTGATTTTTTGTTGCCATGGAAGATACAATGATAGTCTGATTTAATCAAAAACATGCAAATTTCCGCTGTAGATTTTGCGTTTTTTGTAATTTTCTCAGCTGCTAAAAGGAATATCTAGATTTTTATTTCAGAATAGGTGGTTTTGAGGCAAGCAAAAATGTTTATAAAGAATGACATTTTTGCGTAAAGCTAAAATTAAAAATTTTTTCCCTCTTGTTTAGTCCATCCGGGGACACACTGTATATGATGGAAATGTCAAAGGTACTTAAATCTCCTATCCATGTGTTTTGACAGCATACCCTACATTGCACGTTTGTAAAATCTTTTGCATTTACAGAAAAAGACCTTAGAAAAATTTTAGTTCAGCCCCAGATGATTGTTCCATACTGTATTTTGAAAACGGAGATTGTGATTCAGGTATAATGAAGAGGCTTTAATGCTCTAGGAAAATTCTTGAGATACCAGGAGGAGACTTCTGAAATACCCAGAAACGCTATTTATAAATCGATTTCGGTGGAACAACGTCCAAAGGTACCTATTCAAAGAGATTCTATTTATTGAAAGGTCTTCAAATCATTATGACACAGATGACTGGTCGCTAATGATCCGGAACAAGCAGACAACTACCAAGTTGAAAGGAATTCACCATTCAATATATTGTTGTATTATGGTGAATAACCAGATGTTGTGTGAGCTCGAATTAGTTTGGGTCGAGTTCTCTCATAGCGGAGGATATAATGAAATTCGTTGAATACGTAAGTACGCGCCCATTTTTCATCAAAGGTAGGTTACATTTTGTGTGTCCGAAGAAAATTGGACACTGGACACTGGATTAATGACAATTTTAGGTACCAGGCCGTTTAATGAATCACGTGCAACTTTAATTTCATCATATCACCCGACATGTGCTTCCATAAGTGAAGTTGTGGGATACAAGACATTGTTACCAACACCGCACACGCAAGGGATCATGTCATCTGTATTTAAACATAGCATTTGTTTTTCTTTCGAGGGTCATTACGAATTACAACAATTAATAACAAGCATAGTTTACTAATCTCTTCAAGGAATTCACAAGAGACTTTGGCTCTTCAAGCATTGTCATTTATTAGTACCCGAGTATGTTTAATCAATATAATTAAATGGTCAAATTTTTATATATTTATGGTGGTAGAGAGTGGGGGTACATATCCGGGAAACCGGGAGTACGAATCTGGGCTGAGATAAGAATTTTCCGTCTGCGACAGAGATAGAAATTTCCTTAGATCAGTTTCGAGCATTCTGGCGGCTACTCCGAATTAGGTTTTCCTGCAGTTTTCCTAATTCGTAAGGTAAATACCGGTTAGTATAGAACAACTTTAAGATATTCTGCAGGGACACCCCTAAAAAGCATTATGCGGGTCACTCTGTAATTGGGCGACAGCTTGTTCGATCTCATATTCTTCGTTGTAAGCGAACTTCGTGGATATAGGGTTTTGTATCAATTGTGGTAATAAATTAATGTCCGTATCAATTTTTTTTACCTTACCTGGAACAATCCAGCGGGTTTTGTAGTTCAAATGGCATTTTGTGAATTTTGAATACACAGGGTGTAGCATCTAAGAACCCACGGATGAAGAAGCCTCATACTAAGTATAAAAGATATCGAAAAAAATGGGTTTGAACCCGCGACATTATCCATTGTAAATTGAGAAACAGCCAGCTCGTCACTAATCCGTCTTAATATTCCCTTATAATATTATAAAGGCGACACAACAAAATCCTAAACAGATTTCTTTTATTCCGAAGCTAAATGCCCTTTAAATATGCATATTAGTCAATTTCAAAGCACCGATGATTTAATACGATATCACGCGCAAGCTTAGACTGCAGGGCATTATAAAATACCATGTGCAATTTGAAATCAACACACGCCGCTGATCGGCCAGCTAGCCCCGTTAGCCAAATAGTTAACAGCGTAGAGAGTATGCTCTTACTCAGGGTAGTAGGTCAGTGAATTAAAAAACTTTGACCACAAATCATTATAAAAGGTTCCAAGTAAATCTCCGCCACTAATACTTACTGGTGCTTCGATTCAAGTCTTTCAGGCGCCACCTAATTCCAATAACAATTTTATCTGCAGCCACCGGAATTAGGAAAGGTAGCTTCAGTATGAAAAGGGTCAACAATTGACCCACAAGAAAAATTATTGTTTATTAACCAAAGAGTATGCAAAATACAAAAAAAAATGAAATCTTCCCATGAACTATTAACACAAAAATTAACCCACCAACAACTCCTGAAGTTATGTGACACCTCGTACCGCTAAGCAACGACAAGTATAATTACTAGAAATTAAAATTGAAATGATGTACTATACTCGGTAGCTTGAGGTGTTGAAGTTAACCGTAGTAAGGAGCTCTTTACCTTACAAGTGATTACTTCTCTAGAATAATTCGTACTTGATCAAGCATATTAATTACACGTAAAAATTTCCACTTACATATGTGGGTCAAATAAACGGTTCATAGATATTTAGGTCTTAACAAAAAAGGTGGAAGGTACGTCACCGCTAACGATAAATTGTGTCGGCAATTCCACAGGTTCCTGGTGTAACCAAAAATAACTCCTACGGAGGTAACAAAGCTTGTGCTCCAGGTATATTTCTCTCACGATCTACGTTCGGCTGCCCTTAAGATCTTAATGAT
>NW_022170819.1:32155664-32158289 GCF_008802855.1 Photinus pyralis | reverse complement strand
TTTATAGTTATTAAGGTATCAAGGGCGTTATGAACTAAATAACGCCCCAGGTCAACAGTGTAGAACCCGAGGGCCTTCGGCCCGAGGGTTATACGTTGACCGTGGGCGTTGTGTTCATAACGCCCGTGGTGCCTTCAACGTTTTATGTCATACTTGATGATTTTCCAAGAATTAGCGGTGCCAGATGATCAAAAAAGAGAAGATTATGAGAATCATCAAAATTAAGTTATCCATGGTCGTAACCGAGGTCGTAACTATGGAGATAGATATTATATTTGTCAAAGTCAAACATTCTAAAAACTGTCTGAAAAATGACAGACGAAGCGTCTCATTTACCGGCACACGTTCTTGCGCGAGCCGCAAAAGCGAATGAAGCCATAGTGCCACAAAAATCGAAATCCTCTTATGAAAAAGAGTACGCTATTTTTGCAAAATGGATGGTGAGTAATTCTGTGGAGACAATAAACGAAACCGTTATATTGGGTTACTTCCAAGAGTCGGTATGTTTAAGTAATTTTATTAGTCATTAAACGGAAAGGTGATTTACACTCAGAGTCATTTTCTCCCAATTCGCTTTGGACGAAATTTTCAATGCTATACGCAAAGAGTTAATGGTAAAGAAGAAGATTAAGAGTTTCGAAAAATTTGTGCATCTACAAGGGTATTTAAAACAAGTTCAGGAAAGCTATCGTCCAAAAAAAATCAAAAATCCTTACTTGCGAACAGATAGTCGCCTTCCTTACAGAAGCACCTGATCCGCAGTATCTGATCTACAAAGAGGAAAGAAAATGTATGGGTCTGGGCCAAGCTGGTGCGGTGTTCTCTGGACAGTCCCAGAATTGTTCTTTTTTACTTCAAAATAACAGTAGGATAATGCGACATCAACACAGTTCGTTTTATTCAGTTGTTGAAAATAAAAAGTGTGTACAGATTCATTATTCCATATTTATAGGATTTACAGAAATAACGCCCTTGGGCGTTATAGAAATAACGCCCGTTGCTACGCATAATTGGGGTTGTCATGGTGGAGTGCATTATTTGTCATTTAATGTATCTTGATTTAGGATTATTATAACTGAATAATAATCAAGTATTACATAAAGCTTAACTACTTTTTGTGAGCAATATAGAATATTCCGGAGAATAAATGAAATGCGCTAATATTTAGCAAGTGAACGATATTAAATATTTAGCATGAGGGTTTTTTGCTAGTGCGTTTTTTTTTTTTAATGTATAGGATGGCATAAAGGAATTAGTATTTTTTAATAAACATTTTTGTACTACGTTTATACAGTATCGCGAGAGCATAGGTAGATCGCATTGGTGTTTGTTGCAAACAATCATTTAACGTTATCATTGAATATAAATTCAATGGTTAATGCTGAATGTTATAATATTAGTGTTTGAGTGTTATACGGTGTATATCACGTTTGTTAAACGTAGGTGTTTAGAAGTTAAAGAGAAACGTTTTCTTAAAGCGGGCATTAGCAGTCGCGGTGACGGTATAAGTTCATAAACGGCGATCAATCATGAGTTGTTGTCGAGTCGCCCTTTCAGAAGTTAAGTTAAGTACGATTCCCATGCAAACAAAATCCAAGGTGCTCCGACAGCAAAACTCATTTTTGATCGCATGCTAGTAAGTTACAGTCCCATTAAATGTTTATAATTAACGCTAATGTTCAGCTATTCTTGTCATCTGGGTAAGACTAGAAAGAGTGTTCTAAGATTTGCCACTTACTTTCGTTTCGGTTTTGGTCTTGCGACTATATTAGAAAAATTTGGTGGGAAAGCGATCTTTTTGCTGAAATTTCGCAGCGAATCTTATATACTATGTCATGCAGTGTGCGTGGCATTTTAAATTGGCGTACATTATTTTCCATTGAAAGTTTTAAGACGAATTCTATAATGAGGTATACGGAAGAATTTTCCTTAAAGTTTTAGACGAGATTCGTATAATCGAGTTTACGGAGATTTACAATGCGCCTAATCGTACGTTTTCTTTCATTACGAAAATTTTAATTAATGGTCGCATGGCAAGCGCAATGTTGTAACAAGTCTATTCCTTCCTTAAAAACACTTTAACCCAAATGTAGGGACGACTAATGTAAATAGCATTCATATTTAATATGTAAATCATACACATGGCGTTATCCTGAATGCGCTTTCTTCTCGCTAAAAATAAATTTCAATCAATTGTATTTTTGATATTCGATATTGAAGGCACCGTTGACAACGCTCCGAAAGTGGCCAAAGAAAATTATTGTGTTGAAAACCTTTAAAGGGATTGATTTGGCATTTTTGCTCTGGATTTCTGGTTGCCGTTCGACGCATAGTTACCGTGTTTTATCCAGCCCAGTTTGGGGATTTAAAGCGTTCACCTACTGTAAAATTTAAGATCTATTCAATAATCAATAAAAGTCAAAAATCTTATAGCAGAAACCCTGTCCCTACAGGTAAGCATTGTCAAGTTAAAAGTGAAGTATACGCGCTCTTACAGTCTAGATTACATTAATTCGTTTTATATAGGGTTTTTTTCGTGTACTGTACATCACTGAATATCCTACTGTTGGCAAGAAATCATATAGAAATCTAATCACCAACGTCGGGTTCAATTTCTTCAGCTCC
>NW_022170819.1:32097371-32155564 GCF_008802855.1 Photinus pyralis | reverse complement strand
ATTAATTAAGAATAATAAAACCGAATGATTTTTGTATTGTGAATGAGCAAAATCCATGAGTTTTTATCGCATTTTTCAAAAAATAAAATACGCTATTAGGAGCGTTTTCCGTCCGTCCGTCAGTGTAAAGGATGAGATCTCGGCACAAGTAAGTCCTAGAAAGCTTGTTAGGTTAGATAAGAGGACAGAAAGAAGGGCAGTAGTTGGTAGAAAACGGTTCCTTTCATTGAGACCTTTAATTAGAATACAATGAGATAACATTAATTTTTACCCCCACCCCCCTCAGGACCCGTCGCTCACTGATCTCGAAAAAGAGTCGCACGGGAAAGTTATAGTTTGTACAAACCAATTTATTTATTTCGATGAGACCTTTTGGAACATATGTTAACCCCCCCCCCCCAATCTCCTAAGAATTTAACTTTGGACACTGATCGGCACGATAGCGTATCCAAAATCTAGAGACCCCTATTGAGTTGAGGGGGGGGGGGGCTTTTAGGCAGCGAAATTTGATGGCACACCTTCAAAGTATAGGCTACCTACTACAAAAAATTCCAGGACTCTAGGACCATTCCCCTAGAAATAGTTCGAAACGGCACAAGTGGGTCCGGGCGGATGGACGGACGGACAAAATGCAAATAGCACAGTTTTTTTAATTCTTAAAAAATGCACTAAAACCAAGACTGACGATTAGGGCGTTATACGCAGGTACACCATTCTGTTGAAATCAACAGTTTTAAACCTTTGTTTTTTTGTGTGAAGTTGATCGTTGTATTCGTAATTTATTTATTATCCCTCTCTTGTTCTGGACCCTCAACAACAGCTTGCGCCCAATTACAGAGTAATAAAAAATGCTACTCAATACAGTGTGTACTTTTTTACAGACCGTATAAAAATATAATGTCGATGATGATTTATCCGAAACGTCTTATAGAGCTAAAAAATTGTATGACGTCACGGCGCTAAAAACGTAGATACAGAAAACACGCTATGATAGTATTTGAATGCATTGGAAATTTTTGGAAAATCTTTGAAAATATCAGAAATATCACCGAAAAACTGAAAATGTCAAATTTTGTTTTTATTTTCCAAAACGGTCGAAAATGAACTGTTCTCGTTAGCACTTTCTATAGGCACTTTTTTTGGGAGAATCTTTTATTGGAATTTCCATAGCACGCCAAACTGTTTCTTATGGGCGCCATATTGAATTTTTACGGAATGAGACACAAGACCAAAAAAGACAAATAATGAAGGACCACACTCTATAGCCTCTATACTTTTACATAAAGTTTCAAAATCAAAAGTTTTACATTCATTTCTTAGCAAAACATCAACGGGTAACTAGATCTGGCTGAATCAACATGTCTATGATGGCGATGCATTCAAATCAATTTCTTTTTTTGTCCTCTGTAAAATCTAATATGGCGTTCGTAAAAAAGTAAGCAAGTAGTGCACGTAACCTGCTATGGAAATTCTGATAACCGATTCAAATTCTCCCGAAAAAAGTGCCCATAAAAAATGCAAACTGTCCATTTCCGAACGTTTGAGATAGGGAAAATCGAGGGGAAAATGAAAACGAAATTTGACATTTTCAGTTTTTCGGCAATATCTTAGTTTCAAAGATTTTTCAAAATTTATCTGGCCATTGTTTTAAGAACATTTGTTTTCGCGTTGCGTAAGGTGAAATTGAATTAGTTTCAAGATAAGCACGTTGAGTTTATTTGAAAGCTGGCGTTATTCAAATTTGGTGATTATGAAGGTGGAAGAGGCTTACATACCAGAAGAACACGAAAAATGTTTTTTTTTTGTGGTGAACGTTTGAAATGTACCTTTTTGTCGTATATCGGAGGCGTTTTCGGTGGTGGTCCGATAGTATTAGTTTCAAACGCTTCAAACCCTGCTTTGGGCAGTCCGCTTGTTGGATGTTAAGATGGCGTTCGTCTTTTTGATAGTAAGGTTCGTTTATTGAAGAAAGTTTGATTTTGTACGACATAATTTTGTTATTTGTTGTATTTGTGTTATGTTTAAGGAAGTGTATGAAATTTTTGATTTTGTGAGTCAATTTATAAGGGAAAATGTAAATTGGCGAAAGATGAGAAGCGAAAAAAGAAAGTAGTTGTTAAATAGACGAGGAAGAGTTACAATGGGGCTTTCGCCTTTGGCCGTTTGTGGGAAGTCAAGTGTTGCACGTGTTTCTTAAATTAATTACAAATTTGGTATCTGCAAATAGTCAGTGCTACAAAGCACGAGACCATTGACGACGTATCTGATTTAGTAAAAATATTTGCAAGCTACCTCAAAATGGCGCACTCCTAAACGAGGGTTCTAATCTCGACGAACGTGGTATGTCAGATTTTCAACATGAAAGTAACGAATCAAAAATTAATTTTAATGTTTGAACTCGAAAAATTCCTGAACAAATTCTCTCTCCGAGAGGACTTTTAAACTTTTAATAAACTTATTAGTCTGTAAATGTGTTTGAATGCCAAATGTTGCAGAGCTTTTCTATCGCTTAAGGAGTTTTTATTACTCGGTAAGTCGTCAACTACAACCTGGAACAGTATTTAGAACCTCCGAAATTTTCTTAAGTCTTTAATTTAATGACCTTGAGATTCTCACTTTTTCTGAAACGAAAACAACATTACGATATCCAACTTTCGGCTGTGATACCTTGAACGAGAGGCCAGTTACCTATACGAAGGGTGTGGTAACAATAATCTTTAAAATTTGAATCAGCTTCATTTTAGCTTTGTTAATGAAATGTTTGTGATTTAATATTACTTGGAGAGCTTTTGATTTATGATAGCATTTTGATAAAAACAACCCGTAGCGTTTAATTAATTCGAAATTAAAAAATTCTCACTAAAAAAGAATTCACTCGCAGTCGTGCATTTTACGTTCATTTAGTATAAAAAGACAAGTGAAAAAAGACTGCGACAAAATTTTAATTAACATGCGTAAAAGTGTACGTTTGATGTGAAATTCCAAATCGCACAGTGATCAAAGGTGCTATACCCCGGAGTAATTAAAACTGTCGTTGAACAAAAACATTTACGCGATCCTCAGCGTGATCCCTTTACCTACTTGAAATTGTGTTTCATAACGAACGTTGAAAAAGAATATGATATGTCACACGAGACAATTTTCCACAAGCGTGAAAAATATTTCCAAGTTAAATACACCCACAAATGAAGAGACATACCGTCCACATAATTTAAAAAGTTTTCAATATCGCTCTGGTATCGTACTATAAAAAATCTACTTAGACTGAATTGTACAAGCATGCACAAATGTAATTAACAATCACTCACCTCTTCGTAAAACCGTAATTCAGGAACCGGCACTTCGGATACGTTTTCACAAAAGTCCTTAAATAATAAGTACCCTGAAAAGAAAAAAGAAAGACTATTACAGAACGTTGAAACTTGCAAGCGTATAGGTAAAATACTCTAAATGAAATTAAACCTTCTTTATCGTACAATGAATAAGCCACACCGAATTTATCGCTACAGTCGCTTTCCGAAGGGAAAATTTGGCATCGTCAGTACCAAATTAACGATAGAAAGTACATCCGGTGGGAGAAGAAAGTAGAGATATACTCGGGACGACAGTCATCGACAATTGCAGCACAACATCTCGTCTCAGTTTATGAAAACTTCGCTTTACAATCACTTTGTGAAGCGTCTCCAGTGATATTCGAGAACGTATTCCCATTATGTAAACCAGGAGAGGAACAAAAAAATATACTGTAAATCAGATTATTTGTTATTTATTATTTGTACAAAGTTTAACTTTTCTTTTAAGACGATCAAAGATGTGTCCGATTTTAATATGAACTAGATGTTAAATGAGAGATGGTTAAGTATTCATGTCCGATCAAACTGCATTTATTTGAGCTGCCTCCTCACCATTTACTGACTTGTATTTTCTTCCAGCGAGGTATTTAAAAGAATAAGAACCGTTTCGTTTATAAATAAATATTATTGTTTTATTTACCTTCCTATATTCTTGAGGCGGAGATTAGTACCACCCGATTCAAGAACGTGTGACGTCACGTAACATCGCCCGCTCGCCATTCGTCGTAAACGCTGTGACTTCACGCAATATCGTGCGCCATCTGTCGTAAAAACAATTCCATTGGATATAAGGCGACGCGCAAGCGGAAAGCGTCAGTCTCCCTGCTTCTCTAGCAAATCAAGACACAATAGCGCACTTTGTCTTACGCCTCCAAACGCTGGCCAAAGATCGAAATTCGGAGAAATTTAAGAAAAATTAAGAAAATTAAGGAAAAAAAACTATAATATACAGGGTGACTTAAATTGAGTAGAATAACATGGCTATCTTAGTATAATATACTTACAGATTCGGTTAAATTAGTAAAGTTGTTTAGTTTTTGATGCTAATGGATATTCCGATGCGACATTTTAAAAAATCGTTTCGTAGGTATGTAATTGGAAAAAAGTGAAAATCGACATTTTTAAAAAGTTCAAATATTTTAGCTATCGAATTTTCAAATAAAAGTTGCAAGATTCGATGGGATAAAATCAATATGTGTAGAAAAAGTTTTCAAAATGGCGGTTTTCGGGATATAGACATCAACTTCCTTATTTTAAATGGCCACCATATTGGATTTTTACGTCACTCGATAGAGAACAAAATTACAAAACCAGTGATACTAAACACTTGGTATTTCATTTGGAAATCAAGCTTGCATTTTTGCCTAGAAGTGTACAATGTATTTCTTATGGCAATAATTCCAGGGCCATGTCGATGGTGACTATGCAAGTTTCAATCACAATCAGCCATGGAATTATTGCCATAAGAAATACATTGTAAACTTCGAGGCAAAAATACAAGGTTGATTCCTAAATGAAATACTAAGTGTTTGGTTTGGAATTTTTTTCTATATCGAGTGGCATCAAAATCTTATATGGCGTCTATTTAAAATAAGGAAGTTGATGTCAATACCTCGAAAACCGCCATTTTGAAAAAAAGTTTTCTACGTCCATTGAATTTATCCCATCGAATCTTGCAACTTTTATTTGAACTTTTTAAAAATGGCGATTTTCATTTTTTCCAATTATCTTGGAAACGGTTGATTTTTTTCAAAATATCGGAATATCAGCATCAAAAACTACACAACTTTGCCAATTTAACCGAATTTGTAAGAAACATGGCTATGTTAACATACTCAATTTAAGACACCCTGTATATCTCGGTAAATATCGACTGTATACAACATTTTTCTATATGAAAGTTATTAAGGCTCCTCTGTAGTCAATTTGCATTTCAATGTTATTGCAATTGGTTAGACCACCAACAATACACATTTCTACGTATATTCGTGGAGTGCGAAAACGGTATATTTCTATCCTTTTCAGTTTTGCATATTTTCTTCATTTATTGAATAGACCAGGTATAATGATCAAGGACTAATTATGTAAACAAGTTTATTGAAAAGGTGTAGTCAATATTCCAATAAAGCTACACAAATACCTGTTCCTTTTACTCCATTTGTCTATAATGAGATCTTCTGTAAATTACTTGATTCTAAGGTAATTAGTGGAGAAAATTCGCAATGTTTGCTAACATTTCCCAATAGATTATTAGTTAATTACACCTTATTATTATTTCCTGTTATTTGTTTTAATCAATTTTACTGATCAACTTTGATTTAGACATTTTTATAATTAATAGGTTATTATTTACTTATTTAAAAAAAGGGTGCCGGTTTAGTATGCGGTCTACCAATCCAAATTGAATTTAGTATGCGGTCTACCATCTTGCTGACAGTCTACCTCAACTAATTGAATGTAGTGTGCGATCTAGTATGTTCCTAGACTATATTAAAGGTGTTACAGGTAAATAAAAGTACTCATCAGAATTACGAAAAATTGTATTCAATAGCAACAATTACATCCTATACACATTATATTCATTGTCAACTTTTATTATTACATATACTTATTCATTCGCGATAAACTTGCCTAATGTCGTCTAAAAATTTTATAAACAGATCATCTACGTTTTTATTCAAAATCCGCCAACAAACATAATCCAAGTGGGACTGGAAATGCTGGATGGGCACTCCTCTCATCTTTTTCATTATTTTTATTTTGGCGTCTAGCCAACTCCGCTCAATTCCCTGTGTATGAGCTCCAGTCTCTGGATTAACGTAGTTCTCTTGATGATTTACTGTTTGGTGGTCATAGCCCAGTTGTGTTAACCTGCGATATGCAGGCCATTCGTCAGAGTGGATAACCGATCCCATTTCAACTTCTCTTTGAATTATTGGGAGCCGTCTCTTCCGAAGACCCCACATTCAAATAAAATTCGCGAAGTAACATGTTGAGTGCCAGCAATACGAGCAGCAACGGATGGTTATGAACTAAAATATGGGGAGATTTTGACCAGCTTATATACATGGGGCTACTTAATACTTATCCATTAAGTAATTGTAATTAGCAATAATGGGCCATTAATGGGATAGCAGACCGCAATTGCAAAAATGCAATTATGGGTGATTATCTAATGATCATCATGCATCACTAAAAAGAAAGTGGTTGAAATGTGCTTTATTTTTTTGAAATACCTGACGAATATTCCAATGTAAAAGGGTAGACCGCATACTACATTCAGATTGATAGGGTGTAGACCGCTATCTCTAAGGTAGACCGCATACTAAACCGGCACCAAAAAAAGTTCTTATCTTTTCAAAAAATAATTGTACAGTTAGCGTATTCGTTTTATTTATGCACGGCCCATGAAGGTTTTTTACGAACAGACAAAACTGCTGGTAAAAATGTAACTAACACAATAACATATGTCTATACATATTGTCATTGCAACCTATCTTCCATTTTTATGGGTAGAACCATATTCGGCACCAAAACGCATGAGATATCACATGGACATCAAGCAATCGAATTTACACCTTTTGGTCTGTAAGTATCGATATTGGCATCGTTTGTGCGGTATCATTCGGTTTTTTAAATCCTTAATTCAGTAGTGAAAATTGAAATTGGGCATTCCTCTATTTCTTTGACGACCAAGTATTCATCCTTGTTGATATCAGATCATATTGAAACAATTATAAATTGTGCACAACTCTTGTGCAGATAAAGTGCATTTTTTGAACCGAAATAGCTTAGTAAATCTTTGGGTTATAAGGCTCTTCTGTTGTCAAGATATTCGCTTCGACTTCATCAATAGATGTCTCGTCCAGACGATTCATTCTGCCTCTCCTCCGACAAACTGTATTCGCTCTTATCGTGTTGATCTTACCAATGGATATATTTGTTCCACACGTCCCAATCGCCCTTTGTGAGTACCTCCTCCGGTAATTCGCTATTGAGATAAAAATTATAACCGATCACGATGAAGCGTCGAAGAGGTAAAAATGGATTCCTTTTGTTGAGACCTTTCATTAGAGTATGGATAAAACTAGTCCATCTCTTCCCCGAACTCCCTATTTTGATAAGGGTAAAAAAGAGGGGGGCCTTAAAACATCTAAAAGTAATGGCCGTCTAGCGGACCTCCAAGGTATAGGCTACTTATTGCAAAAAATTCCAAGACTATATATATTACCATTCCCCTAATAGTAGTTAAAAAAAAAGGGGCCCGGGCGGACGGGCAAAACGCAAACATTACACATTTTTTTATTTCTTAAAAAAATCCGCTAAAAATAAGTACACAGTATAGAACATACCGTTTTCTGTTGCCACATAGTAATGGAAATTAAAAAAAATCGCAGCAAAGTTGATGTGAAGATTGCGGGACTCTATCAAAAGGCATAGGTACTCGCCGCTTTTTTTGATACGGATATTCATTTTGGTGGTGTCTCGCTAACTTGACAAACTTTACTTTTGAATTGATACTAATTGAAACTTCTGATGTATTTTGTAAGGATACTACATAGGAATTGTGGTATTGTGCTTTCTCCTTATGTCGAGGTCATGCGTTTGTCCTGCCCTACCACATTTTTTTAAATGTTTTTATGCACGCAGATAAGCAGTTTTATGGTACAAAATGTTAAAAAAACAAAAAGGAGTCACATTTTTACACCACACCTGAATTGCGACAAGAAGCCAACAAATTATTGGTATAATCGTCTCACTATGTATCTAAAACACATAAGTGGTCGTATTCCGCTTGGGTTGAGCTAAAAAATGGGGCTACTATTTGATATCTTCCTAAACAAATTTCTTGAAGAATCTAGATAGAATGAAAAGTGTTTTAGAAATAAAAAAGTATTTCTATAAAAATAAAAATAAACATTAGTTAATTATATAGTAGTTTACCTAATCCATGTCATTAGGAACGAGGTAACAATGTGCCAGGATAATGCCAGGTAGTTTCTTTTTTTTCCCTTGCAAGTAATGAGATATCGCCTTAGGGGTTTAAGTGCAATTTGAGTTGCCTACCTTTATGTTAACGTTGAGCTCTTTTCTGAAAATCGCGGAACTTATTTTTTTAAAATATATGCCTTATCATAATAGATGGAAATAATATCTTTAAGTACCGCCGTAAAAAATACTGTCGGATTTCCAAATTGGTGCTGTAGGTTTTTCTACTCCCATTACAACGGCTGTTATTTACGAAAAACGATTTTTCTATTCAACGATCTTCCTAAAAAACTAAGACCAATATTTCAGCTTTTTTTAAGTACCGCCGTTCTTTTCATCATTGCAAAGAATATCCACTATCGAGAATTTGTTAGACTTCAACTACAAAAGCAGCATTTCATAAGAAAGTTTAGTTATTTTTCCAATATGGCGGATTGACTACAGAGGAGCCTTAAACGTTCTATTTTCCTTTCATTACGAGATTTTTCTTCTCTTTTCAATAACGTGACATGTTAGTACCCTTATACAAGAACATTAAAAAAAAATTATTATAATTACATCAATAATATTAATCAAGATATCCTACACCAAAATAAAACAAATGAACGTGCACGTTTCTTGAAGACAACACGAAACTACCAATAATCTCCCACAATACTCAAGACATTAATTTCAAGCTTTCCCTGATAGGTTAGTTCACTGCCTTGCATAACAATTTTTGAACACCTATTGCGATGAAAACCATTTTATTGCTAATTTCATTTTGTCTTCAAGGTTTTTAATACGAGACATATACGTTCATTTGTTTTATTTTGATGTAGGATATCTAGATTAATGTTATATTGATGTAATTATAATAATTTTTTTTGGAAACATTTTCTTGTGTAAGGGAATACTAACATGTTACGTCATCAAAAAGAGAAAAAAAATCTCTATCAAATGAGCCTAATGAAAGGGTATACTGGCATTTAAAAAAAATCAATTGTTTTTCGTTACTCATTTATTTTTTTGAAATAAAACAACTGAATGCTGCCTTATTATGGGAAATAAAATGTTAAACAACTTTCATATAGAAATATTTTGTATGCATTCCATATTTACAGAGATATATACTATATTCCATACATAATGGGCACCCTGTATAATTTTGTATGTTATGCAACTGTTGAACCGGAGCCGGTGCTGGGTCTGTAGACACCGTCACTGGTTATCGCTGTCAAATGAAAGCCTCGATGTAGCTCCCGGCAAGGATTTACCTGACGACGGACCTTAAAGGAAACTTCCATCCAGTTCAAGCGACCTCTTCTCAAAGTCAGTTGAATCTGACAGCAAGCACGGAAATGATGATACTTGGGTTCAAGTCCGATCTACCGACCGAATGCATGAACGCAATCCCGCAGGGTTTTAACCCTACAAGGATTAACGACTCCAGTAAGGAGTTTAAATTCAAAGGACGGGTACGACAACGGCAGCATCTAACGGAGGAATTTTATAACAGATACTACAAGATGTTTCTAAATAAAATTTCTAGGTTACCACTTTTATATAATAATTTTGTTACAGTTAATTTAACAACGATGCCTACAATCTACCCCAGAAGATACGCCCTCCACCAGCAATACCGCAGAGTAAACGACGCTCACATATTGCAAATCTGTATATATTGTAAATAAATTATTGTTAAGGTGATCCAATAAAGGAAATAAAACTAAGAACATCAGCGCAACCATAAACAAGAAAAGAATTCCAGTCGAAATATAAATGTAATTAGAATTACCCTTAACTAGAGTGGAATAAAGAACCCTGAAGCAAATAATTCCGTTCCGACCAAAATATGCATTCCTCAGTGGAGATCTTAAATACCAACTTTATCAGGAAAACGCCAAAACGCACTTTGTCGTTTTAGATCAGTAATTTTATCATTAATTATGTCGGTGCATTATGAGAAAGTCCAGGTATATAAGGAAAACCCCCTGACAAAACACACACAGAGCAGTCGGGAGCGGGATTCGAACCCATAGCCTCCCGAATTGAAATCGCCATCGTTACTAGAACGTGACAATTTTCTGTTGAACCAGTGATAACATTTTCTCAAATAATATACCGGGTGACCCAATAAGACTGTTTATTTATTTATTTATTTATTTTATCTATGAACATAACAGGTTGCCCCAATAACAATGTTCATGTATTAATTTTAAAAAGAAACTATTCGAAATTATAAAGAATATAAAAAAATATGTTAAGAGTATTTAAATAAAAAAAGACAAAGGAAAACAAAAGAAAGAATAAAAAAGAAAAATGCTGTGAAAAAAAATTTTTTTTTTACAGTTCTTGAATATTGTCACACGATCTTGCAAACTGCCTTAGGGACATATAAAAAATATCTATGGTGTTATTCCATATATGCACACTATTATAAAGATGTAATGCTGCTAGCAATGCAGAGTTTTTACAATAATATGTGTTGACGCGGGGGATATAAAATAAATTTCGAGTTCTTGATGGTATAACATTTGGAACATAGAAGTTGATTGTGCCTCTCATAGCTGTATCGTCAATCAAATTATTCAGAATTTTAAATAGAAAAATAAGAGAATGGACATTCCTTCTATGCTCCAACGTTTTTAATTGGAATGACTCTCTTATAGACTTATAAGATATCAAGAAAGGATACGTGCCATAATGCTTGTAATATACATATTTTAAGAATTTAAACTGTACACGTTCAATAAGTTGACACTCTTTAGAATTGTAGGGTTTCCAGATAATAGATGCGTACTCTAATTTGGATCTAACAAAGGCATTGTATAAAATACTTAACGTACTAATAGTTAATTGACAAGAGTTCCTTATAACAAATCCAAGGTTTCTATATGCAACCGCTGTTATTTTATTTATATGGTTTTTAAACGACTAATCACTCGCAAGTGTGACACCTAAATCAGCTGTTTCATAAACTCTTTCAACTGTGATACCATTGATATCATATTCGAAAAATATGGTATTTTTCCGCTTAGAAAATGTCAACACTTTACATTTACTTACATTAAATTCTAGTTTGAAAGTTGTACTCCAAGCAGTCAATGCTGTTAAGTCGGTTTGCAATTCAGCGCAATCAGCTGTTGAACTTACAGACTTAAACAACTTTAAGTCATCTGCAAACAGCAAAACCTGAGAATAGCGTATTTCTCGAGTTAGTCATTAACAAAAAGTAAAAATAATAATGGTCCCAAGTTTGAGCCTTGAGGCACCCCAGAATATGTATGAAAAACTCGAGAAATATGATTCTTATAAGAGACAATTTGTGAACGACCTCTCAAATATGATATCAACAGTTTTAATAAGGGCACTGACAAGCTGTACTGTATTAATTTATCCATAAGCTTATCATGATCTACGGTATCAAATGCATTTTTAAAGTCAGTGTATATAACATCAACCTGGTTTCTTTTATCCAACGCAAAAGAAGCGTAATGTACAAAATTACAAAGATTTGTTACCGTGGATCTTTTTGGCATGAAACCATGTTGATGGATAGATATACAGGATTTAACATGATCAAATATATACTTATAGAGTATACTTTCAAAAATTTTTGCAGGAGTGGAAAGTACAGCAACCGGTCTATAATTACTGATTACTTTAGAATTCCCGGATTTGTGAATAGGAGTAACTTTAGTTAATTTCCATTTGTTGGGAAATATAATAGTTTTAATAATTAAATTAAATATTGTATGCAATGGCTTTACTAGATATTCTCGACAAGCCTTAAAAATATATGGTGGAATTCCATCGGGTCCACAAGACTTTTTTGGCTTAAGACGCTTGATCGCTAATTCTATATCACAAATCGTGATTTCATTAATGTGTAGTGCACTGTCAATAAAGGTTTCCTGTGAACTGTCAATATTTAAATTATACCCCGCAGAACAATCAGAATATATGGATTTAAAATAGTCCGCAAAACAATTGGCAATATCCTGAGACTTATAATATGTAATGTTATTGTATGACATGGATAATTCAGTTGATCTTCCGTGACGCCTCATATTGTCAATGAAATTCCAGAACCTATTACAGTTATCAGCAATATCCGATTCAATTGATCTGATATATTGTAGATAGGCATTTTGAATTTCATTTTTTATGTTCGATCTTAAATTCTGATATTTAATTAACCAGTATTCAGATAAATGTCGTTTTTTCCTCAATTTGTCTTTAAGTTTTAGATTTACGATTATGGAATGAGTAAACCAAACTGGATATTGTCGCCGAAATAATTTAGTTTTAGGTACCTACACAATCGCTAATGATTGAATTAAACTTCTGGTAAAACAAATCCACGGCATCATTAACTGCATCTACCAAATGTAAATCATCCCAAGCGCAGTTGCGTATTAAATTTCCTCGGCCATATCTCGAGAACCGTTCGTCGTATGACTTAGGGGTAAAAAAATTATCGGGTAAATCGGCTATGAAGAATCGCTGGAAAATCTTTTCAAGTTTTAAAAATGACCCAACAGGAGGCGTAATTGTCATCTAAAATTTTAAAATTGCATTTCCTTTAAATTTCGCATAATAAACTACACATTTTTAAAGAGAACCAGTTTATCATTTTCGTAAAAACAAAAACTCAGTTATTTCAAAAACAAAGATGGCGTGGGGCGTTCAATTGTTTTTGCTTTGCCAAACAAACTCTTCGCGCCATCGACAAATACCGGAAATACGTCAAATAAGATACAATTTAAGCATTTTAATTAATTAATCTCATTTTCCCAATATTTGAGGTTAGGAACGAGATTTTGAAAAACGGTTTTCACTGGCCTCTTTGAGTGTTATTTGGGTACTTTTTCATAAAGAAAAAGTCATATAATTCCATTTGATTTTGTTAATTTGTTTAGGGGTTTTGGATCATTGTGTCAAAACTAGCACCATGGCGGAGAAGGATTCAACTAAATTAACTATATTTCGGTTGATTCTCATTGCCCAAGGTATGCCTTTTTCAACGATACCAAATTTGTTAAAATCGGTCAAACGGTTAAGAAGTTAAAGCAGGTTATTGCAAAAACAATTGAACGCCCTACGCCAACTTTGTTTTTGAAATAACTGTGTCATAGTTTTTACGAAAATGATAGATAATCTGCTCCTCTTTAAAAATGTGAAAAAAGAATGTTTAGTTTATTATACGAAATTTAAAGAAAATGCAATTTTAAAATTTAAGATGGCAGTTACGCTCTCTGTTGGTCATTTTTAGAACTTGAAAATATTTTCCAGCGATTCTTCATAACCGATTTACCCCAATAATTTTCTTATCCCTAAGTCATACCACGAACTGTTCTCGAGATATGGCCCAGGAACAGTCTTATTGGGTCACCCGGTACATAAACAGCACCTAAAAACAGACGAGCATCTTCGACGGGTAACTGATCATTCTAAACAATCGGAAACAAAAATTACCCCTTTAATACTGAAAGCGAAAATCAATTCTTATCCCTCGTGTCTTTCCAAAACACAATACAAATCAGTCTAGTGTAATACAAAGATGTGACAGATTCACTTCCGCAATAAAGCGCGAGCTCCAAACTTGTGTCTAACGATCTGCAAACATAATTTTCCCCAACACATCCCCAATTTATCTTCCTTTCATCGCTTTTTTTTGTGTACGTGCACGTAACGAGCGCAGATAATCGACGTATGTGTGCATAAACCGTACAGTATAAAGAGAAATGTCGACCTCGTCCTATCCGAAACAAAAATGCGTTAGGGCAGAGACGTGCCGTTCCCTCCCTTGGGTATTGTCGCAACTGGAAAGTAATACGTCTTTCTTTCGATTTCTCGGCGGAAGACAAAAGAATTGAAGACTCTTCGTGCGAGATAAAAACTTTCCGACAAGTCGTATTTGCCCGTTTTTTTCTCTGTATAAACGGATTATAACTTGCGAGTAGATGGAAGTTAGCGGACAAATCTTATATAATTTTTTTTAAATTGAAGTAAATCTCTTTGATTAACTTCCACTGTGAGTGCAGAAGTGCCCTTCCTTTGTTCGATTTTCCTCCCGATGACTTTGCACCTTTTGTTCCATTGTTTTAGGATTGCCACGGTTGTAATTTAAATTTGTTTTTAATTTTCCAGCTATAATTCCATTGTGGTATTTTGAGCTTTTGGGCGCACGTTAAAATTTATATTTATACCTACAAGATTTAACAATACGCGTTGTAATATTCCGGAAAATAAATCCGCAAAATAAAGTGGTAAATTTCACCCACGATATACATTACCTTCAAATAGCTCATCTGAAAACAATGAAAACAATACCTTAATTTCTGTGGAAAAATACACTCTTGGTCCCGGTATACCTACGGAAGGAAGAGGTGATCTTGAATACGCGACTTTCTGCTTCCTTTAAAGATGCGGAGGCGCACCTTGCCGGGTCCGAAAACAGTTGCCAAGAAGGTAAATTATAGGTAATAGCGAAATTCCTTTGTTTAATATAAATATTCGGTTCCGCAGTTATTAATTTTGTCGCGGAATTTGCTCACAATTGCGCTTACTTTTTCAACTTCACTATTTCATTATAAGCATACCCAATTTCCCAGTTTCATAATAATAAATTATCTCAAACTAGCACCCCATTAGCTTTTCTACGCGAAATGTAGGTAAAACACGAGTGCTCAAGATTCACATCAATTAACTCGAACGAACACTCGGAACAGAATTCGCAATTTGTATTATGCACTGCGTACCCAATTTATTTGAAAATTCTTAAAGGAGATTATTTTATGGTGAAAGTGGGGTTTCCTTAACTACTGGAGACAACGGGGCTGTTGGTTTTACGACGGTTGAAGAACGTGTAAGTTTTGTTCACGCTAAATTCTCGGACAGTCAGCCCTATTTGCTTAGTTGAAAACGCGGTTTGTCATTTTTATAATCAAGTGTGCAGAAGCAAGTTAACCAAAGTGGTGTAAAAAGTTTCCCACGTAATTTCCCTCTGTCGTGGAGCGATGCTGCAATGGTAAGTTTTCTCCGATATCGTTTCGATTGCGCACCTCTCGCATTTAAAGCGAATCATATGCGAAACAAAAAAACTTTGCGCCTTCTCTCCCTCAAACAAAACCATAGCCTTGATAAGTATCTTAATGCGTATTAAGCGGATTTCTATACCCTTTAACGGTACTTTCCAGTATGTTCCTAAGTTTGACATTTGAATTTATTAAGTAAATCTGGGAGTTTATTTACAGTGTTTATATTTTCTTTTGAAATTCTTTGTAATTGCATAGGTTTCGTTTTGGTTTTATCGCTTTTGTAAATTGTTCAATTCGGGTAGGATGCTTTAACTACGACACATCTGGTCGTTTGCGATAAGAAGTTTATTATTATTTATTATTTATTGTCAGGCGAAATTTAATTAACGCACGTGTTCTGGACCTAATGACGAAGACGCAGGTGTTTCGGCGGAAGTGGGGACGTTTGGGGCGATCCGTCGTGATTTTTGAAAATTCTTAGAGAAGATTTATTTTATGACAGAAGTGTTGTTTCCTTAAATACTGGAGAGAACGAGAGAAACAGGTTGCTAGTTTCGAGACGGTTCAGGAGCGTGTAAATTTGTTTACGAGGATTTTTTACTGCCAGTCAGCCTGTTTATGTGAGAAAATATTTCGTGTGAAGCAAACTAACGTGGTGAAAGACGTTTAACGTATGTTGTCCGATTTGGGAAAATGTTTCGTCGAGTTGAAAAAGCAGGCAGTTGTAGTGCACAACGAAGCCTTTTTTTACTGTCCTCTTCTAATTAAAAGTAAAAGTTTGTACCGTCCGAATAGCTACCGAACATTTGTCATTCTGTTTTAAAGCAAAGTGAAGTTTTGAAGCTGTCAGGATTTGTACAACCAAACTATTTGGACTATGTAAGTAATTTAGTATCTATGTATTACTATTTTTAAACAAGCGTTGTACATTTTTCGTTCTTTCAAGGGATTTCGGAATAAATTATCAATCGTTTTTAAAAATTAAAAAAAAATGTGTTAGTTTGCGTTTTTGTACGGTTTTCAGCTACTTTTAGGGGAATTGTTCTAAATTTTGTGCAATAGATTGTCACGTTGAAGGAGTGCCAAGCGGCTTGAATGAAGCGTGAGCAAAACGCAACTTTCTTATTTAAATTTAAATTTAAACCAAATTTTTCTGCAAAGTCTCTTTAAAAAAAGCAAGCAAAATGTATACGCAAAAAATCGCCCTGCGCATGCGCAAAACGTAATTTTCTTATTTATGGAGCAATTTTTATGAAATTTTGATGGTACGTTCCTCTAATAAAAGTATACAAAATGGCCGCCGAAGACGAGCGAATGTCATGAAAACCAAATTTAGTGAGTGAAGATGTTTGACTGCGATTTTACGGCCATAACAGAAGTAAAATATCAAACTTCATTATACAGGGTGCCCATTATGTATGGAATATAGTATATATTTCGGTAAATATCGAATGTATACAACATTTTTCTATATGAAAGTTGTTTAACATTTTATTTCCCATAATAAGGCAGAATTCAATTGTTTTTATTTCAGAAAACAAATGAGTAACGAAAAACTTTTTTTAATGGCGGAGCACCTTTTCATTAGGCTCATTTGAAAGATGTTTTTTAGCGCATTTCCACAAAAATAAAAAAAAATGCGCTATTGTGGCCACTTTGTCCGTTCGTCCGTCCGTCCGTCCGCCCGTCCGTCCGTCCGCTAACTTTGCGACGCTACTAGTTTTTTATCTTAAGAGCTATTGTTCTACTTTTTTCGCTATTTGGTTCGTTATGGTGTCGAGTCTTGTACCAAGGAAGGAATTTTTTCTGTACCGCTTACAAAAAAAGTTATTGTAAAAAAAACAAAAAACCGTTTTTTACATGTTCCATAATTTTACACTTTTGCCGTTTATTAACGATCCTAGAGATCGTTTATAATTTTGCATTGCTATCTGTCGCCTGCCGGTTGGTCTCTCCGTCTGTTCCTTTGTCTGTCTGTCCATCTATCTGTCCGTGTGAACGATAACTTTGTTTAGAAATGTTCGATCGCTTTTACATCTCCGTTAGTTATGAACTGAATTGCATGAAATTCAATATGGGCATAGATTTAGCCATATAATACGCAATGCCAAAAGTTGAATCGAATCGATTCAAAATTCACAGTGCCCTTTTCGCATCTCGACCATTTATAAACCGAATTGCAAACTTTTTTACTTATAAAAGTATTTGAATGAAATTTGATACATAGGCACTTGGAATAAAGGAAAATCAAACGCCAATTTCAAAATTTGGTTTTGCGCATGCGCAGTGCCAACTTTTTTATTTATGGAAGAATTTAAACGAAATTTGATACATAGGCACTTGGGATAAAGGAAAATCAAACGCCAATTTCAAAATTTGGTTTTGCGCATGCGCAGTGCCAACTTTTTTATTTATGGAAGAATTTAAACGAAATTTGATACATAGGCACTTGGGATAAAGGAAAATCAAACGCCAATTTCAAAATTTGGTTTTGCGCATGCGCAGTGCCAACTTTTTTATTTATGGAAGAATTTAAACGAAATTTGATACATAGGCACTTGGGATAAGGGAAAATCAAACGCCAATTTCAAAATTTGGTTTTGCGCATGCGCAGTGCCAACTTTTTTATTTATGGAAGAATTTAAACGAAATTTGATACATAGGCACTTGGAATAAAGGAAAATCTAGCGCTAGTTTCAAAATTTTATTTTGCGAATGCGCAGTGCCAACTTTTTTATCTATGGAACTATTTAAGTGAAATTTGATACTTAGGCGCTTGGAACAAAGGAAAATCTAACATTAGTTTTAAAATTTAGGTTTGCGCATGCGCAGTTCCAACTTTCTTATTTAGAAAAGCATTGAAATGAAATTCTTCGCATAAACTGAAATTGAAGTAACACGTCAACAATGGATTGCCCATGTGCAACGCTATCTTTCATATTTGTGGGCGGATTTTTACGATTTTAACAGAAGTTGCATCTTACAAATGGGAAATGAATGCAAGTGGAAATGCGCTTTATGTAAATCGTTTACGATTACTTTTTAACTTGTTTCTCTTTTTGACATATTAGTACCCTTATTCAACAAAATTTTTCGAAAAAATTAATTATAATTAGATCAATAACATTAATCCAGATATCCTACATCAAAATAAAACAAATGAACGGGTACGTTTCATATTAAACCTTGAAGACAAAACGAAATTAGCAGTAAAATGGTTTCATCGCAATGAATGTCCAAAATGTTCACCATTAACTATAAGGCAGTGGCATAACCTATCACATAAAGATTGAAATAAAAATTAATTTTTTCTACACGGGTTCTAACGTGTTACGTCATTGAAAAGAGAGAAAAAAATCTCTATTAGTGAGCCTAAAGAAAATATTTTAAAAAATTCAATTGTTTTTCGTTATTCATTTGTTTTCTGAAATAAAAACAATGAATGCTGCCTTATTATGCGAAATAAAATGTTAAGCAACTTTCATATAGAAAAATTTTGTATTCAGTCTATATTTACCAAGCTATATACTATATTCCTCAGTATCCTGTATGCACAAAAGTACGTAGACGACGATTTAAATTGAAATTTTCCAAAAAGTTATATTTCCAAAAAAAAAAATATTCCCCTCAAAAGTTTAAAAAAGATTGGATCTGCCGACACGTCGGACGTTGCAATGTATGTCAAAGAACACGCTAAAGAAGGTTTCGTCGAAATACGAAGCTTACTTCAAAAGTTATACGAAAAAATTCAAAACGATAGAATTTCCATATCCTTGCCATGGAAAAATCGAAGAAAAAATTGTGAGAAATCGTCGCTTTTGCGATGTCATCTTATACATTAGGCAACGTGGATTGCAAAAATTTCATAAAAAATTAACGGTTTTGGCCGTACGGGCCAATTTTCATTTTTCGAATTTTGCATACCTTTGCAAAAAATTAATATATTCGCTAATATTCAAGGTAATCGAACGGTTGGCAAAACGATCGAAAGAGGAAGAGTGGGGCTATCGTATGACACTTTCAGTGCCTCAAAACATTCAAATGAATCTACGAAATAGGACGCCAAAAAAAAATTTAAAAAACTAATCGAAATGGGCGCAAAATGGGCACTTGCCGGTGACATTATTCGGACTTTTTGTTACTAGACGACTACTTTGGAGACGGTTTCCGATATATATGCTTACCATCCCTACAGTACAGTCGCAAGTGCGTTAAATCCTAAACCTAACCTGACTGTAACCTAACCTAATTATCTAATTAAAGCAAATAAAACGCATGCGCAAAAATCGTACTGCGCGTGCGCAAAAATCGTACTGCGCGTGCGCAAAAATCGTACTGCGCGTGCGCAAAACGCAACTTTCTTATTTATGTAAGTAAATGATAAAGAATTGGTGTACAATTAAAACAGAGGGGTCGATAGTCGTCAGCGAGATTCGAACCCACGACCATACCAGTCGCAAAGGACATACGAACCTCTGTTCTAGTAATCTTGACGTATGAGATTCAACGCGAACAGGCGATACAAAAGTAGTGGCTTCAGTAACCGAGGCAAATTTAACTTTTCCACTTATCAAGAGATTTGAGTGACCAATTCAATGAATACTAAAATAACAACAATCGACGTAGAATGTAGGCGTTTACGTCTTACCTAATCCTCGACCAAAAGCCACACGTATCGAAACTGTCCATTTCGAATGAAACAAGAGCCTCTTCGATTGTCCAACAGAAACTCCAACTAATGGGTTTTCGGTGTACGATTGCCCACAAAACCCTCATCTAGCAAAATAATAAACCAAGCTGGAAATTTAGATTGGGAGATCGGCGGATTAATCCCAAAGCGCGTTCCCTCCATCTTCCGTACCAAATCCTTTCGCTTTTCAATTATTATTGTCGGACATTTTTTCGAAAACAGATGGCCCATTAAAGCGCTTGTATTGCAACGAAATCGACTAATAAAATGCGCCTTACGACTGAAAATAATTGAAATCGATAAAACATTTCATAACGCTAATTACTAAATTCGCAATTTGCAGTACTAAGTCATTGACGAGCGGTAGGTATTATTGGTAATTGGACAATTCCACCGGTAGCAATTATATTTTCGGCGTGTACAACACACAATAATAGTAAGTGCCGCCGCTATTTTTATAACCGAATTAACTGCGTGCTTGTGAACTGTAAAGTACGACATCAAAACGTTTAGATTGTGTTTTCATTTGTCCATAATTTATGACTTGATCGCAGAATGTCGTGTCAATATAGAGTTGTGAAGTGGTTCTCAATAATACAGAACCATGACACCACTATTTATACACGTCTATAAAATTCGAGCTGTTTTATACGCGATCAAAAACGTTGTCGAAATTATCATTTAGTAACGATTTCTCTTATAGACATAGGACCACAAATTCTGGGTTTAATTTACAAATACAATCCATCGCATCCAGCGCATTTTTGTGTGGCAAATCAGTATTCTATTAGCCAGTTTTGAAAAAAAACAATAAGATTTTGTCTAAGGCGACCACATTCCCTTAGTCAGTACCCGCTTCCGACGTGCCGTTCACCCGCAATTCGCAATTTGGTGGATTTTTACTAAAAACCCTCCTCAAAATAGTACTCAATTTTTGGGGCACTTCTCATAACTAGACTTTCTATTGGCAATACGAGAGAGACCGCGATTCGAGCTCTAAGAAACTTTTGGACGCCCAAAGTTGACGACTCCTCAAAAACGCACGCCTTGAAAAAGTAGGGTAATTTCGCCCTTGGGAAAAAAATCAGAATTACGTCACTCAGGCGTTTACGATCTTTCCGACAACACTAATCTGAAAACAATCGGGCCTCGAATCGGACCAAAACTGTAGAAAATAGGGGAAACTGAAAAATCACCTCGTTTGGAGATGGCGCCCAGTTGTCGCCGACCCCCCATCATGTAGCCCTGCACAGTCACGATTGATTTTCTTCATACAAAACATTATTACTGTTCACGTTTATTCTTGTTGAACGATCGCTGTAACTTTTGGGAAGCAATTCAATAAATGGTTCCATCTACTGTTGGCAATTTGAACTAGCTACTCAATTTTACCGCGCATTTTGTCGTGCTTTTTGGTTGTCGAGCTTCGTCTTCCTCTTTCGTTTGTGAGCCGTGACAGAGCGCACTTTATTTTAATTAAACAGCTGAAGCGTTGGTTAAGAACGCATGGATTTTTAATTGCCATCATCCATATTTTATTAATCTCTGGCAATTGGATTCATTACATTGGGGATTTGGGAAATAATGTTATGACGGATTCACCTAAAAACTCCATAGGGAGGATATAATTGCGTTTTTATCCTGTTATCGTTCGTACGTCATTTGCATTTTCCGTAATTGAAGTTAGGTTTCGGCCGATATTTGTCATATTACAATTTCCATCGATGATTGTTGCATTCATCTATAATTATCCCCCTTATGTAATAGGCAAGGCATGTACATTTTAGTTTATCAAGAAAGAGGGATTACCTTTGATTTTAGTTTTAGGGCCCTATTTTAATTGTTACCAGTTTAACGGACGAGAACAAATTACATTTAATTCAAGTGTAAGAACTGGCTTAAGTGTCGGAGACGTTTTACTTACAATTCTGTCACATACGAGTTGATAACCTTGGATTAAGCTCACCATTTGCTTTCGAGTGCACCTTTGACATATTTTCAACCTGCTAATAATGAGCGACCATTTGTTGGAAATGGGTCACCAGGTCATGAACGAGATTTGATATCGGGATTTCGATCTTCAACAAAGATGCAAGGCAAGCGTTGTCTTATATGTTTTAGTTGTAGGTACTTGGCCCTACACGTGCGAATTTTTGCCCGGATTTTCAATTTATTTGTCGAAACTTGTTTTAAGATTCAGTAATTAGTTTGGTAATGGAACAATCTTGATTTTCAATTCAATTTTATTTTCTGGTACTGTTTTAAATATTCCGAGCTTTTTTGTTTTTCTAATTTTTCATTTTTAAACATTTGTTTCATTTGTCAATTCGCTTCGAATTGTTTTTTCATTGTTCCGATTACTCAATTATATTTCTCAAATATTGGATACTCCAGATTTTCCTTCGAACATGAATTCCCTATTCTAGTCGAATTTTGGTGCTTTGGTTTTTGCTAGCATTCTTAACATTTTCAAATTTTTCTAATTTACTCAGTTTTTCCTTATTATAATTTCATCAAATTGTTGTTTTTCA
Organism: Photinus pyralis; assembly: GCF_008802855.1. Classification (NCBI taxonomy): domain Eukaryota; kingdom Metazoa; phylum Arthropoda; class Insecta; order Coleoptera; family Lampyridae; genus Photinus; species Photinus pyralis. The sequence goes on along the minus strand of NW_022170819.1, from coordinate 32,132,976 downwards.
TTTTTTCCAGCTTCAAATTTCAGATCTGAATCTTTAATTCTTTGATTTGAATTTGTCTCGGAATTTGTTTATGAACTATTTAAATTTTTCAGGTTATTCGAACCCATTTTTCTAAATTTTCAATTTTTGCTCCAAAATTTTGAGTTTATTTTACCTTTTCTTTATTACTAGAAACGTCATTGTTGTCCGAGATGTTCTCGTTTGAATATTTATGTATAAAATTTCCCGAAATGTAATCATTATGATTATTGCTTATTTAATGTTCTGAAACCTCTTTAAATTTTCGACTTTTGCAATATTCTTAAATTCTCCAAATTTCTTCGTTCTTTCATATGATTCTTCTCTTTTTGACTTTTGAAACATTTCTTTTAGAATTGCTCTAATTTTTCGAATTTTTCCATTTCAATTTACAATTTTAATGGTTTTTCAACTCGAATATTTTAATTTAGTGTTTAATATTGTTTTGAATATTTCGAATAGTTTTTTTAATTTCCTGATTTTTTTCCAATTGGTTAAACATTTCTTAGATTGCACTTTTTATTAGTGTCAAATACCGAAAATCCAACATTGGTAGGGACTATTATGAGGTGCATCAACGAACAGGCTAACTAAAATAAAATGACACTTTGGTTGCAAGAAAACTAAACAACCAACTCCTTGCGACTCACGGGGCGAGTAAATTATTTTATTTATTCACTATTGGGGCTCGATTAAACACAACATCGAAGATTCACAGATGAAGCAAATTTATTAGACAAAGTCAATGAAATACAGTGAAATAAAAATAGGCACTCAAGGTCAGAATACACATATCACGGCACAAGCGATCGATTGAAACAATTAATTAAAAAAATCATAATTTCCTTATTTCCCATCTTTGATTGCACTTGAACATCGATTTAAACGACACTGGCTTTGTTTGAATTACAGATGTAAAATTAGCTCTTAGATGGTGGAAAAACTCTCTTAAACGGGTACTGCGATATAAGCGATAAACGCACGAATGACAACACTCCGAATAACTTTTGCGTAAGCTTCCGCTTAACGCGACTTAGATTTTCACTTTGAACGACGTATTAGATTAAATCTCTTAGAGCACACAACTGACTTTTTTCTATAACACCTTTATTATCGCCAAGACAACCTCTGCTATTTTAAACCACTTCCCTTTTGTTTCAATTTTCCGAACCATCTCCTCCTTCCGTAATATTCTGCGCGTCATCGAATAAATTTAGCACCTGTGTATTCTTCGAAACCCGTTTATCTACAAACTTAATTAGTTCACGCAGCGATAACCCTCTTATCGCAATGACCGGAGATAACATGAGACAAAATTTAACAAAACATTTCACGCAATTCTAGCTGAACAAGAAAATAAACAAATTAAAGGGCGATTATTTAAATAAAATTACGCATCATTAAATAAATAGTTCTTAATGGAATAAACAATGTGTTCAATCTCAAAATAACAACATTTAACGCTTAAAGAAAATTGAAATTCACACATACAGGATGATCCAACATTATTATCGGTGCTGAAGCCAAACGAAACATCCGCATGGCGCAGTTTACACAATAATATTTTAAAATTCGTTCACATCCTCGATAAGTGTGCGCCATTTTAGGGCTAGCAATTTTTTATCTTTTATCTTAAATTTCAAAAATTATTTTCAAACACCGACAGCTCCAAGTTATGCCCTTTCTTTTAATTTCATTTCACCCTTTGAAATCAAAATGTCTACCTGAATAAGGGCTCATTGTTTTGACTATCACCATATTTCTGTGGAGTGTTTCTTTCTATTTCTGTGGCCAGCTCCATTCAATATAGCTTTGCGGATTTATATTTGCAAGTAATTAGTGTGAGGTATGTACGGATTATGAAACAGCATTATTCTTAATACGTATTTTTTTCAAGCTTTACCTTCCCTCATAGTTCCCCATAGTTTTCTCCAAGTTCTCATCGTTTTCCCTTCCGGATTCCTTTCCGTTATCTCCTGGATATCACTACCTGAATGAAATCGCATTTGTACCTGAACCCGGCATCTTAGCGAGATTGACATTGGCGATGTCACGTTATTTGTGCATCGTCAAGTAGTTAACGTCTCGTTTATGCTTTTTTGTGAAAGCGTTTCAAAATTGACAAATTTTGACATTGATTAGAATTTCGAAATAACACTCTTTTAGGCACTAGTGCCTAAATATGAAAGTTTTAGGCACTAGTGCCTAAAAATAAAAATGAAACATTAAAATCAATGAGAATATCTATTTATTATAAATATTAAATGTACAATTGAATTGAATGCAATAAGGTTTGTAAATTTGCTAATATCTACGTTTTTGTTCATATCATAGTGCGGAGCGTCGAATATTTGCAATGAAAATTGAAAATGTTTAAAAATAATTACTAATAAAATTATTAAATTCTCCGCTTTCACAAAAAATCTTGTATATAATTCGTTACGAAACGATGTCTTTTAGTCACTAGACGTGTTGTCCAACTCGGCTTTGCCTCGTTGGACAATTTTCACGTCGTGCCTAAAAGACACTCATTTCGCTTATTGTATAAATAGTTATTATACATAGATTTGTATAGACAATCAGTGGTCGAGTCAAAATTTTGCCTTTGTTTAGTTAACGTAAATTGAATTAAAGATTCTCATCGAGTACTAAGTAATTAGGGTTTTAGTATACTATTGATGGTATTTTGTGCTGCGCTGTTCACTATCCCCCTTGTTTGGGCGCGTTGTTATCTGTTAAAGATACGACAGAAAAGCGCCCTTCTGAGCTCAAAAGGCCGTTACAATCAGAGTTCAAAGGTAATTTTTTTATTTCAAAATTTGGTTTTGCTGATGCTATAGCCATACCCAAGAGCTCGTTTTGTATATTTGTTTACACGTTTATTGTGTAATTTGTAAGGAGCTGGAGAAAAGCTATCTCTATTGTCTATGTATACGTTGTGCTTGACATCAGGTATGAACTAATTATTTCTTATTGCTTCAATTGGACTGAATTTGACTTCTAGGTAATAAATTACGCCAAACTTAAAACTTAAACTGGGTCAATGGTTTAAGCTGGGTCACCGGGTCGCTGGATCAGTAGACTAACTGCTGACCCATATATGAAACATCAACATTCCCAATATTAAAATGGGGGCATCCCGCCTTCATTTTTTATTTCTGATCTAAAAAGTACATTAAAAATAAAAAGACCCGTGTGTCCTCAATTTTTATTTGCGAGTAAAATAAATCCAAAATAACTTATTGAAAAGCTGTGTTTTTAGTCCGAATTTGAAACGATTCAGTCTAAACACGTCACAAACCTACAACCAATCAAGTAGAAGTGAGCCGGCAACCTTGTGCGAGGGTCTGACGTTTGTCGGATTTGACGTTTTAAGAGGCATGTTTAACTGCATCTAACGCGAAAGTGAACGACAAGTGACAACGACAAGTGCCTGTGACAGGTGACGCAAGGTACAAATGACATTCTCCTGCAATATTGCCAAGTCGTTCTAGGAGCTGATTGGTCGGGCTTATTACGTCACAGAACCCGCCACAATCATATCGTTTTGAATAAACCCTTAAAACCGCACATGTTCATTATTTTTTTTGCTAATCAGCCTCTATTTTTAAATGGTTTTACTGTCCAAAAAAATGTTTTATGGTTTCAGGTACACGCTTATTAAATTAAAACTACGGAATTCAACTATACTATAAACCCCCATTGTTCTATTTTTCATGGTATTCGAAAAACATATCGGTGTGAATATCTCAAGAACGGCGAGTCGGAGGAGAAAATGAAACGTCTTTACGAGACACATCTATTGGCGGTACCAAACTTAAATGTGGATAAAACGGCATTATGGCTCAATGGTAGAGCATTGGGCTATAAATCCGGAGGTAGGTGTTCGAACCTGGGTTGAGTTGAATTTTTCATCTGTGGCAGAGATGGAAATTACCTTAGACCAGCTTCGAGCATTCTGCCGGCTACTCCGAATTAGGTTCTCCTGCAGTTTTCCTAATTCGTAAGGTAAATACCGGAGTAGTATACAACAACTTAAGACCTTCTGCAGAGGCACCTTTAAAAAGCATAATGCGGGTCACTCTGTAATTGGGCGTAAGCCTGTTGAGGGCCCAAAACAAGAGAGGGATAATAAAATAATATAAAAATAAAAAATATCTCGAAAACGGAGTGTACTCTCAGAGGGTGGTCTGGAAGAGGCATATCTTTTGGTGATGTCAAAGCGCGAATAGGGCGAGATCGGAGTCACATCCAGACCCATTGCTGCATGTAAAAATGTGAATTTCCCTACGAACTTGATTCTTTGACCTAAAATTGCGTATATTTTGAATGCGTGCCAAAATAACTGCGTTTGCCTCTAATACTGTCTAATAATTTTTTACGATGTTGTATTTTCAAAGAATACAATCCGTGTTGTAACATGAAATGTAGATGATTTGTATAAATTGGTAAACAAATTTATGGCGCCCGAGCAAGAACCATAACCAAAGAGAAAAGGGCACTAAAGAAGAATTTTCAAGAAGGCGTAAGTAAAAAAGTTGATGTTATACAGCGTAACCGCGGTTTATATTACGTAATTTATAATAATATTCTCCCGCTCTAGGGATTAACAAAACGGGATTAATAAAAAATGAAACTGTACCCGAAGGAGTTTCCCGATAGCACGGTTTTTTAATCCAATCTACGAAAGCCAATTCAAAGTATCGAGCCATTAATATTTCAATGTAAATTAGTGCCTTTGTAATAGATATCGACTCCTTCGCTTTGTAAATAGTCCACTTTTCCTCGCCTCGCTAGCTACCTATATCGATTACTCGGCTGCATCGCGCGAAAGAAAAAGGGGGCGTAAAAGGGAAGTTTATTGTTGAAATTTTTCTCGAAGGTATCTCCGGAATGCAAGCGCGAGTCTTTCATAAATCGTGAAGAATTTCGTAAACCCTCAAAATGGGAATTTAGTATACAAGGTGTTCTCGTGCAAGTGTGGGACGGGAGAAATAAACTTCAACCCCCATGTTGATAAAGTGAGGATTACGCTTTGGCCCACTTCCATCGACAGTCTCGAAAGTGACGAAAAAGAAAATAATTGATTGTGGCTTCGGGCTCTTATCCCTTCCCAGCAAATCCACGTCGACTGTGGCGCACGTTGTTCCGTTCGAATCTTTTGGGAGATTTATAAGCACGCAATAATAAATTCTAGAAATTCCTATTTGAATAAGCGTCGAGTTCTACAGATTTACCTCAAAATTTAATCGATAATCCCCATCTCTCCAAACTTGCCAATTTACTTACTCGCTGCATCCATTTCTATGAGGATTATTCAAGTAGATTGAGTCTGAGCGAGGACGATCGATAAAAACAAACGGTGGAGCATAGTCGCAAAATTGCACCTTAACGGCCTAAATACATACTTGACGCCTGAAATCTCTGCACAAATGTTGACCGTTCGCTTTCCCTTTCAATATTCACGTGCGTGAGTGTACTTTTAGGTCGTCGAGTCTGAATCTTTCTAAAAGGAGCTTTTGCCCTGACATTTCGTGCACGCTTCCCGACAACCTTATTCGCCCACGAGAAGTGGATGAAATTGCTTTTGTCCTTCATAACCTCCGGCTCTCGAGTTGACTAGTGGCCAGTTATTTCGTTTGTAATTTGTAGTTCTCGTTGAGCCCGAAGTTCTGGAGCCGAATGAGAATTACGTTGCTGGAATGGGATGCACATATAAATTCGGCATTCATCTGCATAATAAACATGCGGTAGGTACCTAACGAAAGGTGTGGACGTTTAAAATATTGCTGTTTTCTGACGTATGGGTTTGACTGGATGTAAGCATAAAAGAAGCACGAACGATAGAAATTTAAAGAAAGGCGCATGGACGTTAAATAGGCCCGAAGGACGAGGAAAACGTGAAAAAATGAGGAACAAAAAATCGAACATGACGAAAAAATACGTCTTTGACATCTGGATATGCGTTTGGAAAATATCAAGTAGTAACGTCAACATTTTATTTGTAAACATCCTGTTGTAAAATTCCTCCGTTAGATGTCACCTGTTACCATCTCCATCCCTAGATCATATTATATAATCCATAGATATAGCAACTCATATAAGTAAAATATGGAGCATCTGTGCCAACATACCCAACATAGACAGAGATAATTTGCACGGTAAAGGTGGGTTCATAGCTCTCCGTTCATCCGTAGCAATCCGTCCACATCGTACGTTTACAAGGTACGATACACACCGTGACCTGTAAATGTTCCACTTCAACCAACTTAACTTTTCAGACGTAAACGAACGAAGTACGATTTAAAAATGTACAGTCTTCTGATTGGTTAACGGACAAACGGAAACGTATGAACGGAGAGCTATGAACCCACCTTTATTAGACACCGCACATGCGCAATAGCATCCAAATATAAACAGCTGAAAACCATAAAAGCAAAAAGAGGTCACTTCATATTAAATTACGAAGCACATATTTTGTAACTTACCCATGGAATTAAATTGCTCTTTCTGCACTACTACGTCCACCACACCATTTTAATTATTACTTTCGTAAATACTACTCGTATTTCCTACTGTAACAACGAAAATGTGAATTACAACAACCGTAAACCTCTTTATGTTTTACGTAAATAACACGCCACTGAAATGCCGGGAATGTCAATTAATAATAATAATAATAATAATAATTTTATTTAACCTTTTGTTTCCATTTCTAAAATGTAAAGGTAAGTCATTAACTATTATGTAATATACAAAATGATTAATCTATAATATTATTACAGTTCACATAACATACCACAGATAACGTACAACAGATAACGTACAACAGATAATGTACAACAGATAACATCTATGACTTCACAAATTCTTGGAGCGAGTAATAGCAATTGCTGACTAGATAGGTTCTAAGTGCATTTTTGTACTGATTTTTATTTTTTATTTCTTTTATTTTTTGTGGTAGAGCATTGTACAAGTAGCAGCCTGCGTAATGTACCGATTTTTTGAAGCTAGTGTGATTGCATTTAGGTAAGTATATATTGTGCCCAGTTCTAGTTGAGTACTTATGATTATCACAGTTACGTTTAAATAGATGTATATTTACATGTATATATGTTAAAATTTTATATAAATATATAGATATAAATGTTAAAAGCTGGTGATTTTTGAAAGTTTGACGGCAGGATTCGCGATACTTCAGACGAAAGATGCGTCGAATTATTCTCTTTTGTAGAATAAATACACGCTCGGCTTCTGTAGCCTGGCCCCACACAACTATGTTGTAACTGATAATTGAGTATACTTTGGCAAAATATACGGTGAGAATTGCTTTAAGATCTAAACTGTTGCTTAGACAAATAAATGCGTAATGCAATTTTTAGCGCATTTTTGCAAAAATTTTTTTTTGTAAAAAGTAGCTTTTAATCTCACTTTGGCTGGCTGGCTGGCTGGCTGGCTGGTCGGCTGGCTGGCTGGCTTGCAGTAAATGCGCGCCCGTAGAAAAACGCTTGTAAAAAGACAAGGAGTGTACATGTAACTATCGGGGCCGTGTAATTAAGAACGTTAGGGATGGGGCTACCAGATTTGTAGTCGACGACATCTGGACGCCATCCCCGAGCGTATTATACTAACCTGGAGATTTTTCAGTTTTTATCTATCTTCTTCTACAGTTTTTCTCCGATTGTTTTCAAATTGGTGTCGTCGGGAAGATCTTGTCAACGCGCACAACTCCTGCGTGGCGAAATTTAGTTTTTTTTTCCTAGGGGCGAAATAAACCACTTTTTGCGCGGCGCGCTTCGAGGGGTAGTCGACTTTGGGCGCCCAAAAGTTTCTTACAGCGCGAATCGCGGTCTCTCTTTCTCGTGTCACTAATAGAAGGTCGAGCTATGTGAAGTACCCAAAAGTTTAATACGATTTTATGCCGGCATTTTAGCGAAATCTACCAAAATGTGAATTACGAATGAACGGGACGTCGGAACTGTGTATCGACAAAGGGAATGTGGTAACTCCCGACGAGTTCTTACTGATGGTGGAGTCGAAACTTCAAACGCGAATTGCGAGTGCACGGTAAGTGAGAAAATGGTACCGACAAAGTGAACGTGGTAGCTTTCGGCAAGATCTTATTGATGGTGGCGTCAATATTGGCTAATAAAACACTGATCTGCCACACAAAAATGCGCTGAAGTCCCTTCGATCTCACACGAGGACTTTGATCATTTTTTAAGATTAGAACACACTTCGTCAACGTGATGGGAAAAAGTTAACTTGCTGTCTATTGTAGTACCTAAAAATTTAGCAGTTTCGGCAGCTATCAGTTCATCATTATTGTTTCGAGTTTCGCGGTTGCCTCTTCCAATGTTGATGAGGAAATGACGATATTGATGTCATCGGCGTACAGAAATAGTTTGCAATGCTCAGATAAATATTCGACCATATCGTTCACGTAAATTAAAAATAACAGGGGCGCTAGAGTGCTGCCTTGTGGTGTACCCACGCCAGTGGAAAATTCTTCGGACTCTTCTCCATCAAGGTGGACTTTAAAAGTTCGGTTAGAGATAAAAGATATAACCCAGTCGTTAGCACTTCCTCTAACACCTACTGCTGCTAGTTTATTCGCCAGGAGACCGTGGTCAACGGTGTCGAATGCCCTTGTGATGTCCAGCAGAACCGAAATCACTACTTGATGTTGATCTAAATTATTGTGGATTTCTTGGAGGTAGTCAATTGTTGCGGTTTCAGTGGAGAATCCTTCCCTGAATCCATGCTGGGAATTGCTTAATATGCTATTCTTGTTTAAGAAATTGCTTAATTTTTCGCAAAACACTTTCTCCATAATTTTGGAGAACACGGACAGCTGCGAGATAGGACGATAGTTGGACGGATCTGCGCGATCGCCCTTTTTAAAAACCGGAGTAACTTTAGCAGATTTTAGTCGAATAGGGAATTTACCACACGCGATTGATATATTAATCAGGTCACTAAGGTAATGCGATATTACAACACTGCACTCTTTAATGATCCCAAGGGGTACTTCGTCGGGCCCTTTGGATTTATTGTTAGACAATGTATTTATGGCCTTTAATACACATGCGTACGAAACAGGAGGCATAAAAAATGAATTAGAGTTCATCTATCTCATTCGTTGCGGCTTTGGTGATTGTCGTTTTTGAAGTTCGAAGTAATGAGATTTTGAATTGAATGCACGAAGAAATTTCCAAAATAATTTGATATTCCTCGTGAATCTTTGAGAATATCTCCTTGATGATTACGGATGTGGGGGATATTGTTAGACACGCTACTCAGTTTACTCCGAACGATGTTCCAGAGGGCACGCGACTTATTTGAGGATGAGTTTATAAAATTGGAGAAAAATCGCACCTTTTCGGATTTAATTTGATGTTCAAGTTGCTTCTTCATTGATTTGTATCTGACATTTAGGCATGAGTTATTTGAGGTTTTCCTGATCCAGTTCAAATGCGTCAGGTTTTTAATTGCCATGCGGGTCTCATGTGAATATTTGAACAGTTCTTCTGGATGTGTTGTCATGTATCTTTGTTGAGATGGTGATAGTTTTTTAGGAAACGCTATGTTGAAACACCATTCGAACGTGTTCCAAAATTCTGCGAATGCAGGTTCGATTTCGCTGTGGATATTAATGTTTATGCTGGAAAATTAAAAAAATTGTACCGAAAACCCCGTGCGCATGATCGGTATTCTACTGTTGGCTATTTCTCTCACCAAATTTAGTGGAAGTAGGCTATTTCTATGGAATATATATGATCTAAGTGCATCCTTTGAAATTAAACCCCCACTTGTGACTCAGACCTTGTCCCTATAAAAGCATGATTTTATAATGAACCAGACACTTTTCCCCGGATCACTTATCGACCAAAAACCGATACTTTTCTTGTACCAAACCTCATACTAACCGACCACTCATTCAACACGATTATCGTAGTTCCTCCGTGAATACCAATCGATCCAACTGGATCTGATAAGCGGTCTATTGAATTGTTTGGTGGAATCTTCCGTCCAGGTTTATGCCTTGCCGGCCTTATTTCAGTACAACAAGGGCAATCAGTCCACTTTACGTAAAATAGAGTACTTTTATACCACCAAGTCTTAGGGCTTTAGTACTTAAAACTGAAGACAAGGTAAGAGCTCCCTGGTACTTCCGTGGTGTATCTACCTGTATACCTTTGTATTAAACTGATTAAATTACAGTTAATTAATTATTTATTAATATATTTTGTTGAAATTTAACCACAGACACTTCTATGAAAGGCAAATATATGACATATAGTAAAAGCGAACGTATCGCACCATATTGTAAACATTAGATGTGCGCATGCGCAGTCTATGCGCATTTTGCGCAATGGAATGCGCAGTGCCAACTTCCTTATTTATGAAGATATGTCTTTGAAATTCTAACCATGGATGCTTTTAGTAAAGAAAAACATAGCCAGTCTTTTGGGAACGAAAACTGCATGGAAAAAATGCGCTCAAGTTACTGGTCTTAAAGTGAAAGTTTCTCTCTACCGCTCGCTCTTCACCCCGATTATTAAACTTGTGGAATCAAAGGTTTCGCCCTTAATTATTCAATAACTACACTAATTTTTATTTGCAATAATATAATCGAAAGAAATTGACCCGATTCCTGGTTGTGCGAATTTCAACTTATTCGATTGTTTATGTATTTGTAAGACGAACGACTAAATAATTTCTTATGCGATAAAATTAAACTCGAAAATGTTTAAAAGTTTTGAAACGTATTTCAAATATCTGCCTAAAATTCTGAAGAAATGGTTCAGAAATCATCAACCAAATTCTAATTAATTTACAATCTTTCTCTCCCTTTCTCTATTGATTAGGCGTAAAGAATGTACCTACCTACAGTGAGTAGAGTCTGAACAAAGTGATACAGCGGGACCCAGCGCGCGCAGTATTTTTGAGAAGATCAGAAAAAGAAGAAGAAAAGACAGTCACGGAGAAAGATGATTAAACGCTAGCGCTGTGTGGAGTCGACAATTAGGCGTAAAGAAAGAAAGCGTTTAAAAATCTATCTTGAAGGAGACGGAGGTCTGAAGTTGACGTAAAGGGTGGAGGTGTAAAAGACAAAGGGGAAACGTGCAGAAATGAGGGGCAAAAAAACAGCATGGCGAAAAATGACGCTTTGGACATCTGGAGAATAATTGCAAAAATATTGCTAATAATAGACAATTCCATTTTGTTCATCTGCGAACTCAAACAAGCAGCACCTACATGACCGAATCTTTTTCCCTCCTCAAGTCATCGTAACAGACAGACATACAAAAAGACTGGTTTTAAAAGAAGCAACAGGAATTTTGAAATATGTTCCCACTGCATTTTCTTATTTTTTCGCCAATTAAAAATTTTCAAAAATCATTTTTTAGTTAATTTTTAATTTTTTTAAATAAGTAATTTTTTTGTTCATTGTTTTAAATGTTAAGAAATGTGCCATTGCTTGCGTTTTGTCTATTCGTTCACTCCTGCGACTTTGAACTACTTTTAGGGGAATCGTTTAGAGCCCTGAGCTTGTTTGCAATAGGTTGAAGGGGGGAGAGGGGTGAATGTTTTCCGAAATTAATAGATACTATTAAAATTAAATAAATTAATAAAATAAATAGTTTACCTTTTCAATTCAAAACTTCTCAAAAACAAAGGAACTCACAAATAAATTGTAGTGAACTTTTTAAGCCATTTTGGCCACTGTATACGAAAAAAATTTAAAACAATTTTTCAAGCCGTTATGGCTCTTTTAAACTTTTGACGCCCTCAACAACCACGAAGACGATTACGGATCAAATCCAAAATAGGACGTTTTCGATTCCCCATACCACCGTATATACACCCCAAATGTCGTCCAAATCGGTTCAGGGGTTTTTTAGTTATCGTGTTCACAAAAAACGGACCACAAACACCCACCCACAGACGTCAAGCTAAAAATCACTTTTTCGGGGTCTGTGTGCTTCAAGACGTCCAGAAAACGCAATATTGGCATATCGAAAATTTATCGCGATACATACTTCGTATGTAGTCGGAAAGTAAAAAAACCAACACAAACAAGGTCGCGAAATAGTTACGTCACCGGAGGAAACCCAGGGCACGACCTTGCACCACAAACAAGGTCACACTTAAGTTTAAAAGCCCAAAAATCCCTTTACACACCAACGGCAATATATTGGAAGGGGGCGGGGGGGGAGGGGGGGGGAGAAAAAGACAGTCATGGAGGAAGATGATTAACGCTAGCGCTGTAGAAAATTAGACGTAAAGAAAGAAAGCGTTTAAAAATCAATCTTGAAGAAGACGGAGATCTGAAGTTGACGTAAAGAGAGGAGGTGTAAAAGACAAAGGTGTGATGGGGGGAAACGTGCAAAAATGAGGGGAAAAAAATCCAGCCTGGCGATCTGGAGAATGCGTTTGCAAAATTATTGCTAATAATAGACAGTTCCATTATGTTCATATGCGAACTCAAGCAGCCCCTACAAGACCGAATCTTTTTCCCTCCTCAAGTTATCGTAACAGACAGACAGACAGACAGACAAAAAGATTGCTTTTAAAAGAAGCAACAGGAATTTGGAAATATGCTTATGAATTTATGCCCACTGCATTTTCTCATTGTCGCCAATTGAAAATTTTCAAAAATCATTTTTAGTTAATTTTTAGTTTAAACTTTCATTGAAATTCTACAAGAAAAAAAGTATGTATAAATAGCGTGTTAAACTAGCCATTTCGTAGCGTGCAATGGTCTCGCTTTGAAATTAGTAATTTTTTGCTCATTGCTTTAAATGTTAAGAAACGTGCCATTGCTTGTGTTTTGTCTATTCGTTCACTCCTGCGACTTTTAACTCCTTTTAGGGAAATCGTTCTAGACTTTTTTGCAATAGGTATCCTAACTAAGGAGGGGGGGGGGGGGGGATTGTTTTCCGAAATTAATAGATACTATTAAAATTAATTGATCAATTATTTAAAATTAATCAAATGTAGTTTTGTAACGAGAGGCCGTCTTCGATGTATTGATTATCTTCGTCTAGTGAGGTTCAAAAGAGATGCAAGGGTTTGAAAATAGGTACAAGAGGATTTCAAGGGAATTTTGACGGAATTTCAGAAGTTTTAGGATTTCGAGTGATTTCGGATGGAGTTTCAAAAGAGTTTGAAAAAACCTTCAGAAGAGTTTTAATAGAGCTTCATGGCATCAATATAGATCAAAAAAAGTTTCAAAAAAGTCTCAAGAATGCATGAAGTAAGTTACATTGCAATTTTTAAACAGAGCTTCAATATGAAGTCAAGAGATCATATTTAAATTTATAGTTTTAGAGGAACATTAAGAGTTGCAATAACCAAGGAAGTTTCAAATGAATTTCAAGCGAGTGTAATGATTTATTAAGGGTTTCAAGATAGTTTTAGATTAGATGTATCAGAAGATTAAAAAAAACTAAACCATCAAGTGGACTTCACCATTATTTCCAGATAGTTTCCTCAGATTTTAATTCCTAGCAAACTTTATGAAAGCCAAACGTTAAGAATTTGAAGCAGTGCCTAGGAAGCTTCTATCAAGTTTAAAGAAGTTTCAAAACGGTTTTAATACAGTCTTTGTTACAAGATCGTCGCAAAAACGTTTCAAATATGTTAAAAAACTACAGGAAAAAATGTTTAAAAATAGTAAACAGTTTAAAGGGGGGCTTCAGGGATCTTCAAGAGATTTTAAGATGTTTCGGGGATTTTCTCGAGAAATGTTAAGATTTCAAGTTGCAAAAATGTTTCTTCAATAGGAAATTGAAAGGGTTTAAGGATCTTAAGGCGGTTTCAAAAGCGATTGAATTTCAAGAGTACTTCGAGAAAGCTTCCAGAAAGATTGTAGGGTTTCTAAACCTAACTGAATACTTGAAGAACTTTAGGAACTTCAAAGAAGACATCGAAATACTCAATCGAGTTCAAGAATGCACCAAAATTCCAAGCAAGTTTCGAAGCTTCAGGAGCGTTTCAAGAAATATAGGGATTTTTTCTCACGTACCAAGAGAGATTTAACAAGAGATATATTCAAGAAAAATAGCTACAAAGAGGATTCAATACAGTTTTGGGATTTAGTTTAAGGGGGCTCCAAGAAGGATCGGTGACAGTTTTAGGAGATTTTAATCAAATTTCATAAGCGTCAAGAGATACACAAGAAAATCGCAAGATAGTTTCAAGAGGGATAAAAGACGCAAAGGAAAACGGTTGCCATTTGGTCACAGGGGGCGATCTTATTTTGAAATTACACTGTACACAGTCATAATAAACATTTAAAAAAAACTCGTGTTTTTTTATCCAAATCTACTACCCCTGGTATGTTGGTGCTATCATTTGGTTGTCATTTGTCAATTTCAAAAATAATTTTTTTAATGATTACTATGGCTTCTATGAAATATACAAAATCAATTAAGTTGAACCTGCCTTTCGATGTTTGTTAGTTTAGACTTAAGTTAGACCATTTAATTTACCAAGAAAATCTCCGAGCACTATGTCTATCTTGTCATTTGGTCGCATAGAAAGTTGTTATTTTGATTTGTTGTAAATGTCCATTTGATAGTTTAGATAATTTAAAAAAAAATGGATTTTATAGTTTCCCCCACACTTGGACGCAAGAATCAATTTTCATTAATTTTTACTTTCATTCATTGACATTTACAAAAACTAAGCACCAAAAAGCAATGAACATCTGTAGTGTTCGTATGGAATAGTCTTTCTTGAAATTTTCTTTAAAAAATCATTTTTTTAAATTGTTATTTTGAAACATTTTGGTACGTCTTCATTGGTGGAAGGAACTTCTATCATTTTTTCTTGAGATCACAATTTTAGATTTCCGAAAAAATTTTAAAAAATGCATTCCGGGTAACATTCTTATTTTTAGCGCATTTTCCAACTCAGGCGCTATTATGGCCACTTACTCCGTCCGTCCGTCCGAGGCCTTAACTACTTCTACAGTTTTCAAGATATTTAGTTCGTTTTTTTGCATTTGGTAGCTAATAAGTCTGGCGCCTCAACCAAGAAAAATTTTGACGATCAATAGATACTTTTTTTTTGAAATTTTAACCACAAGTGCTTCTAGTAAAGACAAGTACATCGCATATTGTAAAAAACGTGCGCATGTGCAAATTGTGCAATGTCAACTTTCTTATTCATGGAGATATTTCTTTGAAATTTTAAACAGAGATACTTCAAGTAAAGACAAGCACATTGCATATTGTAAAAATCAGATGAGCGCATGCGCAAACTACGCAATGTCAACTTGTTTATGTATAGAGAAATTTGTTAACATTTTAACCACAGATTCTTGTAGTAAAGGCAAACATATCGCATATTTTAAACATCAGGTGTGTGCATACGCGGACTGTGCACGTTTCTTATTGATAAACTTATTTTCCTTTGCACATACAAAGGGCCCGTTATATGACCTTTCGGGAAGTACTGATCAATTCATGCAAAATGCGCTAAAGTTTTTCACTTTTTAGTTTAACCCTGGAGTTTTGGTTCGCATCTTCGCCGCGCCTATTAAAATTAAGTTCGCCGGTCAACTTACAGTTAGAAATCGAAATTAACGATGCATTTGAACTCATAAAAGTCACGCCAATCAACATCGACGACGCTGGCAAGGTTTAAACAAATCCTAAAATAGATCCGAATATTTACTCTCAACTCTCGAGGTTTTTCTTAGGCGTAGCATGTTTCTCTTCGGATTACCACGTCCATCGTCCAGTACAAACAATGGAGGTATAAAAGGTTGACGTAAATAGTGCAGCCGTGATAAGGAAACGGAAATAATGTTGAAAACGTCGGTTAGTGTGTGATAAAGCGATAAAAAATTAAAGTAGGTTTTCCTTGTAATGCACTTCAAATAGAGTCCATCGGGATGCGAGAGATACCCCCCATCAATCAAAAAGGTGAATCGGAACAAAGATGACTACTGGAAACAAGATGGCGGCCAATAATACTACTGCGATTTTTGTATTAAATTCAGATTACTTCAGATTTTGATGAGCGGTTAAGAATTTACGTTCTACGCCACTAACCCAATTTTGGCAAATGGATTCAGCTTTTAACGAACGGATCGGCATGTTTTCGAACTCTATTGTCGAACTATCGCAATAAACGTCCACCGAGATACGTTTGCCGAAAAGTTTCGATCACGTCGCAAATTTGCAAACGCGAAAGTGGGACAGGAATACAATAGCAGAATATATACGGCACGAGTATGTGAGAATCTCGAATTTCTCAAATAGGAAAAACTTTTTATTATATAGCCTACCTAAATCCCCTAATACGGAAATGGGGGATATAAAACTTTCGGCGCATTATCGAAACGGGGATTTTCAATTGGAAACTTAGAAACAAAACCTATAAAACCTCTCGCCGCAGTCGCGAGACCAAAAATTTTAAATTATGATAATTGGAAAACGTATAATAAGATTAAAAGCGCAGATGATTTACGTACGCCTATTTTCGGGAAAATTCTCCCAAAGTTTTTAATCTACTCTCTCTCCCTCCGTTTATAATTAAAAGAAAATCTTAAAAGATAATGGAATTCGAATACTTCATCCGAGACGAAGCGGAAAAAAGGCAATTAAAATCCGAATTTTCCACGATCTCTATACGCTATTTGCTTTGCGAGGATGCCGGATACTACCCAGATATATAAGGATTTTACGTGCTATCGGACTATTTTTTCCACTCACAGACTAATTACACTTTCCTTTTCTTCCCCAAGAAAGAGCGTTTTGACTTCACTCTCAACCTTCATACGAAACGATTGAACTTAGTTGCGCCCTCTGCTTCTTCAACGAACCTTAGCGTCTAATTACTCGAGATCTTTTGTACATGCGATGCCAATTCCAAAATTGCCCTAAACTTCCTCCCAAAATTTATACGACATGCGCAAATTCTAATGCAATTACCTTACGGAAATTTGGCACTTTTTAAAATCAGAAATAAAGTGAAATGACTTACCCCTTCTTAACGCTTAATAATGATTCCCTTAAGAATTATTTTTAATTACTGTCAATAAAATGTAATGCGACTTCTTAAAGAGAACTGATAGTAATGTGAAATACAAATCAAAACGACTACGTTACCTTAATTATAGCGTTTTCTGGAATGGAATGGTTTCCCTATGGTACAAATCAGTACTGGATTTCTCAAAGCTTGCACAATTAGAATGAAACCTGGATCACCTGAAGGACTACTGCCTCTTGTGCAACTGATCGGGGATTGAACCGTCTACTTTTACCGCCTGCTTTAAACCAACTTCAAGCACCTCGCAATATAATTTATCAATGGGACACTTGATTAAATTTGTTTCTTGAAAATTTCGCCTTCGAATTGGAAATTATTGAAACTGGCCTCAATAGTCAAGATCGTGATTATGCACAGGAACAAAATACCAATGTTCCTCTGCGTTGATATTAATTTTGCCCAACTAGGTTTTGATGCAAGCAAATGCATCGATTTTAATTTCCCTGCCGTATGCCGTTGTTCACAAACTTTATTTATCGCACAAGGACGTCACTCAACTTTGGCGAAGTTGCCTGCAACCAGTCGTTTCTGCTAGCGATCGGAAAGAAAGAAAAGCTTTGTTTATCACAATGAGTTTTAATATCAGTTTATTTAATCCCGGATATATTTTGATGACGCTTCTCCGACTTTAAAATGTTCCTTCACGTAAATTTTATTTCTAGTAAATAAACGGCCATTTGAGAGTAGGCTCTTCCGACACTCGATATCCAAACTTGAAGTCTTGACTCCCCGACCGATAGGTCTCGTCTAGATTTTCCATTTTCCCTTTGAGAGTCATATCAGTGTTATCAGGCCGCCCCTTCCGTCCGTCTTATATTGAGTGTCATCACATACCAAGTCGAAGGCTAAGATACAACATATTTTTCTGACAGTCTATAGTGATCAAAGCGAGAATCAAAGTGTCCTAGGAGAAGTTTTTTGGCGTTTTTTATTACAAAGGATCACCTATTAGCAAAAAAAATCGTTTTTATTTTTTACCGAAGTTATTTAAAGAGATATTTCAAAATAAATGACACATTATGATGACCACTTTGTTCCCTCTACAAGATGCTAGTTTTAAATTATAGAATTAATAGGGCCATTTCTTATTAAAAAATCGTGATTTTTACATTTTTGAAATCAGAAAAATAACAAAAAAATAACAAATAACACAAAAAAATGACTTCTTGTAGAGGGAACAAAGTGGTCATAATAATGTGTCATTTATTTTAAAATTGCAAAATTTCATTTTTCTCCGAAACTGGTCAGAATCTTTTCTGTTTCAAAACGGCATTTTGTTAATCATCAAATTACGGAATTTTGACAAATTTAAACGACCTATCTATCTCTTACATTTTCCGAGATCCCCATGGTGGCCCGCGAATTTAAATCAGTCTGTATACAGGGTGGAACCTCTAACGTGTACGAAAATTATTCAAATGTTCTCCTTTTGAATACAAAAAGTAAAGAAAATATTAAAAAGTGATGATCAGAAAAATTAATAATCAAATATTGGCGGGGCATCCGTGCAGTGCGGTTTTGAACAAAAAGTAAGGCGCTAAATTGAGCAGTGAGCACCCCCTTACCTCTTAACGGCAGTACCGGAGCGGCGATAGTGCTGATGCATATGATAGTGGCATAGCGCACGCTGCACATGCACATCACAATATGGTGTTGTTTCTTTTCAATTCCGGTCTTCCTTTTTCCTCGGCCCGCATGCGTTAATTGACGCTCAAATTTTCAGTAGTCCCGCGTTATTTTAAATTAAATTAAAGAAGGCGCAATTTCATTTTCTATCAAAGCACGGGAAAATATACAAGGTGTTCCATTTAAACAATATTTTGTTGAACAGCTTGATAACCAGATGGTGAATTGTATTTCTGATTTCACCCTGAGAAAAGTGCCAATTTTCTCTCCGACAAATTAAGTTTTGGCATTGAAGATTGGCGCCATTTTTTGTTTCATCTTTTGAACCTAAGTACACACACATGACACAGTTAAAGAAGACTTCTTTTGCAAAGGTTCCTATATCAAACCATATATCAAGCTTTCCGAAGAACAATTTGCATTTCCGAAAGTTGATGTACTCGACTGTACTTTCCTATTATTTAACCATTACATCCGTATTTATTCAACGTAACTATATTTGTTTAGAGTACGAAATGTACCGTGTGTCCTATTTTGGTTGAGATTGCCGTGTATCACAACTGTTTTTAATGATAGACTTTTCGCTATCCTTTGCCACTTTTATGTGAAACTTTTAATACCACAAACAGAATCAGTCTAGCTACGTTGGTTTCTAAGATACAGGGTGAAAACGAAAAGTTTCACTTTTTGAGATGTTATTATATCTTACAAGTAAGATAGAAAAAAGGCAAAAACTGTTTATTTTAGATATTTAGACGTAGCCAACAAGAACGTTTCTGGGATTTAATCCAAAGTTGGTATTTTTTAAACGCAACACCCTGTATATCTTAAAGTCCTCGTATATTACTTATATATTTTTCAAAATTGTTGACATGTTCCTACCGTTAGTCATTTTTATTGATTGGTACCGACTGCCATGGATATAATAAACAAAACAAAATCTCCATAAATCCTTGGCCTACTATTTAAAAACCGTAAAAAATAAGGTTTTATTTTTGGTTCATGGCTAAAATAAAAAAAAATATAGGTTGTGATCGAGGTTGTGATACATCAATGTAATCAGGAAAACGAATTCAAAAAAATTGACGTTAATATATACAGCATGTTGCATTTAAAAAATACCATCTTTGGGCCCAATCTCAGGAACAGTGGTCCAAAAAATGCAGTCTCAACTAAAATAGGATACACGGTACAACTATTAACGCCGATATTGATTATTTCATGTAATATTTTACAGCAGTTCGTTTTTTTCTACCTGCATTTGTTTTAAGGTTACTGTTACTTATATTTGCATTTTATTTATGGATTCGCTTGCGATCTGCTCGATCCGTTACTATTTTGCCACTTCCTATGTTTGTATTTTGCTTTCACGAATAACCTCGCAATACCGTTAACACGTAACAGAATTGAATCACTGTTTTTCTGGGAGTTTTTTAAATATTAGACTTATGTTGATGTGTTGCGCCAATGCATAAAAGCTACACCCTGTATATCGTTACATTGCGTTAGCTAATTTATTGCTGGAAATATGAATTAGAAGTTCGTATACGGTTAGCTTTCTTACACAAGCTAAGAAGAGTTTTCAATTAATACAGGAGACGCGAACATGCATTATTTATCTATCTGTAAAGACAGAAATTCAATTCGGTTTCTTTGACGTCGCGTCGCATCCCGAGGAAAGGATGATACTATACTCCAAACGGCACACCGAATTGTTTCTGTTTGATTTGTTCCTTTGTGCCTTCCTGATTGAATTTCGTATTGGAAGTTGTTTTCTACATTCGCTTCACCTCTCTCCCCAATTTTAATTAACACGTGCGATATACGATGCGCGCCATTTATCTTTCCGAACCAAAATTGCAGCCCGAACGAAATTGGGACGATCGTAAAACGAAACTATTTACATCCGAAAAATCGACCGACTGCAAAAATTTTTCCACATAAATCAACCCCCTTTCAGTAGAACTCTGAACTCTTACATCCGTGATCCTTCGCTTTGCAAATTGAACCGTATAAATCAATTCGGCAAGATGGACAACGAAAACGGGAGCGAGGCGATTAATTTTGAAAAAAATCGGCCACTTACCTAACTGTTGGTGGAAGATCTTATCGAAGTTCACTTCATTTTTCTTCTCCAAATATTTGTGCATAACACTCCGAACACTGCAAGAAAAAAAAAGCAGATAATTAATGGGTTGGAATGAGAACGACCTTGTCGTGACAATCATTTTTATTAAAAAATATAATATGAAAAATCGAGTCATCTACATGAAAATTTTCCCCAAGGTGAAGACGTAATGGACCGCGTAATTTAATGGCGTATTAAGGAAATGAGCGTAACGGGCCAAATTGAATCTTTTCGAAGTGGATGATTCCAACAATTAGCAATCAATTCTTTTGCTGAATGAAAAAATTGGAACGCGAGAGATTTGTGATGAATAGAGAGGACCGGCGTTTTTCATGAAAATATATTGCGTTGCGTTTTCAAGTCATTTGACGTGTAACTTACGCCTATTTATCAACAAATAATCATGCTCTTACTATGGTCAATCACACTAATTACGTCACAACACAACGAAGGTTGCGAGTACGCAGAATTTTTTGACATTTTTGTTTACATGGTCGACACAAGATAATAGAAATGAAGTGTTGATCCCAAACGTGCTACCGTTTAGTTACACGGCATGTAATTCTTTAGTTAGGTAACGGCAATTCTGTAAATTACGAAATTTTGAAAAAAAAACTCGCAATGATTATGGAAATCGAGATGGAAATATTTGAATCGGGGAATTTTCAAAATATTTAGGAAGGGATTTTGGTAGAATTGTTGTAAACGTTTTGAAATTTTTGAAAATATGAATGAAATTTTGAGAAGAAGTGAAAGTTTCGGAAATTTTTGAAACGTTTGGAAGGCGTGAGAAATGTCTAGGAAATTTAGGAACTGGAAAAACGTTTTGGAAACGGAAATATTACAATTTGAAACTTAAAATGTTTCGGACATCTTTAGAAATGCATCAGAAGACATTTTTGAAATGTGAAAGAAATTTCCATTTTCCAGAAAATTTGTCCGATTGGTCTTCTCGAATGATTAGAGCGTTATGCGCGAGTGCACCATCCTGTTGAAACCAACAGTTTCCAACTTTTCTGTTTTTGGAGTGTCGTGCACACTTACTTTTTTTACGGGCCATATAAAAAAATGATAGTGATTTCTTCGAAAGGAAACGTTGTATTGAAAATCTTTCAACGCTGTCTTGCAGAGCTCAAATAGTAGCAATGACAAAGTGCTTTTTTTCTTTTTTCGTATCTATTCAAATAACATCAGAAAAAATAAAAACGGAATCGCCAAATTTCGATTTTTCTGGGATATCTTCGAAATTTTCGCGCATTTTTTATTGACAAAATGTTTCACACGTTGACCGGAATATCACAGAACCAGGTCCTAATATTGAACATGTAGTAGGTATGATCTTGACACAAAGAAGGCCTAAAATCTTGATTTAATCTCCAATTTGATTTAGGAAACGGTTAAATGCGCTGATGGAAAGAAAGATAGTTGACGCTGTCGCGGTCGTTACTTTCGCCATTGTTGAGATGTTAAAAAAAGACTCAACTTTCTTATCTGTGGACGGATTTTTGTGAAGTTTTAAGAGAAAGAAAAAAGTAATTAAATGAACAACAAAAAATAGGTTGTATGCACACTGAAAACACGCAATGATTCTTAGTGAATACATACAGGGTGATTCCTATAGTACCTGCCACCGTTTGGGAGCGTGTAGGTGGTGCGTAGGGGAGTATTTTGATGTAGGACACTTGGGGTCGGAAATCTAAAATAAGGGTGCCAGAGCCAAATTTACCTTCTGGAATTTCGCGCCTGTAGGTAGGCAACCCAACCGGCCGGCGGTGCACACGGAGCGATCTCAGGCGGCGATGTGTGGCTGACACTTGATCAGAATTTTGTTTAAACCCACGAAATCCCGTCTGCAACGACGCGTATCAAGTGAATAAACACTATGGCAATAGTATAATAATAGTTGGCTAGATGTAGGAAGTGCATTGAGAACAACGGTGGCCACGTTGAACACTTGTAAACGTTATTGCTTTTGACTGTCGTTTTCCCTCCTTCCCTCCCATGTCGCTTCCTCGCGCTAACTCGCTCTGCATCGCTCCGCGCGAAACGTCGGTCGGTTGGGTTGCCTACATACAGGCGTGAAATTCCAGAAGATAAATTTGGTTCTGGCGCCCTTATTTTAGATTTCCGACCCCAAGTGTCCTATATCAAAATACTCCCCTAGGCACCCCCTATACGCTCCCAAACGGTGGCAGGTACTATACCCTGTATAGAAGAACCAGTTTAGGAAGAGGGATAATAAAAAGCAGGGAAGAGAAAGGAGATATGCGGTTAACAAGTATAAATTGTGCACAACTCCTGTGCGAAATACGTAGCTATATTTGTCGATGATTGGTAGACACAGATATTTGCACTAAAAGTTTTGACATCAATAGTAGATGCGTCTCGTTCAGACGTTCTACTTGCCCTTTGATGAGTGCCTTCTTCTGACACTTCGTTTTCAAGAGATTCAATACACATGTCTCGTCCAGAGAATTCATTTTGTCTTTGCGAGTATACTCTTCTCCGGTACATCGTTTTCGAGATATTCGCCAAGTTTGGACATCACCAATGGTATGGATATATTTCTTCCATACTTTCCAATCGCTCTTTTGTGAGTACCCTCCTCCAACAATTCGCTCTTGAGATATGGGGAATTTTAACCAATCACGATAAGGGGCCGAGGAGGGGAACTGTTTTTATAAGGGGTAAGAAAGAAGAGAGGTACTTAATAGAAAACAGTTCAAATACTATGAAGGGTAGAACGCAGAAGTGAGTCCGGACGGACAAAACGTAAACAATAGCACATTTTTTTATTCTTAAAAAAGTGCACCAAAAAATGGATAAGGGAATGGGGGGGGGAGGAAATGAAAGAGGAGGAAGGAATATAGGAAAGGAAAAGTGGAAGGGGAGGGGAAGAAAATGAGAGTGATAACTATCAAAAACAGAAAAGAAATGAAAGATTTAAAAAATAAAATAGAAATAATACGGGGGGGGGGGGGTTATTAGAATAAGGAATAAAAGAAAAGAGAATAGGTACATGAAAACGAACACCCGAAAGAAAATAAAGAGATAAAGATGGAAGTGTCATTGGAATGATCAGAAACGGGAGAAGGAGAATTTTAAGCAAAAATATGAAGGGAGATAGGGCCGGACAATTCACATACATTCAATTGATTATTAATTGGCATTTTTAATTCAATAGGACGATGAGAAGCGGCAAGAAAGAAGGGAGAGACTGTTATGGACAAGAGACACTGTGGATGTGTATAGAAGGAGACTAGAGGAACAAGAAGAAGAAATATTAGGGGAGTGGAGAGTATCAAAAAAGCAATTGCGTGGAAACAAATACCTGAAAGAGAGGAAAGAGTGAAAAGAAAGGAGCGATGGGACAGAGAGTGTACAGGGTGGTTCAAATTAGTGGCTCACCATTGGGATCTCCGTCAAAACAAATTTCGTTTTTATTTATTTATGTAAAAGTATTGCGTAAATAACACCGTGTAGACGTTTAAACATCAAAAATAATAACAGGACACCCGGTATATGTGAAACTTTTCAATTTTAGTGAAGTAAATCGAGGGGGAGGGGGGGATTTACGAATAAGCACAGAATTACTTTATTTCACTTGAATTTGTGCTTCAGTGTAATTTTTGCTTTTGGTTTTGTTTGTAATTGCAAAATTTTTGTTCGATTTAGATAAGACATCTGGTCAAATTTTGCGTATTTTTATAAAAGGTTATTTAAGTGTTTGTGATAAGGAGTATTATCTGATGTAATTTAATTAACGCACGTATTCTGGTGCTGGTAACAAGAGATGAAGCAACGATGTGGGCATTATTTTCGGCGTAAGTGGGGACGAGTTCCTTCGCAGTCGGCGTTATGTACCTAATCTAATGGTAATTAGTGCATTACCTGTAAATACCGGAGGAAGCAGATTATTCTATGATGGAAGTAATGTTCCCTTAAATACGTGACACAAGGTAAAAACGGGGCTGCTGTTGTTAGTTCGCGACGGTAAAAAAAGTTGCGGGCGTTTTACCCTTTGGATTTTTTTTTATTGAAGACGCAGTTCGTCAGTTTCGTAATAAAGTGCCTAGAAGAAGTCTTGATAAAAGATTTAAATTTCGTCGGCGAAAATCATTTTCATCTTGTTTATCAAGCTAGTTCGAGTTATTGGGCCCAGTTCTCTTTTAAAGATAAAATGTAGTTTCCTAAGGCTATCAGCGAGTGTTTTTGGTAAGTGCGCCTGAATAACGCAAATCATTTACGACTAGATTGTTTGGATTATTTGAAATAGAAAAAAACCGTAAGTAATTTTAAGGTTTTTTTATATTTTTTATATTCGAACGACTGCGTGCGGGGTACTCTACTTAAACAAGCTTTGTAAGGTTGTCCTTCCAAAAATGTTGTTTTAATTTTTTTCATGTAATGTGTTTCGGAATAAATGTTTGTGATTGTCAAATCAATTAATTGCGTGTTTGTTCGAACCCATTGTGCGACCCGGATAGAGTCTCATTTTTCAATTTTGATGTGTTTAAGTTAGTTGGACAGGTGTGGACCGCACGCCATTGCACTCGGTAGTAGAGTGTGATATTTTTGGTCTTATCTCATTCTGTAAAAATTCAATATGGCGTACATAAGAAAAAATAAAGTAGTAGTCTGCAGATTCTACCTCTAGCGTATTGTGGAAATTCTGATAAAAGATTTAGATTCTCCGGAAAAAAGTGCTCATAGAAGGTGCTAACGGGCACCGACCATTTCAGACCGTTTGCGCCAGAGGAAATTTGACATTTTCAGCTTTTCGGTGACATTTTCAAAGATTTTTGGAAAATTTCTTTAGTCACAAATACTTAGGAGAAACTTTGCCTCAATTTAGTCTACACTGTATCTTTCACCGTTACGAAGATCCCAATGGTGAGCCAGGAATTTGAACCAACCTGTACAGAAGAGAGAAACAGATATAGAAAAATTATAGAGAAAGAAGAGGAAATAGAGGAGAAGGAGTTGAGAGAAAAAAAGGTACAAAGGAAAATGTAAACAAAGTTGGAGAAACAGAAAGTATACGACAAACAAATTGGGAAAATAAAAACAGAGGACTTTGGGAAGGTGACAAGCAGAGGAAAAGAGAAAAATAGACAAGTGAGAGAGGGGACATGGACACATTTTATTAATGTACTCCAAGTAAAACAGGAGAAAGAGGAGGTGATGGAAGAAGTAGGCAGAGATAGAAGGAGATAACAAGAGAAAAGATTGAGCAGCACTTAAAAAGACTAAAGAAAAGGAAAGCGACAGGGTGAGATAAAATAAGATATGAAGCTTGGATGTTCGCTATAGATCGAGAAAAAGATGAGAAAACTAGTAAACAAGATATGGAAAGGAGGGAGATTACTTGAATAAACCGATACAACGAAATATCGAAGGATCCTCAGTATTACAATCACTTTTAACGACAATTTATTTTAATCTTACAAAATACATTTTATAGTTAACAAAAATGCATCAAATTCATGTCTTGGGCTTTGAGATAATGCTCTTGGTTTTTTTCCCCAACGATCTTGGTGCATAAATAACGATTTTGACATGTTTTGATCAAAATCCATGTGGTCCATAAAAATAGATCAAATTCATGTTTAGATCATTGAGATAATGCTCTTGATCTTTTTCCCAACGATCTTGGTGCATAAATAACGATTTTGACATGTTTTGATCAAAATCCACGTTTTCGCCAAAAATTCATCAAATTCATGTCTTGGGCATTGAGATAATGCGCCTAGTCTTTTTCCCAATGATCTTGGTGCATAAATAACGATTTTGACATGTTTTGATCAAAATCCACGTGGTCGCCAAAAATGCATCAAATTCATGTCTTGGGCATTGAGATAATGCGCTTAGTCTTTTTCCCAACGCTCTTGGTGCATAAATAACGATTTTGACATGTTTTGATCAAAATCCACGTGGTCGCCAAAAATGCATCAAATTCATGTCTTGGGCATTGAGATAATGCGCCTAGTCTTTTCCCAACGATCTTGGTGCATTAATAACGATTTTGACATGTTTTGATCAAAATCCATGTGGTCCATAAAAATAGATCAAATTCATGTTTAGATCATTGAGATAATGCTCTTGATCTTTTTCCCAACGATCTTGGTGCATAAATAACGATTTTGACATGTTTTGATCAAAATCCACGTTTTCGCCAAAAAATCATCAAATTCATGTCTTGGGCATTGAGATAATGCGCCTAGTCTTTTTCCCAATGATCTTGGTGCATAAATAACGATTTTGACATGTTTTGATCAAAATCCACGTGGTCGCCAAAAATGCATCAAATTCATGTCTTGGGCATTGAGATAATGCGCCTAGTCTTTTTCCCAACGATCTTGGTGCATAAATAACGATTTTGACATGTTTTGATCAAAATCCACGTGGTCGCCAAAAATGCATCAAATTCATGTCTTGGGCATTGAGATAATGCGCGTAGTCTTTTTCCCAACGATCTTGGTGCATAATTAACGATTTTGACATATTTTGATCAAAATCCATGTGGCCTCAGAAAAATAATTTAACATTTTTGAATCACACACATGCGGTTATCAAACGTGCATGTTATCAACTCTTTCAGCATCAAGATAATGCGTTTGAAAGCTTTTACAACTCTAAATTCATGTGTAAAGAATAATTTTGGGTACATTTTGCTCTAAAACTTTGGCCGAGACCACAGAGAAGAGTTATATTGAATTGTTACACATCTAAGAGTCATAGGGAATAATCTAGCGAAAGTCCGAACTCGATACATGACCTAGGGAATGAAATATGTTAATTTTTATTATATTGAGTTCGCAGTTTTTCCTGTTCCCGATTCACTCGAAGTCGTATAACTTTTGTTCCTGTTGAACCAGCTTCCTGAAAATCAATAGCGTCCGTTCTTAATGTCCAACGTACCCGTATACCAAATTTCAACACAATCGGCCACTTTTAAAAAGAGTTAGAGCGCACACGGACGGACGGACGGACGGACGGACGACAATACAAAACTATAAAGGATCTGAGGATCCTTAATAATGTAAGGAATGCGTGATAGCGCCGATCTTCAAAAGAGGTGATAATGGCTGTTTGGGAAATTAAAAGGGAATTACGATAATTGCGACTGAGTATAGAATCTATGCAATGATACTGAACGAAAGACTAGGAAGAGAAATGGAGGAGAAGAGGATGTTGGAAGAAAAGCAGATGGGTTTCAGAAAAGGGAGGGAAACGATCAAATGTTCATATGTATGTACTACACCTCATTGGTGGAAAAAGAATTAGAAAAAAATTTGCTGTGCCTAGCACAGATACCACCCCCACCAGTCGACATCATCGATGTGCTAAGAGAAAAGGGGGTAGTGACGATGATACAGTTATGGGGAACCGAAGATAGGAATTGTATAAATTTGAACAAATACAAAGAAGGTATTATAAATGGATATTAGAGCTAAACGGAAGGACACCAAATTATATAGTAGAGAAGGAAACAAATCAGAAGATAAGGATAGCGTTGGTAAGATTCAAGGAAGTGAGTGAAAGAGAAAGTGAATTAGTGAAACAATGCTGGGCGACGAGGATGAACATAAAAGGTATGCGGGAAGAACAAAGAAAGAAACACTATGAAACAAATGGATACTAATGGGCTGAGGTCGAAAGGAAGAAAATAGCAGAAAGAACGGACGGACGGAGAGTGCTTGTCGAAATACTTAGGGAGAGAAGAAAAAAAGTATTAAGATAATGGCGAGGTTCAGATGCGGGAATCAGGAGAAAAGGAAGAAGTGGAAACAAGACGAATGAAAATGTACAATCCGTGGTGAAAAAAAAGAAGACGTGCTATGGGAGTGCATTGAGGTGGTAAGGGCAGTGGGGAACAAAAATTAATGGTTTTTCTTTAAATAATAAGACAATAATACATGCCCAACATGGAATGTTTTGCAAGTGTCAATTGTCAGTGGGTTCGAAAATGACAGACGAGTCAACTGTCCTATACCTACAATTAAATAGCTATAATTGCATTGCCTAATAGTCCAGGCTAAATAGCTCTAAAGTAATTTATTTTCAAAAAAAATTAGTTACCGGGCGAAACCGGGTTTTTCAGGCAGGTGAAATGATTAGAAATTGGGACAAAATAATTAAAACAGCTGAATTTTTCCGCGGGTGAAATCCCGGAGGTTGAAAGGGGTGGAAAGTGGTGTTTTGCAAATTGTGGCAAAACTATTAATTTTAGACGAAAATGTGAAAGTTATAGAGATTGTACCTGCACTATTTTCACATAACCTCTAATTTTCCTAGAAAAACTGTTTATTTCGTTTTTTATTCTTATTTTTGCGAAAAAAAGTCGTGGGAGTTTAAAATTTGGAGAAAGCAGCTCGTTTTATGATAAAAAAGGAGCTAATTTTTTTGGGCCCATAAAGTTGAACCATTTCCAAGATCGATTTCTGAAAAAAACCACCTCTTTTTCACGGGGATGAAAAATCTTATTTTTTTCATCGTACAGAGGTGCGCGGGGTAGCAAAATTTTCGTAAGGACTTTTTTTTAATAATCAAAAATAATCAAAAATAAAAAATCTTATTCCAATAGAAAAATTTTAAGAAAAGCGGCAAAAACTGGGGGAACAGTTTTAAGATTATACCGTTTTTGACATTAGGTAAATACGAGGGGGAAACCACTTCCTTAAAATTTGTACACCAGATTGAAAATGGAAATAATGAGAGGATTGAAGTGTGTAATGAAAGATTGAAATAATAATGAAAGAATGAAATCGTAAGAATTGAATATGAACTATTCGTTTTTGTAAATAATGAAACCGTTAATGAAAAATATTTATAACCGTAATAAGAAAAAATGAGGAAATGAAAAATAAATGAAGAGAATTAATAGAATGAAAAAAAAGAATTAATCTTAGAATTAATAGAATGAAAAGAGAATGAACAGATTGAAAGTAATGAAACTGATAATGATAATATTGAAAGATTGAAAATGGAATGAAACTGGAATGAAAAATTCATGTACACCAAATTGAAAGAGTGGTTTCCCCCTCGGGTAAATAGCTTTTTTTGCAACTAAATTAACGTATTGGATCCGCGCTAATAAAGTTTTTGAAATCAGTCTTCTCTCAGAACATTTGAAAAAATCATGTCAAAAACCGTGTATATCTTGAAACTGTTTTTCCAGTTTTTGGCGATTTTCTCGAATTTTTGCTATAGGAATAATATTTTTTTATTTTTGTTTGTTAAAATATAAGTATTCCCGAAAATTTTGCTATCCCGCGCACCTCTTGTACAATGAAAAAAATAGAATTTTCATCCCCTTGAAAAAGAGGTGTTTTTTTCAGAAATCGTGAGATCTCGGAAACGGCATCATTTGCAAGAGATACAATTTTCATTTTCTTCTTAGGTGCTATTGAAATAGAATTAAAAACAGAATGGCAGCAACCCTCTGCACTTGTCGGAAAAATGCGTGCAAGTGTGTTTATTGCTTATATGCCCTTTGCTACGCCACTGGAACACCCTTATTAGCAATGGATGCAATTTTCATATCCTTGTTGGTAAAAGTCTATCGTTGATGATTTGTTGTTTGGTACGCACGTGAAAGTGTTGTTGGGGAAAGTTACTACTGATGGGTCCTTGCAGAAGGTTCTACAAGTTAAGGCCGCTTTACATACTGCAATTCTTTGTGCAATACAGTTGCAGCAAGTTTAAATTCAAAAATACTGTACATGCAATAATTATTGCACTTTGGTTTTACACGCGGCAATTTTCTTTTTGCAATAGTTTGTTACCAACATTCGCATTTAAAATTGAACTAAAAGCTTTATTCTATTCAAAATTCATCAGGTGTTGTTATAATTCTGAATGCGTTTTGAGTAAAAATGAATAGACACTTTAATCGAAAAAAGGCAGTCGCAGCTTCAATTTGTGTAGTAATAGTAGTAATAATAACAAAGTCTAGTTTCAACGTTTGGGAATTCTAGAACCTGGCGTTGTCAATACTTTCCCCCAAAATATCACGTGCAAGTGCAATAAAAATCGCGCGCGACCGCTAACCTGCAATTGCAAGTGAATTGCCAAAATGAATCAGCTGTTTCTCAAACGCGCATGCTTCTGGGCAAGTTTTATTGCGTATTGCATGGTCTTGCATGAAGAATTGCAGTATGTAAAGCGGCCTTTACAAGCGGAAAACAGCAACTCTCTGTATATTCTTAGATCTTAGAAGACGGTATGGAATCTGTGGTAATTAATTAAACGCTGACGTCACTGTGTTTAAACCGTCACATCACTATTTCATAATGTGGTTTGACTGTGCCACGTCATCTTCGGCCATCTTCGGAAAAATAGGCTTTGCTAAAACTAAGGCAAACCTTATCCATACAGTTAGCTGTGGACTTGTTTTCGCAATTTTTGTTTTTGAAAATCAAAACTACAAATTCCAATGGTGATGAAATGAACGTACGTCAGCAGCACAAACAGGGCGACCAATTCAAATCTGCAGAACTCGCTCTAAATAACTGCTGAAATTTTTCCGGATTTACAACGAGAAAGCTAAGGAATTGAGACGCTGCTTCATTCAAATTGTCAGTCTTCGTAATAAAAATGGATTTGTTTGTGCCTTCTCTAATCAGAAATGTTTCCGTTTCATCGCAAATTTTTTACATTCGCTACTTTCCGAATTTAGGCAATTTATCGTTAACGTTAAAGAAGGCGCTAGAAAAACATGGAAGGAACACTAAATCAATCCGATTGACGACGACGCGTGACGTGCGAATAATATCCATCTCGCTTTTTTTCGTTTTTTTTCTGTGGAAAGAAGGCAGTCGATTTTTCCAACCGAAAAATTTTGACCAACGTGTGTTTAGATTGCGGTCACGTGCGGTGGGCAAACAAGTAGAAATGATAACACACCACGCACGCCGTAATTGATTTGTTTAGTGATGTAACTTTTATGGTATGACGTAGGTCGTAGAGCGATTATTGACATACGCGTGGACCACACCAGCGACGAATTAATTAGTTAATTAGCAAATAGTGTCTTACATAATGTTTGTGTACATCCTCCCCCATTCGGAACTTATAATGCCGGTTTTAATGGAAATAAATCGGCGATAATTAATTAAGTCGGAGACCACGCGCTGGAAATTATCTCTGCGAATATGATACCTATGACGTCAAAGGTAACATTGACTGTTAATATTGTATAATTAATCGTGTTATTGTTACGCGGCGTATCTTTGCTAAATCTAGGCACAAAACATCGTGGGAACCTTTTTGCTAATGAGCTCACCTCCGGCCATTCTCCGCATGCAAATCGAAAAGGGGCGCCATTTAACTTAAGAGAGTACAGCCCCGCTCGTGGATGAAATAAATTGAGTGTGTTATATAAATAAAACCATTTCAGAGATAAATTATACTCGTGTTTTTTTAATCAAAATAATGGATGGGAAATGGGAATGAAGCATAATTAGATCTGTAAATGGAATGATGAATATTAATGTGCATATTTAGTTCTCTGCAGATTTCCACAAATGAGCTCTTTTACGCAGAGAACATCATCGCAAGGTATAGATCACTTTCTCAACGAAATTGGTGATAAATAAATTAACTTAAATTGGCAATTGCGCTTCGCACTTACACGATTGCACACCATCGGAATTTGTGCATACGAAACTTAGTGTACAGGTCGTTTCGTCGAACTCCGGGAACAATTAGAAAAAGTGTGACGGTTTTGGAAACTTTAGAATTTAATTCAATAGAGAAATTGTTTTATATAACAACGCGTTTTTGGACAGCGGCCAGTTGGATAGAGCTCACAGAAGAAATCTGAATAGTTTTTACCAAAAACGGTGAATAGGGTAACGTCTCGGACCTTTTAAAGCAATATTGCACGCAAAGCAAATGATACATTGTGTTTTTGCCCCAAAGTTACGATATACAAATTTAAAACTGGCACAAACGTTTTTTTTAAATTTATACAAGAATGCTCGCAAGTTCTGTTTATTGGACTAGCTATAAATAGCCAAGGTGAAACAAACTTACATCCTCGGGTAATTAAACAACAAACAATTCGGCGTCGAGATATAGACCACATGCTTATAAGCTAAATCGATTTTAGTGGATTATAGCGAAATAGTTTTATTTATCGAGGCAACGCGCGCCATACGGAAGTGTTTATACAGGGTGTTAATACTAAGTCGTTACATCCGAAAACAGCACTTAGAACTTAAAACAAACAACTTTTCTTAGTTCCAATTTTGGATTCGGTGCACCGGTTTGAATTTATTGGCATTCTTTTGTTTTTCGAAAAATCGTCATAACTCCCTTGTTTTAGACCAGTGTTTCTGAAACTTTTTTGTCTGGCGGCACACTAAAATTATTAAACAAAATTCGCGGCATTAGAGATGAAGGGCGAGAAGTCTTTACAAAAGCATTTAAAACTAGTTGTCAGGTAAACTCCTGACTTGACTTTCCGACTTTTTTTAATAGTCATTGCAATTATCTTTGGCCATAGTGCCTTTATTTTGAACCCGACGCAAAAAGTGTAGAAGCCTTTTTTGTAGACCTCATCAAGACATATCTTTTTTGTAATTGACATTTTTCACTCTGATGCTTACTTTTAGAGAAAAATGAAATTTAGAAAAATAAAATAAATAGTTTTCAATTCAAAAAAATCCTCAAAAACAAAGGAACTCACAAAAAAATTGTAATGAACTTTTTGTAGAGTTTTTTAAGCCATTTTGGCAGGTGTATGCGAAACAAATTTAAAAAACTTTTTTCAAGCCGTTATGATTAACATTTTGACATCCTCAAGAACCTTGAAGATGGTTACGGATCAAAACCAAAATAGGACGTTTTCGATTCCCCATACCACCCCAAATATAAGTTATAAGAATGAGAAAGTCTGATGTAATGCATATGATTGATTAATAAATTATGCTGGGAATTATGAACCATAGAAATAAATAAAATAGAAACTAAAAAATTATCAAAGTCCTCGTTTGAGATCGAAGGGACTTCAGCGCATTTTTGTGTGGCAGATCAGTATTCTATTAGCCACTTTCGACTCAACCATCAATAACAGATCTTGTCGAAGGCTACTACATTCACTAACCGCTTCCCACTTTCCGCGTGCACCCGCAATTCGCTTTTAAAGTGTTGACTCCACCATCAGTAAGATCGTGTCTGGGGCTACCACATTCCCTTTGACGGTACCCACATCCGACGTCCCGTTCACCCGCAATTCGCGTTTGAAGATTTGACTCCACCATCAGGAAGATCGTGTCGGGGGCTACCACATTCCCTTTGGCGGTACCCACTTCCGACGTCCCATTACACCCGCAATTCGCGTTTGAAGATTTAACTACACCATCAGTAAGATCGTGTCGCGGGCTACCACATTCCCTTTGACGGTAGCCACTTCCGACGTCCCGTTCACCCGCAATTCGCTTCTATTGGCGACACGAGAAAGAGAGACAGCGATTCGAGATTTACGAAACGTTAAACCGCGTGAGTTCGCAACGGAAGGCGCCCGAAGTTGACTACTTCTCGAAGACGCGCGCGCGCGCCTCGCAAAAGGTCGTTAATTTCGCCCCTAGGACAAAAAACAAAATTCCGCCACGCAGGAGTTGTGCGCGTTTACAACATCTTTCCGACGACACCAATTTCAAAAGAACCGGACCAAAACTGTAGTAGAAGATAGGAAAAAACTGAAAAACCTTCACGTTAGTATACTACGCTCGAGGATGACGCCCAGATGTCGCCAACCCCACATCATGTAGCCATGTCCCCAACCCCACATCATGTAGCCATGTCCCTAAGGTTGACAAATTTCACGGCCACCCGTTGCCTTTCTACAAGAGTTCTTCTACGCGCCCACATTTGCAGCCAGCCAGCCAGCCAGCCAAAGTGAGATTAAAAGTTACTTTTTACAAATAAATTTGCAAAAATGCGCTAAAAACAGAATTGAAATAAAAAACGAATATTCATTTTTTATAATTATTTTAATTCCTTTTTAGCGCATTTTTGCAAATTTATTTGTAAAAAGTAGCTTTTAATCTCACTTTGGCTGGCTGGCTGGCTGGCTGGCAGCAAATGTGGGCGCGTAGAAGAACTCTTGTAGAAAGGCAACGGGTGTACATACGTGTATCTACAGGGCCGTGAAATTTGTCAACCTTAGGGACATGGCTACATGATGTGGGGTTGGCGACATCTGGGCGTCATCCTCGAGATTAGTATACGAACGTGAAGGTTTTTCAGTTTTTTCCTATCTTCTACTACAGTTTTGGTCCGATTCTTTTGAAATTGGTGTCGTCGGAAAGATGTTGTAAACGCGCACAACTCCTGCGTGGCGGAATTTTGTTTTTTGTCATAGGGGCGAAATTAACGACCTTTTGCGAGGCGCGCGCGCGCGCGTCTTCGAGAAGTAGTCAGGCGCCTTTTACCTTCCGTTGCGAACTCACGCGGTTTAACGTTTCGTGAATCTCGAATCGCTGTCTCTCTTTCTCGTGTCGCCAATAGAAGTGAATTGCGAGTGAACGGGACGTCGGAAGTGGGTACCGTAAAAAAGAATGTGGTAGCCCGCGACACGATCTCACTGATGGTGGAGTCAAATCTTCAAACGCGAATTGCGGGTGAACGGGACGTCGGAAGGAGGTACCGTCAAAGGGAATGTGGTAGCCCCCGACACGATCTTCCTGATGGTGGAGTCAAATCTTCAAACGCGAATGGCGGGTGAACGGGACGTCGGAAGTGGGGACCGTAAAA